>NW_022595244.1:20911471-20922004 GCF_009176505.1 Sitodiplosis mosellana | reverse complement strand
ATCCAAATACAATCACACAACGATGCATGATTTATTATTTATTTATCAGTAGAAGTGTGCATTGTTGTGCAGCTGGCAGTATTTATTCAATTTTAACGATTGTCCTATCAATAAATAGTCATCATCAGCATCATCGTGTATTTCGTAATAAGGATGCGTGCTAAACGGAGGTGTTCACCTGGTGCTAAAATTCACTGATAAACGATGATTGAGCTGCTTGCCGTAAATGTGCGCTCTTTGCCTCGAAACATTTTCGTGTGGAATGCGCACTTTTGTTTGGACCGTGCGTTTCCAACCAATAATAATACAATCGGGCATTGATAAGAATGCCAATTCACAAAATTAATCAAAAACAAAATACTCATCCGATGCTCAATTTATATTGGCCTGTCTTACACTCTATTGAACACTTCAAGCTTTCATTTTTCAATTTATTTATTGTTGTTGCTGTGTGTAAATAGATACGTATTCGGCCTGCTGTTTGCTATGGCTTTGAATCGGTTGTCTCTTCATCATTTGTGCTCGCATCGTTTGTTTTATTTTATTCGAATCATAAAAGTTTAGTCGTCCATGTACAAAGGCAGTCCTGTCATGGTAACGCAATCGATTCGGATTTAGTATGAATTCTCTTTCGATATCGAAGCGCGTGTATAGTGAGTGTGCTTTGTCCTTTGTATTGTGCGTTTTTGCAAAACACAGCGTCAAACAACTACTCTATAGAGTGTTTGCACTCTTGTTGTATTCTTGCTTGGTCAGGGATTTGCAGTTCATTCGTACGTCAGTTTTTGGAATGATAAAATGGTGATCTTCATTTGACACCACCAAACAAACGGCAGTGCGAGACACGTGAAGTACACATGAAAATAAAATAGAGAATACAACGAAAAATCACTCGAGCCAAAGTCAATTGACATGGTGTGATGTATGATGCAATGTCAATCTGAAATTTATGGAATTTCAATGTGATTGCTTTTTACACATGAAAAAATATACAAAAGCGAGACTGCTGCCAACAGCCAGTCAATATTTGAAGAGGGATTTTCTACTTCAGCATGAATACCATATTTATATATCGTAGTTTTTTTTCTCTCCACCATTCAATCGCTTTGTGTGTATGCCGTTGGCCTTTTTTTATATATATATATACGTCAATGAATCCCAGTAAATCTATTAATGTAAAGTGAATCCGTCATTTTCACATTCGACGTCGGGATCTGATTTACGCTGTTTTTTTTTTGTGTGATACGCGAACTACATACGGCAAATGTGTCAAAATAAATAAGCCAAATCAAATAACGCTAAAAATTTACCTGAATACTAAGCAAAAGCAATGGGGAGCTAGTATGGGGAAAAAATTCAACACATGAATAAGCGCTTTTACGCAAACGGTGGTTGAAATATAAACCGATTTGAATAGCTGTGTTAAATTTGTTTTGTAATACTAAACGCATGGACAGCTGAGCACATCAGTCAAAAAATGATGGCAGAGTGTATTGGCAGGAAAGTTCGCATCTGCAATCACTTTCCCCTTTTTTGTTCAGTGATTCGCTTTGCCATGGCCAACCATAAGCCACTAGAAATAATACGGTGTTTTCCAGCTGGTTTTGCAACCATTGTTGGTGCTCGTTAAATTCTATTAGTGAGCCTAGGCACCATAAAAAATCATTGAAATATGATGAGCTCCGGCAAATTTTAAACACTATTAATTTTTTAAGCATATCCATTTTTTTCGAGCGAGAATGCTTTTGCAGGGTTTTTCAAAAGTGAATTCCATTGTAAATAATTCCCAACGTGCCAGAACCAAGTAACAAAGATACTCAATCCGGTGTTTTATGTTGCATGAAACCTGAAATATTGAAAAATGTGCACTAAAATTCTCAGAATTCGTAAACTTTATTTCAACACATGATCGAGTTGGAAAGTTATCTGATTGCTTCTCCATCCAACGCATGGTATTGACAGCACCCACAGAGAGAGTGAGAGAGAGAGAGAGAGAGAGAGAGAGAGAGAGAGAGAGAGAGAGAAAACGAGTGAAAGTGAAAAAAACATTTCTTTCGAAAATTGCATTTCGTTTTTTTTCCCAGTGGAACAAAGCGAAACTAATCAAGTGTATATTTATGATTCGATCGTGCGAATATCGCAAAGTAGAGGTGAAAAAAAATTGGCCCACTCATTTGGTCTGCGAAGCGAAATGCTATTTACTCTAATTGGGTATGGACGAACAGTAAAAAGGGTTCTCATAAATTGAGTGCAACTGCATATGAATTGATATGTAATTTCCCCTGTCAATAGATTCAACAAAAAATGAATGCCTTCTTTTTGTGTCCTTTTCCACGGCGAAAAAAAATCGTTCGGTTAAATGTCATCTTTTGAATTCAGTACGATCAAGTTGATGGTCGTTAGCATCTGTGATGAGAAAAACATTTTGACGAAGAATATTTGCCAGAGTTTGGGTCAATTCGTTTTTTTACTGCTTTTCTTTTTAATTCGTGCGTAAAACCCCTCGCTCCGATACTTGAACCTTTATTTCATCATTCACTTCTCGGATCACATTAAAATTTCACCTCTATGTCTATGTATGTGTGTGTATTTTTTTAATCTCAAAACTTTCCTTTAGCCTGAATCGTTTTATGTTCAACCAAATTCCTTTTACATAAACTCTAAGGGGAAAACATTTGCATATTTCTCCATTTAAATCGCACGATAAACGGTCAAATAATAAATAATTTATCAGATCAATGATGACCCAACAACAACAGCAACAGAAGTTCAAAAAAAAAAACACCGCCTCAAGATGAAACAAGACCGCAGAGCTTTGCTTCGCTCCGCTCTGCGTTCTTCAGTTTTTTGTTACTTAATCTATTTTGTTGTTTCACAACAAACTATTTTTTGGCGCACTACATGAAATGTATTTCATCAAAGTAACTTTGAAGTAATTCGTAATAATAGTAATAATTTGCAAAATGAATTACAAGATCTTGGTTTTATTTCTTTTTTGAAATATACTGTCTTTGGTTTAAATTAAATAAATAATATGAGCTTCGAATCTAAAATCACTTCAGTTCTGTCCAAGACTCAGAAAATATTATACGAAAAATTAATGCAATTTTTAAACAACATTTGATAATAAAAATTTGATTGTCGCTTGGAGATATTGTGCACTTATTTGTCGTTAGTGCACCTGTTTTAAATAAAATAAAAATTTTAATTTGTTTCACCAAAATTCGTTTCATCACTCAAAAAGTATTAAGAAAAAAAAGCAGATTATTAGCTCTACATTTCATGTAGTGCTAAAAAAAAATGCTTGAAAATCCCGTTTAATTAACAGAATTTTGATGAACGTGTCTGAAATGCTAAGGACATTTTAACATCGGCTATGTACTTGTGATGTTACTTTAATTCCATCGAATAGCAACATAAGAGCGAGGGAAGCTTTTGTTCTTTTCTTATTTGGCTTTAATTAAAGCAATGACATTGCGTAGTGTGTTGCCTTTTCGCTAATCCGATTCTGATTCTGATGTCAACAAGAAATGTGTAGTTACGACGTCTGTGAATTTCGTATCATATACCACATTGGCTGTTTATATATTTTAGAGTAGATGTGGACATTTCTGCTAAGAACACACTGAAGTTGTCAGTTTTGGGGAACTTTTTTTTTTCTGTTCTGCCCGAACTGTTGATGGCACCATCAAATTTGCTGGGGTCGTTGTTATCATTTGTCGTTTTGAATCGACAAATTTCCTCTCTCGTCGTCGTTGCCGTCATCGCTGTCCACCCCTTGACTCTAGCACCATTTACGTTGTCGTCTCTGTCATCGTATCCACATTGGCACAATATCACGTAGCGCAAAAGATGTAACAGGTTGCATCGTATGTTCGATACCTAATGTGCGAAATGATTTCATTTGGATGGATATTCTCTATCCGACTGTTGGGTTTTGGCCCAGCATAAACGTCGTAAAGGTGCAGTGGGACCGAAAGATAAGCAACAGCCTTGTCAACATATGTTGATATTGAAAGAAAAAATTGGTGTTTTATACAAATTAAATACTGTCGATTCGACCTCCGGTCTCGTTCTTCGCCGCTCTTTCTATCGCATCCCTTGTGCCTCGCATGACCGTTCAAATAAATTGGTTCCGATTTCATGGCTTGCACGAATGCATTTTCAATTACGTTTACAGTTACAATTACGGAATTCACAGCTTCATCAAACGGTTGAGCACCATTGAAAAGGATAAAGTTTCTGTCTTTCATGCAACGCTTCGTATACTTGAATGTGACATAATTACAGCTTAGTTAGGTGATCAATTTGGATTCCAAATTAATTAGTTCCACTTTATTGACAGACTGAATGGGCGTCTGGCAACAATAACGAACGGTTGGTATTGACCCGCGACACAATCCGTAATTTAATCAAAAATACGACCGATACCAAAAATATTCGAACAAATGGACCAAATGAAGCCACAGTAGAATAGGAAAGTGGATTGGAACAATATGATAAACCGAACGCACGTCGCACATTCCATTTGGCCTAGTACAAAAACGTTGTGATAAGCCTTTGAAGCGATAATGCGATCAAACGGTGCGATATATGTTTATGGATCCAAGTTTTTTTCATCCCAAAATACCATCCAGAGCACTGAAAAACACAATAAACTATTTTGAGAGAAAGAGAACAATATTCCAACCGCATCAATGAAGAATTGATGAAGCTGGGTCAACAGACCGCACCATATTCGACACGGTTTGTTGCGTGTTTATCGCTACATGTGAAAAACCAATGTCTGAAAACGCCAATTGGATTCATGTTTGTGTAACGATATTTAATGAATATTAAACACGGAATAGAAATAATTTCTGCTTCATTTCAATTTAAATCAATAATCACCTTCCTCGTACACGATTTATTTCAACAACTACAGCAATTGTTATTTCTATCGAGAAAATGAGTGGTATCTAATCGTCTGCTACCATTTTTTGCTTTAGATTTTTGGACCATAATAATCTAATTATATTCATGCGCAATCAGTATCAGCGAACCGATTAATAAGTAAATAACGTGAATTTCCCAAATGAGATTTGTGAATTGTAAGGGCTCATATTGCGCCCATAGACTCCATGCAAATGAAACCGCGTTGACGTGTAAGCACCTCGACTACAGTTTTTTTTTTACGAAAATACCGAAATTGTTTGCTTACTCGCTGTTTCGATGAGCAACACATTGCTGCCTATCCATCTCTCGAACGCTATGTGATCCATAGCGATTCTTAGTCAAGAGAATTATCGATTTTTATTTTGCTTCCTACAAGTTATACATTTCAAGCACTGTGCTTCGAGCGTACTGCATGGATTTTGGAATAATGCTTATAAAACCTCGTTTGATTCAGAAACATCGAACGAAGGGTCGTGCGGAAAAATCATTTCATTTTCAATGTTCACGCGTATATTTCGATAACCGAAAGCTCTTTTTTCGCCTCATTTTAAACGCCTATTCAATAAGCGTACTTTGCACCGCATCCGCATGCTTCGTATTTCCCTTTTGTTGAATTTTGTATTGCGGATTTGCACACTTGACAAGCAATTATTACAAATAACAAATTTTGAACATATACAGCTCTTGTATATTAATATTTTCTCGTGTTCGAAGTGAAACGACTCAAGAGTTGTGTGTGTGTGTTTGCAGAGTTTGTGCAGGTTCCGCATCCGAGGGTGGAGCGAAGTTTGCATATTTGAAAATTTTCAATTTCTGTTCGGGAGGTTATTTTCTGTCAAGTCTAAATCTTCTCTCATACCAAAAAGAGGAGCAAAAAAGTTTCTGACTGCTGAAAGTCGATTCAATCTAGAAGTAATATGAGTACGAAGCCGTAAAGCTCGAATAAACGGAATATTTAAAAACGATCAATGGCGTTTTATTTTATTTTCCGTAAATTTCAAAATTTTCAGACAGGGGCGAATAATTTCGCTCACGTCTCAGAAGAGTGAGCAATTGGACCCCTCAGGAACTCTCTTATGTGCGTATATACATTATACATGCACACATACACATACAGATGAACGTTCAGCTCACAATCATCTCTCATCGCTCAATAAAAAAAAAACTACGCTACAAATATACCACGTGTATTCCCTGCGCACGCTACGTTTATACCATTTTCACGCTTACGCTTATTTTATACATAGTTTAATACAGAGTCGAAGGTATATTTAAGGCATATTTTTAGCGTGAACCGCATGCAAAGCATACGGATAGAATAAGCTAAGTCAAAGTATTCTATCAGTATGCTTTGCATGCGGTTTCACGCTAAAAATATGCCTTAAATATACCTTCGACTCTGTATTAAACTATGTATAAAATAAGCATAAGCGTGAAAATGGTATAAACGTAGCGTAGCGATATATTTGTAGCGTAGTTTTTTTTTTATTGAGCGTTACACTGTCACTACAAGACATAATCTCAAAATCTGTCTACTCTTGGCAATAAATGTAATGCTATCGTGACAAAAGCACTTGGAATGGAAGCAAATGTTCCACATTAAATTGAAAGAGCAACAACTAAGCAAATAAAACCAAAAGATATAGCAAATAAAAGAAATAATGAAAAAGTTTAGCGATCAACTGTTCAATAATTCTCTAAAATGAAAAGAGCTCCAAGAAGTTAACACATACATTCAATGGCAAGCAAAATAAACTTAAACACACCGACTAAATGCGAACGAAATAATGCACGAGGCGACGGAGTATTGGTAGTAAAGTTTTTACCCATGACATTGTCGTGTATAATTCGAAAACATGTTTCGATTTGAAAATAATTTTCAATTCATCTCTTGGGGCTTAAACGTCTTTTTTGGGCATCAATATTACATTTGATTTGATTTCCTATTTACTATCGATGTGTATACTCTCGAGCTCACTTGTGGGATGAATATGCTTTGGTAAAGCCATTGAAAATGCCAAAGTGAAAACGATGTGCTTGAAGGTGAATCGTTCGTAAATTTGCATGTTCATTTATATGCGGCACGTGAGTAATACAAATGAATGTGTTGACGGGGAGGATAGCGGAAACAGAGAGAGAGAGAGAGAGGGAACACAAAAAGTAACACAAATTTAAATTCATCACTTTGATTTCATGTTATATTTCCAATCCGATACTTTAATCTATTCCGCGGGCTTTTTGCATCTGCTAAAATGGGAGAATAAATGGGATGGAGTGGAGTGCGATGTTGTCAAATGGGTGAAGAAGAGGCATTTGAGTGGGCGAAGGATTTTCATTTGTCACAGCTTCCCACTCTACGATTGAATCGGTAAGAATAATCTTGACCTGCCAAATTGAGTGAAAATAAATGTGAAACATGGTTTTTTTTTATATGGAGTTGTTGTTGTAAGGTCCATATAAAAAAACTCTATGTTTCACATTTATTTTCACTCAATTTGGCAGGTCAAGATTATTCTTACCGATTCAATTGTGTGGTTTCGGAGCCTATCAAGGGGGAGCAATAATATTTTGACACATTTTGAATGTTCACGCTAAAACTGTCGAACCCCAAAAGCGACTTCCGAAACTGAATTTGGTTTAATGTGGTAAATAGATGAATCAAACTGAAATCCGACGGCAACCCAGCGAAAAAAAAAACAGCATGTTGTGGTCGTCGGCATGATTCGAATTATAAGAGTTCTGAATGTTCGCGCCTGAATCCTAATGATTCTAATGATTTTCACATCTGTGCGCTTTGTCAGTCGACGAGAGGATGACAGAGATCAGAAGAAGCGACAAAACACATTACATGCATACAGTGATTCGAATTCAATGCGAATTTTAAGTAGTTTTCGTAGAAAATTCATCTGATAAGTGTATTTTCAGTGGGACTTTTTCGTGTGTGCTAAGCTTTCAACAATAGCTGTATGGATTTGCAGCTTGATTGCGTTTCAACATGGTTGACAATAGGCAGGATTTCAAGTGATGTTGGATTCATAATTATTCGTCGTTGAAATTCAAAAGGAATTTAAAGGACTTATTTCTAAGTGAACCACTAAAAATACCTTCGCCCAAAAACACAAAGCAAATATGCAAACAATCGGCTCGCATTACTTTACTTGTGAAAATTAATTCCCCATCCAAGATTCTATTGTGAAATTTACTGGAAACGACAAGTTCAAACAAACATATTCCGTCAAACCAATATCTGGCAGACTTATAACTGAAACCGTTTGGAGATTTTATATTGTCATACTGAAAGGCTTTGGTTATCACAAATTCATGGCATCTATTCGAAGCAAAGATTCGAAACGAGCACGAATATTGATGTTGACATCAATTTGATTTTGAACGAAATGGAAAAGTTCACCTTTCGCTTGAGAGAGTTATGTATGCCCGTTTCCGATCTCTCAATGCTCGATTGGCTGATATTGCGTTAATTTATTCATTCGAGACGATGAAGCTCAGGAACTGTTGCGCCAGAACCGTTTGTATTTTGGAATCGAATGGAATATAATAATCACTTCGTCAATAAACGACAGGCGGCAGCAACGTCAACAGCAACAACAGATGCTTCAAAAGCAACACAAGTCGCTTCTGCTTTCATTGCAATCGATTTTCGGTCCCCAAAATTAGCATCAATCTATAATTAGATCGAAATAAATGGCTAACACGTAATTAATGCAAAACGTACGCTATGTCTCGTTAAGACAGAACGGGAAGGCAAGAGAGAGAGAGAGAGAGAGAGAGAGAGAGAGAGAGAGAGAGAGAGATATATAGAGAGCCCTAGTAACCTTTTTCAATTTTATCGTTTTCGCATGAGCGGATAACGTTTAGCTGATCCATTGAGCGAACAACGTAGACCAATTCCAAAGCAGCATTTGAAAATTCACAGTCATAAACAATCAAGCTAACGAATATCGATCAGCAGCGTACGAATGTGTATATGTGTGCGCTCTGGCTATATGAAATGTACTGCGGATGACGCAAAGGCAACAAATAACGAGTTCGCACGCCGATAGCGTTAACATGCGAAACAACAACCAAAACTGACCAAATTGAGTGACCCGTTTATTTTGAATGCAATCAATTTTTACTTAAACATTTCTGTTTGGCATTGATAACGGACCACTTTCGCTCATTCTCTTACGTATGCACAATGTACATCCTTCAACTGGATGTGATATATTACTTTCATTCAAACTAACAACGAAATTCTCACTTTTTGGATGGGGGACAATTTTTTTTTCTTAGACCAGTCTACCGTCGACCCTAAAAAACGATATTTACTCCAAAATACCAATAATATTCGTACATCACTTTTTGTTTGCCCTTTTCCCCTAGTATTGATGTGTTTCAAAATCGACCGCGAAAAGCATCACCAGGCGAAAATAGCTTATAAACTGGGTCAGAAAATCTGTGTGGTTTTTTATTTGTTTAATTTTGCATATTAAAAATGGTTCCAAATCCACCATAAATGGATCGCTTTTTTGTATTACCACGCTGCCATTGAATTGCGCTTTGATTTCAAATGAAAGTACCCCGGCCGTTTCAAAATGGATAAAAAAGCTATGTTCAACATGTGCCGATTGTGTATGTCAAAACGCAATAACGTACAGTTTAAATTTTATTAGAGTATACAGTCTACGGAAACATTTAAGCAAATAGAGCAGCAACAACAACAACAAAATACGAATAGGCCTGTGCAAATGAAGCGAACAACAGCACAAAACCCAGTATTGGTATTGGCACAAGTCCGCAAAAAATGAACATATTAAGCTATTTTTTGCTCGTTTATTTCACGGGAACATCGTTTGAAATACCCATATATAACAACATAGTATTCACCATTTGTTGAGCCATAAAAATTGTTCAAAGATGACAGTAAAAAAGATTCTATGGTTGTTAAGTGAGTTGTTCATTGTGCATTTATGTACGTCGCTGCTAATGCTGCCGTCGCCTTCACTGTCGTCCGCATCGTTGTTGCTCTCTGTGTTGTATACACGGCATGTGCCACTTTCATATTCACTCCAATTCGTCATTGCTAGTGAGTATGATGCGTTCGCCTTGAAATTTTCCAGGGCAAAATATGGGCAAAATGAAAACATCATCCACGAGAGAGTGAGAATAGGGATACTCATGTTGAATTGATTGAACTCGAGCGAAAGAGAGAGAGAGAGAGAGAGAGAGAGAGAGAGAGAGAGAGAAAGAGAAAGAGAAAGAGAGAGAGAGAGAGAGAGAGAAAGAGGCTATGCACGCAAATGTATACGTTGCTCTATACGAATAAACATGATAAATATGTATTTCCATTAGAGCATCTGTTATATTTGGTGTTTTTTTCTCTGCGTCGGCTTACTTTTATCTCTTCATTTCATTCTCTTTGAGCGCCAGAGCGACTTTTTTCTTCATAAAGTTGCATAAAAATATAGTTGATGGATTTACATTCATTAATGCGCACAGTGTTAGTTATTCATTGTTAGTAAGAAAAAATATGTAGAGAGAGAAAAGGGATTGTGTGTGTGTGTGTGTGTGTGTGTGTGTGTGTGTGTGTGTGTGTGT
>NW_022595244.1:20883144-20911461 GCF_009176505.1 Sitodiplosis mosellana | reverse complement strand
GTGTGTGTGTGTGTGTGTGTGTGTGTGTGTGTGTGTGTGTGTGTGTGTCAATAATATTGGGAATATTTTAAGTGAATTTTCACCGCAACTCGTCACATTATTTCCAGAAAGAATTTATATAGGCTGATCAGTGGTTTGCGCGCAATAGCGATAGATAACCGTTACAAAAAAAGAATGAGCGAGAGAAAACGAGAAAAAGATATGTACTGTACTGTGGGAAAATGTTTGTACCTATGCAGCCGTCGGTTTTGTTGCTGTAATCATTTTTATTGGTCAACAACAATAATAAATGAATTGATCCCCGAATGACGAATATAAAAGCCTCGCAAAACGTTATAAATAAATGGTGGTTTGAGGTATTGCGTTATTATGAGAGTGGTGTGTTGAAAGCTTTTATACCGTAAATGTATTTTTTCCCATTTATTTTGTCGTAGATATTTTTTTCCTGCTTGCTTTCGGTTGATTTTCCCTCACTTCATTCCATTTATATTGCATTTACTCGGCATTTAACATCATGCGCTGACACGGAAGCCATACCGTCCATTATAAAAACGTTCAAATCAAAAAGTATACGTAGATACCGTACACTGCCACAGCATTTGCTACAAAGTATTTTTCAGAGATTATAGGTTTTTCATTGAGTCGACGATGGCGAGAAAAGACGACCGTGATCGAAACCAAACTACGACCATGTTCGTGTTTGTATGCATGGCCATTTACGCTTATGATATTAAGCGTTTATTTCGTCATAAAAACGAAGCGGTAGTGAAAACAAGCTGTTGATTAGATGGGGAGAGAGAAAGCCTAGTTTGCTTAGGACACGCTCAGTCAACGAAATCTTGCCATTTAATTGCTGCAAGGGAAGCTCAAAAATATTAAGTGTTCGGCTTAAAGTGGAAACACCATAGCCGGAAAGCTTGTGCTTCATTCATCTTCGTAGCACTAATATCGTATCTATTTATAATTACTTAACATCGGTTCCATTCAATTTCAAAGATAAGCATTAGCCGAACGGTATTTCAACACACCGCACAAGGGTGAACGAGATAGGGAGGTGCGCCGTGCCACATACGTAGATAGCATCCGAATATCAGAAGCTGGAATATTTGTATTAATGCGATGTTAGTGTGTCGTTTGCGTCATATATATTACACATATGCAATAACAGAATCAAAGGCATGCCAAAGCAGCATCAGTAGCAAAACAACAGCAGCAACTGCGTGTAGGCAGTCACATCAACAATAACATTAACGCACAGACATATAAACACCATTTGCAAAGCCAGAGCAAATTGGGCGCGTGTGTGTAAGTCTTCTACACGGCTTGTGCAGCAAATAAGCTCGTTTACGTTCGATATTAAGTTAAACCCTATTCAATGATAAGCCCGATCTCGATTCGATTTATTCGAACCAGTACGTGTCATCATGTCTGTTGAACTCATTGCAAAATCTGCAGCACAGACAAATACAAGACGATAGAGCGAGAAGCGAGAGAGAGGAAGATATACAGAGGGGGAGAGAGAGAGGCAGAGAAAGAGAAACATAGGTAGATATCCAGCTAAAACATTATTTTTCATTTCAATAATCAAAGCAAAGTACAACAAAGGCAATATAAAAACACTGAAATTGGTACGGAGGCAGAGGGAGGAAAAAAAATAGCGCTCACACACAGCATCCGAAGCAGAAAAATGCTTTTAAAGGGCCACACAACATACGCAGACACACAAGTGAAAGTTCTGTTTATAAAATATGGCAGAAAGAGAGATTAACTAGAACGAATTAGATTTTAAAGCGGTAGATCGTATTCGCAAAGCATTTTTAGTGTGTGTGTGTGTGTATATGTGTATAGGGGATTGTTCAGTGCTTACGATTCGAAAACGAACAAACGATGTCCATAAGATGTTTATGCGGTTATACACGCAGCGAGCACAATTTATTTTGCCCGAGTTTTATATGCTTTTTCCATTTGATGTGAAAATTCATTTTTCCCCATTCTTTTTCCTTCTTTCGATTCTCTGAACACTTGGCCTACTCGCTTTTATTCTCATCAAGCGTCTAACTTAGTCTCAGTGGCACATGTACAAGCATATATATCAATAACATAATCTATTTAATTGAATCGGGAGACCTTCTAACGCATCTCAATTGTATTTTGTTTTCTTCTTCTCGCTTTCCCTCTTCCTTTACCTGTACACGCTTCGCAAAAATAAACATTGAATTATTTACCATTCAACGAATCATTTAGAAGCAGTGTACTGTACAACCAAAGTATGCCAATATAGCAAACAACAAAACGAGTAGCTGTAGCACAACAACGAAGTGCCAAAGAACAAAACTGATGATGATGGTAATAATAATAATATACTGATAATCATAACAAAAGCGGCTGAACAGACCGTTCAATGCAAACACTAAGTCGAATCAAGTAGTATCTAAGCGATACCAAAGTTAATATAAATATTTCCAGGTCTGCTGGCCATATTCTGTGGGTACAACAAGTTATTTTGGCTTGTACAGATTCCACAAATATGCCAGTCGTTCTCTTTTTTTATTCCAGCACATTATGTTTGTGTATTGCACGACCAGCCCTGTCTGTGGTTTTTTTTTTACATTGTTTTCGTTTCCATCGATGCTTTGCGAATGAAAACATCTCGTTTGAGCGACTGCAAAAGTATGGTCGTTTGCGGGCGCGTACACGGATTGCCTTCTAGTTAGCCTGATAAATATACGATTTATTCAGTATCTCTCGCCAATTATGCACAACGCACCGCACAAAAAGCGACGATCGCAGAAAATTTGTTTGTCGACAACCACGTTCGCGCAATCAAGTAAAGAAAATTGTACAAAGTATGAATTCCAAGAAATGTGCTCCAATTTTTCATAGTTTATACAATGTATGTAGGTATATATACACTCAGAATACAATGTTTATACAATGTCGTCGGGTTCAGTCAGGTTGTCAATTTATTGAATTATGTTGAAAATTTTATGGTTATTTTACTGTCTGTAAAACGTTCATTTTATTTACTTGGTTGGTCGGGTAGGCCCGTGTGAAAAAATAGTAACTGAGCAGTCAGTTAACTAATTTGGGACAAAAATGACTTACTTTGATTGACATTTCAGTACAAAGTGTAGTGTAAGTCTATCATAGTTAACTGAAATCATTTGAAGTTACAAGTCAATCTAAGTTGCTTCATTTGGGACCAAGTGATTTTCTTAGAACAAAAATATAAATTCAATCAACTAAAGTCAACTGAAGTTATAGTCAGTCAGTCATTTCTTTTTCACACGGGGGGGGGTTTTGTGTGTTCAGTACAACCATCCCACCCTGAACGAAAAAACCCACAATATTTCCTGTGGTAAAGCTTCTGAGCATATTTTCTCAAACAGCAAAAAAAAAAATTAATTGCATTCATTTGTAACCGACGAACTTTGTACCGCAGGGACGGCAAGCAGATTAAAAATGAGCGTATGCTGTTATTGCGCATTTGAAGAATTTCATATAATAAATTAGTTAGTAGTTTATCATGCGCTCGTTTAAATGGTACACGTGTACATATTATATAAACCGCTCAAAATTCCACTCACTGATAAATATAACACGAACGACGAGTGTTTACCCTAGACTCTGCTTATGCTTGAGCTGAACCTGTAGCGAATTTCTGATTGTCTCATATGACTCGTTTATTGTTGTTATTTTGTAAACGGATCATTATTCGAAATTCGACGAATTGACAAAACTCTTTTTGTAGTTGGGTTTTCATTGAATTCAACGCTTAATGCTGCTGCTAAAGAGGAGACCCTTTTGTCATCACTCCAAAAATATTTCACATCTCCATAGCAATCGTTTGGGTTGGATTTTTGTCAGCTGAATATACAAATTTAATTAAATCTCTGCAATAAATTCAATAGGTTTGCATGGTTTACCTTATATTTGAATGGAAATTTTTGAAATATGCCACGCAAATCCTTACGATTCCAATGAACGGTATTGTGAATAAGTCATAATTGGGTGCTGTTGTGCGTCGATACATGTGACCTGAATTGATTGAGAATTCCATGGAAATTATAAATGTGTGACTATAGATCTCATCTGTGTTATTGAAACTATTAATATTGCCCAATGTAATATCCATAACGTAGCTATTGTCGTCATTTTTGTGGATTTAAACTGTGCGGTCAACCCGAAATCGGTCTATAGTTTATGGCTTCGGATCGATTTAGATCAAACATCCCATGTCAACAAAGGCCAGTGCGGCAATAGCAGTAAATAGCAGAAAAATGCTCATATTCAAATTCCAATTCCAATTGCGTATTCCGTACCAGAGACGGAGTATATGTATATCAATTCGTTGTATTTACTGTACTCCGTACAGAACGGTATATATACATTGATATACCTTTACGTTCGCTGTCACAAAAGTAGTAGTTGACGCATGCGCTCAACGCGTTAAACGCAAAGGTATACGTTTTAGTATGCACCGATACACATTTCCATACACTTGTGGTAAACCATCTCTGTTCCGTACGTACTGATTTAAATTCACAGAGCTTACACATTACGTCGTATATTTGGAATGCGATCCTAAAACCAACTTTTTCTATGCCATACCACGTAATCGGTTTTTCTTTACCCCTTTTTTGTGTGAAAAACATTCATGTTATGTGAATGATTCACGAAAATAGTTTAATTTTTCAGTGCCGAGCATTGATTGGTGCTTAAGAGCGAACCAACCTTTTTGCTCATTCCTCTGAGCCAAATGTAATGAGATTACGGGAAAAAATGCATGCCGACATTTTATATAGAATTCCTTTGAATTTTGCTATATAAAGTTTCGAAAGAGACAAAAAAAAAAACAGCGGAAATATAAGCAACATCTTTTTCGGTCTACCTACGGGGACTTCAAGTATTTTTCCAAATGACAAAAGGTTGCAAGCTTTTCTTTCTTTCAATTATATTCTCTGTAGATGTGGAATTTTGAATAAACATGAAGAAATTTTTGTTAGAAGGTCCAATCGTTTTACCGCCGTAAGTTTCGTTTCCGAATAAGCAAGGAATAACTATAGCTGGTCAAATACCAATGATTCCTTTGCAGTAAGCTCATTCAATTTGTTGGATTTATATTTTCATTCGTACGCTCAGCCGCTTCAACCGAACTCGGGGAAAAGAGCAAAAAAACATGTACACACAGAAAAAAGAACGAACGTGCAAGTTTTCTCTTTCTTTATTGACAACAGAAAGAACTCGTATTTACTTTCAATTCCTGTGTGCTACTTTCATGTATGTGTGTGCATTGGAAAATATAGACGTTTGAAATGAAATCGTCTCTTTTGCTTTTGATTCAATACACAATTTCAAATATGTTTGTAATTTTTTTTTCTGTCAAAGAAAAAAAGAAAGAATCAACTGCTTGAATTCGATTTAAAGGCGAATAGAATGAATATTGTTGCTACCGTTTTCGGTTCATCCATTTGAGATTCGTTTGCAACAAAAGAGTAACGAAACTTGAGCATGAACATGAGCATGAACTGAAACACACGCAACAAAAAAGAAATAAGCAAAGAAAAGTTTTTTTTTTTTTACAACAAAGCCAAAGAAAGACAAAAAAGACGGTAGCGATAAAAGAAAAAAGCAGAAGAAAACAAACCTAGATATCGTGCTGAATATGAAAATCGCAAAAGTATGAAACAATGTATGAAAACTTCACAAAACTGGTTCAGATAATATGGAAATAATAAATTGCAACAGCAGCACATACAAACTTATCGATACGATTAAGTTGATGATTCGCAGTACAGTTACAGCGGCATGAACGAGTTTGAATACAAGTTAAAAATATACACTGTCACAGTGTGAAAAAGTTTTTTTTTCACGATGAATTAGTATCGGGTTCAATCGCACGTTATTGAGCTAGTATTGATCCACGTGTTCTTACTGGAGAGGGAGGAGATGGCAGTAGAAAATATGAAATGCGTTAAAGACTATTAAATTGAAAAATTCATGATAACAACATTCTTTGCGAAGCATTTCGATTCCATGGGGAACATTTTCAATTTTTTAATCGAATTGGTGGCATGCTGAAATTGATTGACGTATTGATTGAGTTCTCACATGTTGTGCATCCACTTTTATCTCGACAACATGCACAATACAACAAGCAACAAGTGTTTACCATCGTACCAACTGTAAATTATGAACCGTTTCAATGTAATGCTCAACGAATTTTAGAGCGATACAAAAAATTTCTCCTGATTTTGCCGTTGGTATCTGCCGCCTTTACATATATAGAGTGTGTGTTTGTGTTCATATACTTCGCCCCTTTCTAACGCAGATTTTTTTCTTTCTTGCTGCAAAACTTTTAACCTCGACACCATGGAATGATTATCTTCTGATATTAACTTCTTTTTGCTTTCATCAATTTTATTAACTAACTTTTACGCTCAAACCCGAACGAATGGTGAACGAACATACAGAAACACATTCCGTATCGAATCATGCTCTTCATTGGGGTGAAGGTAATAGCGAGCATGGCGTTCATTTTTTTTTTGTTTTTATTCCGTTAGCTTGAACTTTAAAATGAAGTCTCATGACGATGGATCGAAAATGGACATCCACATGAAATTTATGCGCCTCACTTTTCCGTAAATTGTGAACATTATTTATTGGTAAAGTTGTATTTTTGACGTCCATTGTATATTTTGAATATACTGTATATAAAAAAGGGAAAACAAGATTTTAAAAAGAATAAGAATAAAATGAACATTTATCGTCAACCAATCTCTTCTATCTTTTCCTCGGCTTTACACATTTTCCCCACACACACAATAGTGAGGAGTTAAGTTTTATACTAAAGTGTCATAATCAATACATTCAAATATAGTTGAAATATTCGAATGGGATGAATGTCATCTCATTTGTGTATATTTGTTGGTGCTGACATCCGCTTTTGCGATGAGCTTTATATCCCATTCGTATATGTCAATTATATTTGAATGTATTGGTTATGACACTTTAGTATACAACTTAACTCCTCACTATTGTGTGTGCACAGTTCCATTATGCATCGAGTGTGTTGAAAAAATTTCACCAACTCAACTCGTTGCCAGATACAATTATGGCCGCATACTGAAGCGTTGAAGCGATTAATTTTTATCGAGTTTTTTTCCTTCTCTTCTTCTTGGAATAAAGAAAAAGACGATATTTTCTGAAGGGTTCCAACGTCCGGTATTCTTCTATTCATTTATGTGTGAGCGGCGCTTTTCACAATATACGATGGTTCAAGTATTTTATTTACGCTGTTATTCATCGATTTAACGAGATCGGGCGTCGAAGTTTATATGTGATGCGAAACGTGAAATGATATTGTGCTTGTTGCTTATGCAGCAAAAGAGTTTCGATTTCTTGTTGAAAACTCGGAGCATTGAGTTAAATCAAAGTTGGTCAAACTTCTTTGCGTACAAGCACGGCAAGCACATCCATAAAAAGTGAAAGGGAATTTTTCGGATCGACAAAAATAAAAAGACATAAATGCTCTTCGTCTCATCTCTTTCTCGTTCACTGTAACTGGTATGTAATGAAAGTGGCGAGAGATTTATCGCTGTAACGAAATATGGTATTAGGGAGACCAGTGACAAGTCAACGACTCCTACGTATTATTCAAGCATTAATGGAATTTATTGTGTCGGTTTCGTTGATTTATCACATAATATGGTTGCGATTGGCGTATCGAAACGTTCGAAAGTCATTCAAACTTGTTATTATTGAATCGATTCAACAGTCACCAGGTGACACAAAATTGCTCATTAATTTCGAATCATATTTATTCCTCACATTTGTTATTCCTTATATCATTCGCATTCAGCCCCGACAATATGTGTATATACATTCCGTATTAGGAATACCATGGGATATTCGACAAAGTTCCCGTATGTTAAATATCGAAATATCCAATAAATTGTCTGCACTGATACGGTCATTAGTGAATGTATGTGAGTGTATTTTCATTAAATTTATACAGAGAACGAAAGGAATCGAAACAATAATGGCATTAATATTGGTAGCTAGGCTTATGAAAATCATTTTCAATTACCTAAAGTATCATCTAACATCATCATTATTATGTATTTTTCTTTTGTGGTGCTTATTTGCGGATGAGCGCTATCGTACGCTACCTTTCTCTACGTCTATTCCTCGCTCTATCCAACTTATTCACATCAATTTGTTCGCTCGTGTGCCCCATGTTCCATGCAATGCACGGGGAGAAAACGGAAAAATTGAAATTAATTTCAATGAGACATTGTTTCGAGCATTATCTTTAAAGAGTAAGCATTCTCGTTTGGGATACAAAGTATTCCCCCAACTTCTATGGTATTTTGTCTTTATTTTCGCATTTTTTTTTTGTTCGTTCGGTTTCTTTTGTTTTTGGTGTGTGCGCGTCATTTTTATCATCATCTACATCATCAGTCGCCTAACTGAATAAAAACAATGCGTAAAAATGCGAAAATAATGGAACGACAACAACGTTCAAAAACGATAAAACGAAGCGAGAAAATTGGCATAGAAAATAAGTCTGGCCCGGGAGATTGCGCTGTGTCACCTTATGCAATCACATTATCAAAGTGCCTGTATTGAAAAATGTACGCTACTCGTCGATGAAATCTTGAGTTGCTTCTGGTAAAGATATCGTACGATGGATGAGAGTTTTTTTTCAAGCATCATAATTCATAATCAAAGCACACCGCGTACATGCACACGCAATTGTGCTCAACGGAAAATAAACAAAGAAAATCGTTTCGAACGATAGAGAGAATGTAGGGGACATCAAGAAGAAGAAGAAAAATGAAATCTCACAAAATATCGCTGTCAGGTATACATACCTCTACATCATTATTGTGTGTACCTGAAGAAAGGAAAAGCGCAGACTAACCAGAATTCTGTTGATTGCTCCTTCATCATCGACGACACGCACTTTCTAATCCTTCACTGTGTCTCGGGCACATTTGTTTTCAGTTTTCATAAAATACAAAGTAGGAAACTGTGTTATTAGCCATTGCTTGCCATGGATTTTGTACGCTTGTTCATAATTGTGCATCGTACCGCAAACATTGAATTATGTTTGCCATAATGCCAACCGTAGCATATAAAAACGTTTTGAATTACATGATTCGATTTAGCTTTCATCGCAAAATATTTGATAGCAATTAAATTTCATGCTTTTCAGGCATGTCGTGCATGCACATAATGTCCGATCATCACATTTCGAAATGAAAATATTGTTTGCTCATTTCGGTATTCAGGAGCAAGAGAAAAAAAAACAATAAAACAACGTCCGTTGAAGGCAGGGAGTTTAATAAATAATCGCATTCTCATGTAAATGGTACCAATGGTTTTTGTTGCTACACTAGATATCCGCTCCGTTCGCTTTTTTCATAATTACAATGTAATCTTATTCCGTAGACCCTATTGTTTTACATGGCAGAATATCCGTGTATCATTTGCTTTACTTGCTTGAACCGACACTCGAACGTGAAAAAAGGTAGCGCTAGCCCTCACGCAGGAATCATCCAAACAACATTCAGATTAATGTAAATTTTCGTTTTTTTTTTTTTCTTGTTGCTCTTACATTTATTAGAGTAAACCAAAAAAGACGGTACAAAAGTATTCGGTATACAACGAAGATACATTTTTACTTATCATTTCCATTCATATTTGCAGTTGACTCATACACAACATTCTACGGATGAAAAAGACAAGGGTGCAAAGCTTTCCTTGATGAAATTTCCTCGTTTCATATTTTCATGTTGGAATTAATTTTTCTCGACTCGCCAAAACAGACAAACTCAATATATTATATGTACGGAATCTAATGATGGAGTCGGTGTTGGCGCATTTGAAAATTGTGGTTTCAATGAAATAGATGGCTGCATGTAGCCATAGTAATTAAAATCAATTAATATACTTCTTAGTTTGCACTGAGTTGGATGCGAAATACGAAACTTTCTGTCAGTAAACTTTCTTTGAAGTAGCCTATCAAGTAATAACGAAACTCATTATTGAAACCAACACAAAAACTATGCACGCGTACCACACAAAGATATGAAGGTATGTGCGTAAATTGTGAACTTTTATTGCGAAACTCGATGAATCTCATCAGCGAGAGAACAGTTGTAAATAGCTGCGTATTGTATATGTGCAGTTTAAAACTTGAAGGGATATTTAAATAGGAAAACTGCTAAGCGACTTGTTTCGAAAAGAGCTACTTGGTTTCACGAATGAATACTCACTCAATTATTTAAGCATCTGTTGTTGTCTCCATTGCAAAACAGGGTCATTTCACAGGAGCTGCATTTTGAATAAAGACACTTACATTTCTCTTGCAGCTACCTGCCACATCTCTCTCTTCCTCTCCCTCGCCCTCGCCCTTCCTAGCTGCTTTCCATGTAGAGTACATTTGCACAGCAAAGACATAGGAAGCTTTATTGTTGAATTCTAATGAAAAATTAAAGGAAGGGCATAATGCAAACAATGCAGTAAAGTTAATCAAATTTTGTACATAAGAACCACCGTTGTTTGATTTACATATACATATAGCTCATTCATAGTTGTTTATAGTTTCCTGTACAGAAGTCAACAATAGATTTTAGTGGTGGGAAAAATATGAAAAAAAAAATCATAAGAAAAACCAACCATAAAAAATTGTAAATATTATAAGTGAAAATATCTTGTAAATCCTGTTTAGAGAAAAATGTACCATTGCATGAAATGAAGTGAATTGAGTTCATTAGTATCTGTACAAAGTTAAATGAGAATTGATTGATAATTTTCTCTTTTTAAATATTGTTCTCTATCTATATATATTATTTATATTTGTATATGTGTCATCCCTAACCCCTTTGACCGATTTTTAATTATAGCAATAACAAGCGCGAACCACGTGGACAGCTATCACGGTTCGCGAGTTCCCAGGAGTGTACAGCCTTCGATATGAAACATGGCAAAACATCGGCAAAACAGGTGTTAAGCAAAACAAGAATACTTGGATTTGATTTGACTGCGCCCCAAAACACAAAATGACTCATCTCGGAGTCAGTTCAACTTATCAAACTCTCTCTATTAATACATCTTCTTCTTCTTCTACCATTTCGGCATTTCTGCATATATATTTCATTTCGTTGCACTATAGCATTTCATTCACTCTAATTTGATTCTATTTCAAACGATTCTCTCTCTATCTTACGCATTTTCATATCTGTACGGTACAGACTGTACCCTCAGTTTATTAGGTGTATTTTTTTTCTATATATTCATTGTAATTTTGATTTGAATAGTTTCGCACTTTCACAGCTTATTTTGATGTTTCTGGCTTAATAATCAGACATTTATTCAGTTTAACATTCACAAAGAACTTTTCAGTTTGATTACACTTAACTTTCGCTGATTCAACGTTAAAATTGGATTACTCTGTATAATAATACATCGCGATCGCTAGCTAGTTGCTTGATTGTCGATAGGTATACGTACCGTTTGCTATACAGGCAAAAGAGAGTGACAACACAAAATTGTTCTCTTTGAATTTCAAGCACCATCAAACTTGTTGTTCATACGAACCACTACACATTCTCTATCTAATTTACATTGATGTAGTTCATCTGCTCGGGTTTTTCCGTATACTCTCTCATACAACAATACCTATGGATTTTATAAGTGTTCAACTAATATATTCAAATGTAATGAGTCTATGGCAAAATATTGAAGGATTTTTTTTAAATTACATTTTGCGTGATAACAACAGAGAGCATCTTGAAATTTGTGAATAAGGCAATTAAGATTTTGAATCGATTTTAACATTTACATCCGTGCAGCTATGCGTACTCGCGTGTACTTAGTTCAATCTAATTTTTGAATTTCTGTTCCATCCATGAATACTTATTTGCAATCAAATGTTCGCGGTATTATTTGATTAACGAAATAAAACAATCTACCTGCGGGAAAAAAGGGTCCAAAACCAAATCAAATGTTATGAAGCCCATTGATCGAATTTTGGTTTGCACACCAAACATAAAAAAATACAGAAGACAAAAAATCCACTCGTCATTGTGCCTTTTTTGCGATTTTCTTAGTGTTTGTTGTTAAATTGATCTAAATTATTAAAGAACTCGGACTTTTAATGTACGTCTTTGTTGTTGTTGTTGTTTGATGTTGTGTATATGTCACTACCAAAATATGTTTTTTTTTCCCATAATGTACCAAATGTTTCAATGTTTTATTTTCGCATAAATGTATTTGCCGCACATTAGTCTGTACCAATTTTTAAAACAAATCCATGTTGTGGCAAGCAGTTTTGATTTTGACATGATTTTTGAGTTTCATCGTTGTTGAGCTATCAACAGATCCTGCATGCAAAATGTACATCTAATTTGTGCCCTTGGACACTTTCACATGTGAAACACTTATGATAAATGAAAAAAAAACACGCTCAACAGATCCAGAAGCAAGAGGGCGATGAAATTTATCGGAATGAATGGAAACGGAATGTTCAGACGTGCTTTTTCGACGAAAGTCATTTGCGAAGGTCATTCCAGTTCGATTCTCAAGCGATTCGGTTTTTCATCTGTAATATTTTCTCTGTGCTTTTGTATTCGTGGTTTCTACCGTTTGCTTCATCTGCTGGAAACAGATAATACAGCAGTGGTAGTAACAGCGGTAGAAAAAAAAAATACCGTAGTAGCAACAACAGCAACATAAAGTATGCATGGAGAGAAAAAAAAAAGAAGAAAGTGCGAATCGAAAGAGCGTTACGGTTGCCAAATTGAATTTGAGCGTAATATCGTTATACCTATTAGTATGTGCCGATGCTGGTGCAAACGCTATCAATTCATATTTTATGTTGTAAATGTCGCGCAAACATTTTCATAACCTTCAATACACGTTCATCTAACCATGGAATGAATCATTAATTAAATTTGATTTGAAAGCGAATCAATATTTTTCTTTTAAGTTTGTTTGCTAAGTTTCTGTTCTGAAATTGATGATGAAAGTAAAATTGAATATTTCTGTTTTTCTAATAAACAAAAACCAATTTAAATAGGCAAATGACGTCAATATGCTTTGTCTGCAACCTTCCAATCATGTCGCACCAAGTGGGTTTGGTATGGCAGGGCGGAAACGGCTGGGACGAAATGGTTCGCGAACAGGTAAGAAAAAACGCATTTTCTTCTCTATGAAATCCGAGATTTTTCCACCGTCCCATAATGAAAAACATACATACTCGTCAACCAGCACTAACACACAACGATTGTAGATTGAGAAAAGTGACACAAAAATGTGTATTCATTTTGTTTCAAATTGGCGTCACATCCAATTACCCATCCATTTTCCAATGGTATGATGTTTCACTTTCGCCAGACACACAACTAGTTTATATTCAAGTCAGAGGAAAAAAATATTTCGTTTCGTATCCAATTTGCTTGTTGCGTTGTGTGTACGTTCCGTGCCAGCCGAGATGTGTGCTCAAAAAGATTTGTTGATATGACGTAAATATGCTTTTTTCTCTCGCCCTCTCCTTTTCAAATGAATCGGAATAGTTGGAAGAGTCGACAATAAGACAGCGATTAGGCGGACGTCGGGATTCAGCAGCACAGATATCAGCTGCATCACCTCCTAGTACATCACCGCCACCATCACAACGACGTCGTCGTAGTTCTTTGGCACAGCTTACCGATATATTACGGGAATGGAGCGGTGGCGGTTCGAAACGTCAGAAAGCACCACTCAATCGACGTGAAACGCTTGCTGATCTAGCACGAAGTCTTCCATGGGGTAGAAATACAGACAATAGTTCACACAACAATCAATCTCACGCATCACAGCGTAAGCGGAGAGAGTCCAGTGCCGATTCGGGTATTAAGAGTATGCGGTCACGACGTGAATCGCATACATCGGATTTCAATAAAATGTGGACACGAAAGGAGAGTACTAGTCCCGGCGATCGAGATCGTGATAAAGAGAATACAGACACTGGAGCGTCAACAGATGGCACACGGAATGGCTCAAGGCGAGGTTCGGGCGAAAGTTCTCGAAGCGGACGACGCGATTCGACGATAACACGTGCCATTACACCACCGCCACCGAAGGTTGTTGGTGCTACGAAGAAACGCCGTGATTCCTTGACTGTTGTAGAGTTACCAAATTTCCGGCAAGAACAGCGACCGTCAACCAGTTCAACGGCTTCGGATTCTGGGCCATATTTTGTGAACAGTACGGATACAGGTTGTCAAGCCCTACCACCACCTACGATGGTGATCAGCAGCGTAACTCCACCTGCAACCAGTCCAACGGCACCACCATCGGGTCGACGAGATTCGACGACGCAGTGTGGCCGAGTGAATCGAAGAGATTCAAGAGTTAGTCCCGAACGGCCACGATTGCAACGACTGCAAAGACAAGCAACAGCTTTTGACGAATCATGTCCACCATTGGGAAATAGGCGAGAGTCTCAACCAGCTCTATCGCCAACCGGACCGGTTGGTGATGGTGATGAAAGTGAGAGGAGAGCAAGACGAGACAGTTTAAGCCCGGACAGTGCATCGCGGGGGAGACGTGATTCACGGCAACATTTATCGCCGGATCGCAGTCATGACAGAGACGGCAGTCCGAGGAGAAGGTCAAAAGTTCGTAGACAATCGTCATCGGCAGCACGAAATCCACGTTCACCCGAGTCAAGTAGCTGCTGTTCATCAAGGTACTTTAATTTTCAATTCCATTTTACTTTTACTTTTACTTTTACTCTTACAATTATCCCTTTTGAACTTTGTTTCTCGAATGTTTGTAAAAAAACAAACGGAAAAAAGCATCAACAACAATTCCGAAAGAATGAAAAAGTTATAATGCTCGATATTCATTCGCAGAGATCCCAGTCCGTGTGCCCGTGCCCCACCGCCATTGCCAATCACTGAATGTGCACCACGTCCAGCAATAAGACGACAATCAACAACCGAAGAAATATTGATCTCACGTGGTTTTCGCCGTCAAAGTACAACCGAAGAAATGATTCGTTGTCGAAACTTTCGACGTCAAAGCTCGCAAAGCGATGACACGTGCCGGTGAGCCAATGCAAGAACCATATATTCAAGCGCCACATCATTCTCCACAAAACGCTGTTTTAAGACTTTCAATTAAATGCCGAAAGCTTCAAAACGGATAGGTGGAAAGCTTTGCAGTGGGAAATTTAACGTGCACGTTTTCCATATTTATTTGCAGTTATCGAGGCCGACGAGACTCATGCGCACAAATCACCGACGGCACCATCGGTACGATGACAGTCGAAACAACCAGTACGTTCTTCGATTCAAGCACACAAACTGGTAAGAAATTCTCATTTCCAATAAATTATGCAAAATTGTAAATAGTTAATTTGGAATGGTAGAAAAGTTTCGAACCAGTCGAAAAGTTTTTGGCTTGAAAAGAAGCGCTCAAATAAATGAAGACGAAAAGAAAATCGATGCACGCCAAATTATGGCTGACACTGCTAATTAAAAAGCGAAGTTTCATTTTCCCAGTGGAACAACAATCTAGATCAAGTCAAATTATTTCATGAGCAAATTTCTGCCGAACAATAGATTAACAGGGTGAACGGGAGAACAAACTGAAAAGTTACAAATTGAGTTAAAGACATCATTCGATGGATGAAATGAGTGTGACTTAATGTAATGGGGGGGATAATGATATATGCATAAAATTATTTTCACCTAAATTCATGTGGATGAACGATGTTGAGGCAGAGACAGAAACAAAGGCAGACACAGCAATAGATTCAGCACGTATTCTGCACGATGAGAATTAATGTGTTCACAATGAAACCGATGAATCGTTTGTTGTTGTCTTTGCTTGCATCATGTTTCGAGTCCATTTCATTTTTTACCGTTATCATTTGTCGTTATCTGAATAAAAGCGCCCGTCACAGTGTCAAATACAATTACAAAAGCGGTTTATCCCTCGATTCATACTCTCACAAAATAATTCTGCTATACGACGGATGTCTGTTGATTTAGGTATGACAAGAAAACACGAACGCATCGACGTTACTGGCACACAAACACCCGATCTGTGTGTATGTATACACTGTGGCAGGCAGGCACGCACACAATCAGCCGCACTTCGCACATACAAACGCATGATGGGGGATATTTGTACATATCATGCGCGTTTTTCCGTGTAGTATACACACCGAAAATGTGGAAAATCGAAAAGAAAAAAACAACAAATTCAACAGTTCTGACTGACTGATACATTCTTTTGTTAAGGCGACACATATTCACAAACATTGGATACGAACCGACCATATTTTTATTCGTTCGCTGATTATCTGTGAGAAAAATTTATTAAATTGGTTTTCCAGTATTTTCAAACATTTTTTTTTTTCGAGTGAAATTTCAAATAAAAGTGAATTCAACACAGTGCGTGTGTGAGTTACAGTGAATTTTTCGTAAAAATTACATACAAAATGTAAGATATCTTGGGTTTTTCGTTTTTTTTTTTTCATTCGTTTTGTGTCGTTGTGAATGGTGGAAGTTGAGTTTTTTTTTCGTGTTTTCATCACCCATAGAATATTTAAATAGATAGAAGATGAAGCGTAGTTGCGAACACAGTCCAAGGCGCTAGTAAGCACTTTTCTGTCGAACGGAGACACGATTCTTCTTCGGATCAAATTTCGTCTTATGTATTTTTTATGTGATTGCCAATGGTTCATCAATCCTCTTGTAGTGACCTTTTTTTCCTGAACAGAAAACTAGAAAAAAAACAATGCTATTTCTCGTTAAAATGGGTGGCCGTTAGGACTTTGATCGTTTTTACATTATTTTTTTTTTTCATTTAACTCGAATTTTTTACGGGCATTGTTGGTGTCATGTATATATTTTTCCTCTTCAGTCACTCGTTCGTTCGTTCACCAGACCAACAGGATATTGAAATAGAAAGTGCTTGTGTTGGCGTTGTTTTGATCAATTACATTTCTGCTATGTGCAAGACTGGAGAATTTCGGTTAAAGTATTCCAAATCGACAAAAAAAGAGACTGAGTAGGTGTGTGATGCGTACAGGCGATTACAAACTTTTTCGTGGCAAACAAAGTTGATGAAGTACTACGTTGTAGAAGTGACAAACGTATCCGCACGTTCGGTTATAAACGTGCGCATTCCGGTGTATTTGTGTGACTGAGAGAATGAATGAGAGGAAAGGGAGAGACATTGGATTCCATCACGAAGCAAAGAACAAGTGAAGAAAATTCATTTAAATTTAATATAAAGCTTTAGTCGTCATTGCTTATTCCATTTGATCGTAATAACACTTTTATTATCGTATAAATGGATACATTTCAGACGCATAATTTTTATTACAAAAAGCTTTCCCATGTATTTTTTTTCTGTCAGCTCTTCTTCGATTTGCGTTGCGTTGTGTGTTTGGCAACGTTGGTGTTGCCTGTATGCTTTGTCTTGAGTCTTGGATTTCTTCAATGAGTGCACATTATTTTGCAAGACACTGCCAAAACAATTCTCAAAAGAATGTGTGAAGTCTTTTATTTTCATATTTATAAATTATAATAAAGGACAAAACACCTACTTACCGAATTATATTTGGTTTTGCCGACCGTTTGCACTGAATATTAATAAAAAGAGAGGGAGAGTCCATTGTTTACTGTCGTTTGTTTCGGTGTCACTTCAGGTTAACATACACGTCCAAACATACATCCTCGATATGTATATTTACTAGAACTGGTGTTTTGAAACCAAAATTATACCA
The DNA here is from genome assembly GCF_009176505.1 of Sitodiplosis mosellana. Lineage (NCBI taxonomy): Eukaryota > Metazoa > Arthropoda > Insecta > Diptera > Cecidomyiidae > Sitodiplosis > Sitodiplosis mosellana. The sequence continues at coordinate 20,893,667 of NW_022595244.1, read as the reverse complement.
ACCAGGGCATATCATCCCACGGAAAAGCCGTACAGTATGGCCGTTCATTGATGCTATCGCTTTTGCTACTTCCACCACACCGAATTTAGATAAATTGGACAGCTACTCATAAATTTTCGTATATATACGTATATATGGCACAGGGCACACACATGGACATTCTATACAGGGACTTCATCTAAGTTTCTGTATGTCTCAGTAATAATCATCGCAAGGTACATGATGAAGGCGGCATTGTTCTGAGAAGCCTTATTCAAATATGCGTACAATGTATGAACCGCAGCTTATTACGTATATAAAGCGTATAAAAGCCCCTAACATCATCGCATAATTTGAATAAATTCTATTTGGCTCATGACATCTTTTTTTCAACAACGGAGAATGATAGCAAAAAAAAACTTATCATTCAATACGGCTATAATCAGTCTGTTTCGTTTCACGTAAACCATACACGCTTGGCTTGCATCATCCTTTGGCTTTTCCACTAAATGACAGTTCCGAAAACAATATGTGCGTGCCCGCATTGGCACATCAAAATCAATAGGCAAATACGTCAATGTACGTGTTCGACGCAGGTTGTAACGCTTTTTCAATAGCAGGATTATGTTGGGATTTAGTTTTCGTCCAAAACACAGGACGAAAAAAGAAAACACTCAGACAAATTGTGGGCGTTCTAGACTTTCACTTCGTATTCAATCAAATCATCTGCCATATTTCACCAGAATGAACCAGAAAATTTTTTTGTTCTGAAAGTTTTTAACATTTACGCGAATTGCATGAGCTATCTACGTTATTAATGGTTGATTTATTGAATGAAAAGTTGATGAGTCGAACAACTAAGCAACAAATTCAAGGACGCAACATGTATCTATATACATTTCTAGATTGATAACAATTTATTTTAATTTTCTCGTCTCTGCTCACGCAATCAAAGCGTATATCTATGCGTATATGGTTTCATTCTGTTTCATTGGAGGCAGCATAGCACAGCACACTACACAAACACGAGTCTTTATTGAATTGGAACAAATTTATTTTGACATGAATGAAATACATTCATTAAATCTAATTTTGATTTCTTTTCCTCTTCGTTCAATTCGATCAACAACAAAAAATGATGGACAACATGTGATAATTTTTGATTGGAAAAACCAATCACCCTTCCCCGCCAGTGTTCGTGTAATACCTGCCTAATTTCATCACTCGCTGTAAATTCTGCATGAATCCAACTCTAATTGATTTATTTAACAATCCATATGCTCATGGAGTTACGATTCGAATCCATTGTCGCACATCCCTTCTTCCGCGTTGCTTTCGAGGAATGGGTGAATCGATGAAATCAATAATGTTTGACATTGAGAAACATATAACAAACTATAGCTCACCTACTGAATTTAGAGCTATCAATTTCATTACCAAGTCAATAAAATCAATTCACTTCGGCGATTTAATGAGAAAAAGATGTGAAACTAATCAACGTTTTGGCATTTCGTGCAAATGTTTTATATTTATAAGCAGCGCCACCCATTTTCTTCTGTGTATCAATTACTTTCATTGCGATTTGCTAATTTTTTTTTCTCTTTCTTTATTTTACAGAACCATCGCCATTGTACGACAATAACCACTATCATGAAGAATGCTTGCGCTGCAATTCATGCGGCATAAATTTGTCGGGGCAAAACCATAAGCGCGCACGACGCTTTAAAAATCAAATTTTATGTGATTTGCATTTCGCGGATGTTGCACTCATGGAATCGTCGGATTTCATGCAACAGCTACGTAGCTTTAAGCCACAATCATTAGGTTGTGCAGTAGCTCGACGGAAAAGTTCAACTACGCTTATATTCCCATTACCTCCACAAGCATGTTCAGGTAATGATCACAAATCTGTTGTAAATTACTGTACTTGTTCGTCATATGTATATTCGGGCGGAGCACACAGAATCCCGAGTTACTATGTGTGTGTCTGTGTGTGTACTAGCAAATTTATGACCAGACCATCGAAGTATGCAAAAGACCATCGAAGTGTGAGGAGAGGAAGAAAAAAAAATATTGCGCTATTCGGTTGGCTGTAAGAAATATCACAGGCTTGTAAATTGAAAAATGCTTGGTGTTATATCTTACAGTGAGCCGACTGTCGATATTCACAACGAGTACCATGACCAAGGGCTGAGTCGGATTTGAAAAACAAAGAAAAATCGACATTTCATGCATCGTGGAATGGGAGACATTGAAATTTGATATTTAACCATTAATCTAATCGATGATTCTTCTTTTCTTTGTTTTTGTTTTCGTTCAATCATAGATGAGTTTTGTGAGGAATATCCACATAATTTAATACCGACGCCTGGATATTGGGTAGAATGTTCGCGTCAAAAAATCAATATGAACAATTTGGCCATGTGGGCTGGTGGAGACAGTGATTCCGAACAAGAGGAAAATGCTACGAAAATGTCCGGACGAGGAAACTCCGAATCTCATTTGGAACGTGGTTGCAGCGACTTGTACGAAGACGACGAAGACTCAGAAGCAGCTCCAATGTAAACTATTTTAATTCATGAGAAGAAGACATTCACAAAACACACTTTCAGTACAACAATTTGTTTTTTCTTTCTCCTTCTTTTTCATTGACACACAGTTCGAGGAAAAAGAGCGCGATCGAAGAACAATGGGATATGCTACAAGGTTTCGAATTGACATCCGTTGAACAAGAAACATATGAAAAGTATTTTTATGCCACTGAACACTGGAATTATTTTACAAACGATGAAGACTTAGGACCAGTTATTTTATCGATTAAACAAGAAAATTTAAATGGTCGTGATCAATTTAGGATTTTAGTTAGAGCCATCTCCTACACGGTGCATGGATTGATACCAGCTTCATGCGTTTTTGCCGATAGGTGAGCCACATAATAATTAGCAATTGAATTACCATGACCTTCTCAATTTGATTTTGGTTATTACATTGTACATTTTACATTTTCAGATATAACCGAGAAGAAGTAGTTAGGTCACTAGGTAAAGAAATAAATTTGAATCCGCCGCTAACGTTAGGTCAATTGCCAGACACTGGGGAAGAGCTTTTGAAATTGGACCAAGTACGTACATTATGCATTCCGACAGAATAAACTTGCTCGTATTTGAGGAATATTTATTAATTATTATTCTTTCTTCTGGTTCGTTCATAGGTCTTCATCAAATCCGAACTGAAGGTTGGCATCATCTATGTGAAGGAAAATCAATTCAGCGAAGAGCAAATCTTGGACAATAACGATAACTCGCCATTATTCGATGAATTCTTACAAGTGCTTGGGGACAAAGTTCGTTTACGCGGTTTCGATAAATATAAAGGCGGCCTTGATACAGTTCATGACTTAACAGGTGATTTTCCGAGAATTGCTTTCTCGCATAGCCGCTTAGTGATTTTTCATTCAGTGAATGTTTTTGCAATGGAAAACGTTCGCTGATTGGCTTGTCGTTGTTGTTTTTCTTTTATGTTGTTGAGTACACTCTCTGTGCACCCGTTCTCCTGTGTTCGTCCCATTGTGAGTGTTTGTGGTTGTTACTTATTTCATTTACAGGATTGTACAGCGTGTACACGAACTGGCGAAACATTGAAATCATGTTCCACGTGAGCACTCTTCTGCCCTACGAGAAGCATGATCCGCAAAAGTTACAGCGTAAACGCCACATTGGAAATGACATTGTGTGCGTTGTATTTTTGGAAGCAGACCAGACACCGTTCTCACCGTCATGCATAAAATCGCATTTTCTACATACATTCATATTGGTAAGACCCCTCGTCGCATCCCCGGCATCACAGATAAAAATGACATTTGACATGCAACAGGTACGAGTGTCGGCACGCATCAAACGAAAACCCACCCGCTATGAAGTGTCAGTTGTTACAAGAGACGAGGTCGGCGCCTATAAACCATATTTATGGGAGCAATCGGTGTTTGAGAAAGGTCCAATGTTTCGGTAGGTTTATTCAATATCGTATCGTGTTCTTATTGCAATGCCGTTTACTAAATCGTTTTCCATTGCAGGGAGTGGATTTTAACGAAGATTGTAAACGGAGAGCGTGCGTCGTATTCGGCTCCAAAATTTGCGCGAATGCAAGAACGAACACGGTCACAAATGCTGGAGGATATTGTTGCCAACTTAGCAAATCATGCCGAAACCGGACAAATTCCAAAGCCCTATCGCAGAGGTTCTTGGCGTCCAATAGGTGAAGAATATACTGGAAATATACCACACACTTATTATTGCTTTGTTAGATTGATGAACTGTTGTTAACCAAAACAAAAATCGTTTTATAAATGTAGGTCATATGCGACCGTCGTCACCACTGTTGGACTCGGTGCGAGACCAGTTCGAAGACTATGATCAACTAGCAAAAGACTTTACCCGTGTTTTCTTGAACATGGAACCATCTTGCCTTCAAAATGCGCAACTATTTGATGTTGTTTTTTTGGTTGGACAATCAAAGCAAAAGGCTCGATTCATTGGTGTTCGTGCAATTTTGGGTGTTAGAAGTCGTGTTTTCCAAGTAAGTGCTTGTCTGTCGTTTTTATTTCGACGAATAAAAAATTCATTAGGAATTAAAACTCAAAGGCTTCTCGTACATTCATACATAAATGATTGACCACCCTATTTTCTCCCTTGAATTTTTGTGACGAGTTTTCAATTGATTCGTTTTCTTCTGTTGTGTTTTGGTTAAAATAGGAAATGTTGTATGGCATCCAGACTGGTTTTGGTTCACCACAAGTTCCCGTGGCTGAGTTACTAGCACGTCCCGCTCCAACGCTTATGTCACCACAGTCGCAAAGCCAACGACCGAAAAGCTCAAATTTTCTTCAAGTTCCCGACATTGAATCGCCACGCCCGAAGAGCGTTCCATCATCACCAATGGTGAAACGAGCATTCTCTCGCTTGGGAACAATAACAGCTGGCTGGGGACGATCGATTAGGAGCCGACAGAATTCAACGCTGCATGCTGATGACAAAAAGAAATGGGCATCATCACAAGACTGTTCGAGTAAACATTCCCCCATAATCCTTTATCTTTTATGTTAACTTGTGCCTTTTTCTCTTCTTCTGTGTATCATTTGACATGTGTGTCAATTAATCTTTAGATAAAGATAGCAAGGAGAGCAAAGAGAAGCAGCATTCATCGAACCAATTGGCTGTGCCACGGTTGTCAGTGTGTGCGGATGCACAAAAAGTGGATCGTGCTAAATTGGCACAAACGGAATTCAGCATTATTGAATTTGATCCGGACACATTTCGCGTGCTATTGGATTACTTGCATACAGGCAGTTGTCCATTAACTTGCGTGTCAATTCCAGGTACAAAATGAGATTTTCATTTTTATCCGCTACTTTTAATTCTACCTACTGTATTTCTGATGATTCTACTCATCTTGTTTTTTTCTTCTCGATTTTCTGCGTTCTCGAAAAAAAAGGTCTAATTTGCGCAGCCGAACATTATGATTTGCCAGAGTTGTTGCAGGCGTGCTTTCATCATGCAAAACAATTTCTGCGTATTGATGTGGTGTGCATTATGTTGATATCGTTGGAAAACTACTACTGGCGATATACATCGGCTTCAGAGTTGGTGAACATGATTTTGGCATTTGTCGAGACTAAAGCGCACGCACTCTTCCATTTGCCTGATTTTCTTAATCTCAGCGAAAGTATGGTTCAAATGATAATGTGCCGCAATTTGGAAATTCCTGAGGTACGAAAATTTGAAGCGATGCTTGCATGGGCAAAAAATAAAATCAAACAAAAAGTGTCCAAAACCGATGTCAAAGTCGAATTTCGATGCACTATGGAACGATTGACACGTGACCTGAAACTACATCGAATTTCGCCACAAGAACTAATCAAGGTGGTTTTGCCATCGAAGGCAATTAAAAACGAACGCATTCTGGAAACGTTAATGTATCAGGCCAACTCAGGCATGTATCGCATTCAAGACAGCTACATCGAGGCATGTCAACAGAGAATTCAAAAACAAGACTCAAGATATAGTGAATGGGGTGAAAGCTTTGATTGTGGCCTCTAAACATAGTGAAGTGGAAGTGGAAGTGGAAGCGATGCGAGTGAAGCGAAAATGCTATCCAAAATAATCTCCGCAAAAGGAAAAAAAAAAAGTCTATAAATATATTTTAAAATTGATGTTATACAGAAAATGATGTGTACAGTGAACTAAGTCAAAGCCAAAGTATTTTCCATATACATAAATATATATTGATTTGTCTTCTCATTTTTGTGAACTACTTTATAAATAGCTAACTTTATATTTTTGAATATTGAAAGTGTAATAAAAACAAGGAATGCCAGAATGCCAGACCCAATGAAAAAAATATTAGCCAAACAAATGGTCAGTTATCATGTTATCCACAAGTGATAAAAGCGGCTGGATTCTTAGCACAGCGTAACATTTTACTTGTCAGTTCCATATTAATGATAATTTTTGCAACGGTTCACTGTACTCAGTATTCACTGAGCGGCTTTTTATTCGGTCAGAGTCTCTCATACGCTTTTTCGTGGTTTAATGTAATTTGTTATGATTTATTGAGGAAGAAGAAAAACAGTGCCGGTCAGCATATAATCGAATCGGTGGTGAGGAAAAAGAAATTGAAGGCTGCGTTTCATTTCAAGCCAAAAGAAAACCGTATAGCCGATTCGGGCTGTGTGCTGATTGGGCAGTGTGCATTAACTGAAATTTATAGTTAAATCGAATTAAATATGTAAAGACCCAACATGTGTTGTGTGTAGCTTTTCGTATTATAGTGAATAAGTTTTAAATGGTGCCATTACAATCTTTAAATAATTCTAAATGAAATTGAAAGTATTTCGTCACAAGGCTGGGAAATACTGTGCGATGGATTTATCAAAAATTCAAAGAAAAATCATAAATTTTTCATCAAAACTATCCGAATATATTTAACTCATCCGAATAAACCCATCGCATAGTATTCTTTGCTTCTGAGGTGGTAATGAAAGTGTTATAAGAAGAAGAAAAACCCACACAGAGTATTCAAACGATCGACTCCCCGCACATCTGATGAGGCGTGATTGATCATTTCATTTTTGCCATTTATGTCTATTAGGTTGATGAACTATTTTCGAAAGATGTCCTGATTTGAAGCAAAAAAAGCAAAAACACATCGAATGATCGGAAATTTTGTGGAACGATATTATTTTACCTATTTTGGAACTCCCTAAAAATCCTTTTATTTCTTTGATTTCAAAAGCATATTTAGTTTGTTGACCTAATATACAGTGGAGAAAATTTCAAGTGTTTTTCTTTATTCAATTGAAAAACAACAAATAACTTAGCTAGATGATTTAAAAATGATATCAACAAAACAAACTCGCTATAATCGTGATTTGATAGACGTGTAAATGTAAATGAAAATGGTTTCGGGCAAAAAAAATGTTGTACATTTCGTGAAATGGATTTAAACCATTACCTAATTTTTTTTTCTTCGTCTTACACAAAGAGGTTGTTGAAAATATTGTATCACAATGTCAAATTTAATTGAAGATTCTAATATTGTGTGAAACAGAGACAAATGTACAAAATACAACAACTTTTGTAATGAGTCTGAAACAAAACCCATGCTTTTGGTATGAAAAAAAAGCAAGCTAAGTGACACACATTGAGGAATATGGAGAATCAAAGCCAATGCTTATATCGAACCGAATGCTTTCCATTTTTAGAGTGGCCGAACTGTTTATTTCATCCAAATTTTCTTGGTAATTCAGATTCGTTTGAAAAATGAAATGAATTTTTCCCAAATAGGGAATGTAAATTCAATATTAGCTGGGTTTCGTGTCAAACTCTGCCTTCAGCAGAATGGTATAGTCGAATATATTGTATGCAAATGGGGTCACCATTGCTCACGATAACAAAATCTGTAAATAATAAAATACATTATTTACAGACGGTCAGATTTTTGGTATGTGTTAGAGTTGCATTTATTCAGTTCGAAACTGATGTACTAACTAACACTAAAATCTATATGAGGTTTCGAATGGAATTCAAAAATCGCCGTTTTAAACCATACAAACAGACATTTCAGTGGATAAATACGGTTTTAAACGGAAAATTTTGACACCTAGACGAATATATTATACAGAATCTCATGTTAGTTGTTAATTATAGTTTCGAAGGGGGTAATTTTTTGTATAAATGAGGTATTTTTTAATATGCAAGTGAAGGTCTTGAATCTATCAGTTTTAACGGTTTTACTTCTTAAACAATAGCGGCTCGGAAATGACACAAATTAAAAACATTGATAATGCTATGAATCATATTTTCAAATGAACAAACATCTGACTCATACACAACACCATATGATGAATTCACTTCCATTTCGATTAATTGGCAATTGATCATCACATGGAATTGTGATGTTTCCAAGTTGACAAATAGATGGAAATTTCGATAATTTGCTGTTGCTATTGATGGAGAAAGGAAAACCACTTTTTTAAACTGGATGTTGATGTACTATTTATGTATTTTATCATGAAAGACTATTGTGCATAAGAGGATTTATTATATTATTATTATTGACTTTGATTATTTCCAGCCATTATTTTGAGCATACCGTTCAATTGGTTTCCTGATTTACGATAATCAATTGTGATTATGGTTTATTTGTTTCGGATACTTTGATCATTGATACTGTTTTCGCTTCTATACTGGCCGTGAGCTAAAATATTATATTACAAAACAAACAACAACAACAACAAAAAAACAATGTCATCAATGAATGTGTTGATCGAGTTTATTTATTCGCATGCATATTTTTGAACATTTCAACAAACGATGCATTTTTCCTATTCCTCGTTGAAGTTCGAACTGCTATTTTAGAAACAAATTATGTACCGTTAAGATATTACATATTTGGTATGTCTTATTATTATATATTCTATTTGTTACTGGCTAATGTTGTAAAAAAAAAAACAAAACAATTGAATGTATGTTTCAAACCACAACCAAAGTCAAAAGATGTCAATAAAAATGATGTGAATTTAAAACAGAACCGTCTCCTATTTCGTATGAACATATGATTCTCTTTACGATGCTACGTCAACTACGAATATGGCATGTGAAAGGTTTTTAACAGTTAGCGCCATCTATGGGACAATAGTCACAGTGAGGTGAAAAAGTCATGTGGAGGATTGGAACTTTTTCAACTTCGGGTCGAATCCTTGAGGTAGAAATATTCAACACTGATAGAAATGAATTACAATTATGCAATTATTTGATATCCTTTTCGGCAGCGTTTATTTCAAAGATGTGAGTAGAAATGAAAGTAAAAGATAGGTAAGTAAATCCTTTTCTGTTTTGGACAATGTTATGAAACACAGAAAATGCTCCGAATAAATTGGTGGAAAAAAGAATAATTTTGCTTTAGTTGCATGTTTCGATGTGCAATTTATATTTGCAATAGAGTAAGACTTAAAGTGAACGACGACTAGTATTGAAATGTTGTAAATAATGCGGCATTTCGGAAATAGTTCTGAAGAAACCACAAAGTAACTATAAAAGCAAAAGTTATGGGTTGACAGAAGCGGCTGCTGGGCATTTTGTGTGTTTGTGCGGGAGCGCGCGCGCGTGTGTGCGTCTTTCCGTTGTGTTTCATAAATTTATGATATTTCTTTCATCATATCGCGCAAAAGCACCGTCAACCGCAAAAGGTTTGCCAAGGAGCTTGAAAGTAATTTGAACGGTTTGCATTGTATAAGTGTTGGTTGTTGGTCTCATTTTATTTCTCTGTTTGCGGTAAAGTTATTACCCATTGTTATTACATTTATTGGTTAACAGCCATACCGTAAACTCATTTTTTTATTTTGCTCGCCATTTTTATGTTGTTTGTACACTCTTTGTGCCGAACCTTTTCACTCTCTCTCCGTTTCTGGCTTCCCTCGCTTATAATTCTTCTATAGTTAGTACTTTTAATATTCTTTTCCTTTTTTTTGCGCCAATTTTATTTTATGGTGCAACAAATGTTTTTAATGAAATTGAAATTATTGATGGAAAATTAAAACTTTTGCTGTTGACATTGAAGCCGCTGGAATAACAACGAAACAAATCTACAATTTGATGGACGTCCGCAATAGGTTCAGTGTTAAATGAGCATCAAACACCATAATTGACATGCATCAGACTCGAAAAGTGTCTGTATCGGAAAAACCAGATCCAGCTATATGGTCTTTATGCGGTTGTCAAACTGACAATTGCACAATCGACTTGTACATATCTATTCAAATGTGTGTGAGTTTGTGTGAGAGAGCGAAGATGCGAGTGCGAAGCGCACACAGGTTGGAGCATCTAAATCCCAAAAATTTAATACCAACAGGCAAAGTAGCTTTGTTTATTATCGACTGTAAAACTAGGAAAAGCACTCATTGCGGTGTTTATGCTCACAAAAAAGGGAATTTTCTCGCTGTTTGGTATATGCGCACAGATAGAGAGAGAGAGAGAGAGAGAGAGAGA
>NW_022595244.1:20697581-20883134 GCF_009176505.1 Sitodiplosis mosellana | reverse complement strand
GACAGACATCCAAAAAGATAACAAATGAAAGCAATAATAAAAGCAGCTGAAGAAAAATATCGCGCTGCAACAAAGAGAGCACAACACAGACAGCACAGTCAATGACAGCAGCAGCCTATGAATAAAGTATTAAAATCTCAGTAGTGATTTTCACAGAGTCACACCTCGTGACTAAAATAATCGGAGAAAAATGGGCGTGCACACAACCATATAGCGATGCCAAAGCGAGCGTGCCATGATTGGCCTGCAGCAAATGCACACGTGTGTGTGTGTGTATGTCTGTGTGTGATTGTATGTGTATTCTATCGAGCGTTGTATAAACGGAGCAGCATGAATGAGAGCGCTGCTGAGAACGCCTTTCTCAATGAATGCTTTGCATGCAGCAACAACAACACCACAAGCAACAGCAGCAGTGTAGAATCATCGTTTACTACTACTGTTTGTTGCACACATACGCCGTTGTTCTTTCGTACTTCTTTTTTTTTTCTCCTCTCTTCTATGTCGATCGTCACTCGTGTATATGCTTCGGTTGATTGACTAACACGCAGCACCAAGAGCACAGACTGCCGTCCGTACACTTGTGTGGGTTTTGTTGCTTTCCGCTGGTAGTCATGTTACGCGATTTGGGCTGGATAACAGTTGAAACCAAATACTGAGAACCAGTCAACGGTTGTATATCGTCGGTTTCGGTTCGAAATTATTCGTTTCCCGCCAGAGGCTTAACAGAAGCAAAGAGTTTTTATCGTGTGTTCATTCAAACTGATTCGTATTCCATGATTCGAAAAGATAATATTTGACTTTTTTCAAAAGAAAAAAGAATTATAGTTTCACGCAAAAAATTTTGTTGAATTGCCACTACTGCATATTTGTTATGTGCAAAATTTCGGAGAAACAGCGCCAAAGTGTTGGGATTAATAGCGACACATCTTCTAGACTTGTTTTATTACTAAATGTGAAATTTCAATCGATTCTATCGAAATCGACGACAACAACATTGAGCGCCCGTTCAAGTGAAAAATAAGAAGATATTGTGCATTGTGATTGTGAAGATAAAGTGGAAATAGAGTTTGGTTGCAAGAGAAAGTTAATTTCCTCTTGCGACTCATACGTTGAATTAAAACTTAGAAAAATTTTGACCGAAATATCTAAAGCTCCCCCAAGAGCTGTCGCACTGGCGTCATATTTGGGGGAAGGATATCCACAATCGCTTGTGAATCGAACGCCTGCCAAAGACTTAATGGCATTTGGTTCGGTGTTGCAACATACCCAACACAACATTGGTATGTATATCACATCCGATAAGATCACATTCATGTCCACTGACCACATTCTAAAAAGACTATCGATTCATTCATGTATTTTTTTTTTTCTTTCAAACTTCGACCATATTTTGTGGTATTTTTCAATGTACAAAAAACACCTAACTGAAAAAAAAAATTGGAATTGCCGTGAATTTCAAAATGATTAAACGCCATCTATTAATTATGAAAAACAGCGATCATTATTATGAGTAGTCGAGCTTCAATTTAATCAATCGCATGCATCAGAGTATTTCTCTGTTTAGACTTTCAGTTCGAAGTGATCGGTTGGTTCTTACTCGATTTCATGTGCGAACAAATGCGATGAGTAGGTCAATCGTTGTTCATTTATAAAGACAAGTATAATTGTCTTGCCTTGTTCATTTTTCATAATCCACAAATTGGCCAGTTAATTCGACAAAACAGTATGTGTCTAATTGCTATTGGATAGATTTTTCTTTTCTCGAGTCAATGTTTCACACCTCAACTGAAAATTTTCTGTTGCTGCATAACGATTTTGTTGAAATATGTCAAACGAGCGTATGGTTTCATTGGTGAAAAGGTAGAATAGATAGTGGTGGTGGTGGTGAAGTCATTAATCAAATTATAATTCGACAACTAATAATTATGTGTAGAACAACAAAATGCTGGAACCTCAAATGAGAAACTAATTAAGTGCTGTACACAAAGTAGTATATATAATCGAAGTAAAGAAGAAAAAATTAAAACTTCAGCAGCTAACGGGATGATGGCAACCCATCATTTTCTGGGTGAAAACAAATAAACAATCTGCTAATTTCGAACACAACATTTTTCTTCGTCTTACATTTTGTTTCGAGAAAAACCGTTCAATTTTTATCATGGAAAAATTGTTGATCGAAAATTGGTGTAATTTCAAATAGAATTCAATGACGTTCTCTCATCATATCATAGCAAACGTGCGCTTGATAATTTACAGCATAGAATTTCAAATGAGTTTGTAATGTATTGACTTGAAAAACATCAAGTTTAACCGTTGTCGCACATAATTGTGTTGTTGTGCATTCCCGTCGACTGCATCAATCATGTTTTGCCTTTGATTTATTTTCGCGCTTCCATGTTCGTATCGTGGTTGCGCAAGCGGGCAATACACAGCCCAGCACAGCACAACGCATCATCACACATTGTACGCCTATAATTCTAATTGTTTTATTGCTGCATTTCATTATAATATTTCGTAGATGCATGTACGTTTCGTATAAATATACTTTACATCCTGTTTCAAAGTAAATATATTTTCCCGACCATTGTGTGTGTGTGTGTTTTAAAAACACTGTTTTTTCGGTCATTGTGCTATCTCTTGAAAAGTGTGTGTTTAACAAGTTACTCTTCGGTATATGCCTCAGGTGGTGCTCATTTTCTCTTGCTTTTTAACCGATTAACAATTTAATTACATTCTTTTTATTTTGTGCTCACTGCATTGCCAAAATACCGACCCATTCTATTCGCAGAGCCATAGTGCAACGTTTGAAGAAAACTTGTGAATGAATTTATGTGTGTATATTGAAGGAAATATCGGGTATATGTGTGCGCTTGGTTGGATTCATGCCTGCAAGACATATTTACATGCGTCCGGCCCAGATAATCATACACTCTTGTCGATACACGCCACTCGGTCCGCACAAATGAATGCACCACATATCAATTAAGTGGATGCAATAAAATGCACACGAACGGCTTCTGTTGGACATTTTCTGAGCATTTGCCATAAATTTCACGTTTTCTGATTACATCTCATGTGTGATGAGATGATATTTTACTTTGAGTCAATGCTGTCAATGCATTTTTTTTTTTCCTTCTATAAACCTGCATTATTTACGGGCTTCGTAGAAATTTCCGCAACGAATATAAATTGCTGAAGACGGTTCGGCAAGGTCGTGCGTTGTTAACAACTTTTCTTCTTCTTGCACAACACAATTAATCAACTCCACAATTTCAATTCCAGAAGCTTTTCCGTCGTTTCATTTGTTTTTGCGGTTTGGTGAGATCCATTGAATAAACTTTGCAGGTTGACAGTAACTTCTATTGAAACAAAGCCACAACAAAGAAGCCATGCACTTCTTAGATACATGCCGGCTGTGTCTTTTGTTGGAATAAGCAATAGCGAAAGCGAGCAAATTACATTTGATAATTTATTGATATTGCAGTCGATTCCAATGTGTACAAAAATAAGAATATAAATCAACTTTATATTTAGCGAAAATATTTGATTCGATGTGAGAAAATAACGCACAATTTTACTCCGGCTTTTCTTTTGTGTTCTCGGCCACAACAATTGATTGTCATTCATAAAATTAAGGAAAAATAATAACGAAAAGAATTCAGTAGTATTAAAAAAAAACAAACGAGTTGTAAATGATAATATATGAATTGTACTCCAGACATATTTCAAGTAGTTTATATTAACACGTATTTGAATTGAAAAGACACAGTCAAGTTGAGACGAGCATCAGTATAAATCATGAACATAAACGTTAAACTTAATCAATGAAAGTAAATGTCAACATTTTAAATGAATATTATCGGCGTTGAATCATTCATCGATGACACTTAAAATTTGATTGAATACAAAATTGCAACGATTTGCTGAGTATCATTCCGAATCCATACACATGCAAAATTCAAAACAAGTTTTGACCGGCATTTGGCATTCAATGTATGCATATGTATTTTCCTGATATGTTCGATTGTGCCGAAATAACGGCCAAAAGTACAAACATCATCAAATTCATTGAAACGTTTCTATCCAATCTAATCGCTGGCAGCCAATTGAAGTGTGCCTGTGTATGTGCATTAGCACTTGTGTATGTTTTTATTAGCTGTCATTCATAAAATTGAGAAATTATTTCGCACAATGACCTCTCACAGACAGCGAGTACCAAAGCCAACAATATACATGGATTTGTATGTGATACACATGAAAACAAATCGAGCAACTGAGCACAGCCAACCTTTAAGCATGCTCATTTCGAAGTTCACTATACCTTTTATACGCGTTGCATAACTTTTGTTACGGCATAGTGGATTAGTGGTGTACACCGCGCGCTACAAACTATGAATCCATGTAAATTCACGAAGATGGCATTAACTGTTTTTGTCATATAATCGATAAACGGTTTGCAATATGCATCGACAACACTCAGCCATATCAAGCCAAACATTGTACATTTCCAGTTGAAATCGGTCCGATTGAACACCATATTTTGTTTTATGCTATCGCCCGGCAAAAATCCCCTGAATCGATAGAAGTTTAGAAATATGAATGAAATTTTGGTTTTTTCTCTGTTCTTGATTCAACACACACTGTTTTGCCGCACATTTTTCGTTACATTATTATATAATAAAACAATTTTCATTTGCTTTAACTGACGTATTTCCTTTTGTTTCTATTTTTACAGGTCATGCAGAGCCATCAGTTGGTGTTGGTGATCATTGTGCCGGTTGCAATCAGCCCATTTTAGAAAAATTCCTTCTGAATGTGTGCGAACGACGATGGCACCAACATTGTGTACGATGTAGTGAATGTAACGGGCCTTTGAGCGATAAATGCTTTAGCCGAGATGGAAAATTATTCTGTAAAAAAGATTTTTTTAGGTATGTTCCATGAAAACTGATTGATCATTTGAAACTACAATATTTCAAAATGTATTTAAATGCATGTGCAAAATGGGAATTCACTTAACGATTAATTCACTCATATATTTTTGTTGTTTCTCTCGTTTCTCATTGCAATAAAATAAACATTGTGCAGGCGTTATGGCACCAAATGCAACGGTTGCAATCAAGGCATCTCACCGTCGGAATTAGTCAGAAAATCGCGAGACAATAAAGTGTTCCATTTAAATTGTCTCACATGTTTTATATGCCGACGCGAATTGAGCACCGGGGATCAATTATATATAGTAGATGATAATAAATTTATGTGTAAAGAGGATTATATGCATCACAAGCACGGTCAGCATTCATCGTATTCAGGTGAGTGATCATATGTTTACCCCCATACAGTGCGACAAACGCATTTGCAGTTGAATGTTTGGACTCAACTATAACAGTAGACCATTTTTATTTTGTCGGTTGTGTCTTGGGAGTGATTAAAAGATCGATATTTTATACCGGAAGTCTAAGGTGTTCACCATCAATCGCCATCACCATTTCGTTAAAAAAGTCGACAAACTTTAATCCAAGCATAGTCTCCATGTTTCGAACATCGAATTGTTGGTTGTTTGAAATGACGATAATAAATCGAGAAGAGTCTTGTTTTTTTCTCTTACGAAAATTATAGCCAATGTTATGTATTACATAGAGTGAAAGATACAGCAGCTGAACACAGTGAAAAAAATCGATAACTGTATTTTTTGCACAAACCCCAAGGTTTTTTGTGGGCAAAATACTCATAAATTTTCAAAAGAAGTTCGAATTTTTTTTTTGCAATGTTCACCATAAGTATTACCAAGTGCACAGTGCAAACATTACAAAAATAGAAAAAATGAAGAAGAAGAGGAGGAAGACGACGACGACGACAACGACGAGAAATATACACATAAATATTTCTGTAATGTTTTGAGTTCGGTGTTTGAGATGATATCAGGCACTCTTATAGACATTGGTATATAATGCGCGTGTACTTAGAATCTCGCACCCAACAACGCAAAGCGTTTAACTGCGCTTACAAATGTTTGTACATAAAGTTTAGTTGTTTTTTTTCCTCTCGTTGCGTTTATGTCTTCGAAAACACGAATATTGGCCGTCATATTCACAAGCCAAGAGATATTTCGCCATTTGTGATGAACGCGTGCTCGGATGCGCGACTATAACTGCTGAACATTCACAACACCGTTTCAGGAATCAATTGCATATTGTTGTCTTTGACCAAATGCTTTGAAATGATTCAATAAATTATTCCAATTATTTTTGTTCTAAGCCCATGGTGTGGATGTTTTCGCCACTCGAAAATCACATTGAAATAGAAAATACGATTGAAGAATGGCTCGCATGATGGAGTGTTGTACATCATGCGCAAGAGTATGGAATTCGCAATTCTTTCGCTTCCTTTTTTGTAGATAAAATAACGGATACCACATCACAGTAGAAAACCAAATGGTATCGATTCCGGACGAACTACACGTTTTTAGGATTCAAAACGGTACCAACGAAAACATATGTATGAAGAGAAAATTCGCCAAAGCCGACCAAGAAAAAACAAGAAAATTTGCCATTGTATTCGTACGTCGATGCGATTGCCAGTAGCAACGGCGGTGTCTTGATTGAATTGGCTTGGAGCAAATCTCTATTGCGCAAGTCACCCCATTCAATACATGTATACGGTATACGTATGAATATTTAGATGTAAATTCATATTTTGCTAATGAAATCCAATGTTCGCCTGATCCATGTACATTTTGTACATAAGCTAACGCCATGAATCATCAAAATAAATAATGGAGAGATATGGAAATGGGCTTTTCGTGTATGTATCACCAACAACAACAACAACAACAACAACGATACCATGTACTATTTGCACGATGCTATATATATATAAACAAGTGTTTACTTTTTTCTAGAGATGTGTTCATCGCATATTTATTTGAAGATGCCGCCGCCCCGCATTCATACACCAATATTGAACTGTTGAATGTGTTGTCAAGTTATTCGGCACAACAAATGACAATTTATAAGCAAAAATTTTCGCTGACGCCATTTTCCCAATTTATGCCACACGAAAAACAAAAAAACAAAAAACAAAATCTGTTTCACTGTTAATATATCGCGAATTTTGTCACGAAATTTCTTTTCGACCGCCTTCGTGCATTAATTTAATTAATTAACTTGTCAAATAAGTTTACATCTTCCATGAAAGTGTTGACGGAAAAAAAATCCGATTAATTTAAATCAATTTGTATGACTTCGATGAAACGTCATAGCACACACGAACATTGGATTATGCAAATGCGTGTCTGAATGTGAACAATTTTTTATTGACTTTTGACACAGATAAAGTTATTGGCGATCACAAAGAAGTGTCTCTCTTCATTTTAATTTTGAAATAAATTCGGATGAATAGAGAAATCGATTTGAAAGATATGTGAGATAAAATCGGTTTGTGCAAAAGTTTTTCCTTTTTTTTTTTTGGTGAATTATCCAGAAGAAATTTCCTTCCCTTTTCATCTACAATCTCCGCTTGGATCAGGTCAAAATGATCTAACCATTCTAGTGTACAGAAAACTTATTCTAATCGGGGAGAGTACAAAACGTTGAAGTTTTTATTTCAAGCAGATAGATG
This sequence comes from Sitodiplosis mosellana, assembly GCF_009176505.1. NCBI lineage: Eukaryota > Metazoa > Arthropoda > Insecta > Diptera > Cecidomyiidae > Sitodiplosis > Sitodiplosis mosellana. The sequence continues at coordinate 20,875,514 of NW_022595244.1, read as the reverse complement.
TGATGCGACATTGAAACCCTCATCGTTGTTTGTTATTATCAGTAGAAAACAATCAGCCAGTCATTGTATTGTAGAAGTTGATGAGCTGGGGCTACGAAATAAGGCCCAGCCGATTCACATTTTCACCCAGCGTTCAAACAAAGCAACCACTATCGCTAAGTCGCACTCGGCTTGGTAAAAAGTCATTGCTCAGTTCACACTCGATTTATTTATCTTGATATCAGAATGTCAATGCTTGCATGCGATTCATTCACGCAATTGCATTGTCCTGCTAACTGTCCTATTCTTTGAACTGGGTGAAAATGTGTTTGAATGAAAAGTTTTGATACGAATCAAACGTTTGTTTCGTTGAAAAGAGCCACAGAGCCAAGAGGTGATAAACAGATTTAAACCAGTTTGTCATTTGCTTTTCGGTCGACTGAAAATTGTTCGGTTGAATTTTCTTTAATATTGGCCGCTTCATGAATTCGGACATTTAATATTTCGTTGTATTCTCGATGTTTTAAACTCAAATCGAGAAAAAACAACATTTGTGGTTTTTAATTTATCAATGAATGGCCAAGACATTCGAAAAGTCGTTCATTCAAATTTCGAAAACAGAGAAGAAAAAAACATTGGCGGCAGCCGTCAAACAAACAAACAGATGAAACAACAACAATAATCGCTGAAGAAGAAAAAAATCATTCGTAAACTATATGATGAACACACGTTAAATGGCCTGTTCATTTTTGAATCGAAAATCACTTTGGCTCCGATAATTTTGACGCGAGCATTTGCTTTTTTTTAAAACTTGTTAGCATATATCGACCGACCTGTATCAAAGACACACGGTGCTCATTAATATGAAACAACGATACGAATAAAATGATAAAATATTCACGAATGCCGAAAAAAAAAATTGAAGAATGAAAAGAAACATCTTCCTTGGAGCAATGGGCTCTGAAACGTTTGCAAGCGATCGTTTTTAAGGAAGGCAAAAGGGAGAAGAATACAAAAAAAAAACTGGAACTATTAAAATATGATATAAACCAAAATATGAGTGGTTTATCGTTCGTTAGCATTTTGTTCGACATTAATTATAATGTTTATTTCTCTAGCCATAATGTCCGTAATTGATGTAGTTGATGTGTTCTCACATTCTCGCACCCAAATCGATGGAGATGTGGTGGCTGTGACGATGTCGAAACAAGACCCAGAAATGCATGTCCAAAATAAAGCTTATTACAACATCATCGCCAGAAGATAATGCTGTATATAAGTATGAAAATTTACAGATTGAATGTCTTGAAAAAGCCGCCGCCCGTCAATGGTGCCCATTCACATGCACATCGTCCATAGAAAAACATCTCTCATCGTTTCCTCAAACAACTTACATGCGTCGGCTTAACAAAGTTTGCAAATTGTACATAAATTGTTAGTGTTTTTTTTCTTCATAGTTTCATCTCTTCTTTCGGTGCTTTATTTAATTTCTCTATTAGCTTTACACGGGGAAATGAATAACGACATTATTTATTTCGATATGTTGATGAAAGAAACTCAATGGAGTGTCTCCGTGTGTGTATGTATGCGTGTATTCAGTTTCAATGGTTGTTAATTTTTTTTTTTTCAGTGGTCAATGAATAGAAAAATTAACTAAACGGATGCCACCTAATACAAAAACCCATATTTCGGTAGTCTAACCGCACAAAAAAAAGAACCGATACAGAAAATAAGACTAACTTAACAATACTTAAAAAAATATTGATACACCAAGCGAAGAAGAAAAGGAGTGAAAGAAACGAGGATATGGAAAAATATGTAATCCAAAAACAAAGCATTAAATCTTATTGCAAGAAACTGGTCGGCTGGGTAAAGGCCCGACACATACGCATACACACACACACATACCTCATGAATATCATCGTGAGCGCGTTTCAGTAAATATAGATGCACGTTGCAAGACAGCCTTCAATTTTCATTCTTTTACAGGAAAGAATCTCGATCTCCTTTTTCGGTTCGTGTTTTGTCATTCAGTGCATTGCGATGTGTATAAATAGCTTTCATTAAATACATAAGACGAAACAAAAACATTACACAAACAAAACAGAAACGAAAGAAAGAATACAACTACCGCCGCCGCTGAGGCTTGCCATTTTTCTTCCATTTTCGGTTCATGTGTTCGACTATGTGTATGTGTATGAGTACGTAAATGTTTAAGTGCTTAAAATAACAAAAACCAAAACAATTACCAATTCAATCGGGTGTAAAGAGTACAGCGCAGCAATGTGCGTGTTCGTATCGAAGAGAAGATACGAAAAAAAGCCAACTCAAAACTGTACGCAAAAGAAAATGAGAGAAAACACATATTTTACAATATGTTTACAATGGTTGTTGTTTGGTGCGCAAATCAGTGTCAGTATCGTTGTTCAGTATTGGTTTCCATTGTATGTTTTGCTTTGCGATTTTGGCTAACACTCTGTACAATGGCCGATTGGTATGCTGCAGGTAAAAACCGAACCAAACCAAACCGAGCCGAACATATTCGAGTTTGAGTTATCAAAGCCGAGATTAAAGTTGTTAAATTGATACCTAGTTAAAAACCGATTGAAAACACAGATCGGTGATGCATTTTACATGATACACAACACAACACAAAAAAGAATTCATTCGTCATACGTACAAACATGGCTTAGGATTAACTTAATCCAACACGCACAGATTTCTTCTCCTTTTTTTTTTTCTTTTCTATGTAGTTGTCTTTTAAAAACGAAAATAAAACCAATCATTTTTGTTTGTTTCAGTGACGAATGTCAATCCCTCACTGAAAAAAAAGTATTCGCCATTGAATTGACGTCGTGTGAATGACAGCTTCACTGCACAAATCTCTTACTTTAATGATGAGAATGCGTGAAATTTAGTCAGTTGCAGATCACAGTTTTGTTTTCTTCTTCTCTTTAGCATGACAATCAATTGCCACTTTGTCCATGACCGTAAGCTGAATTCTTCTGATTCACAAGTATATTTGATAATTGAACAAATGCGTTGACACATTTAAAGTGAACAAACCCGAACATGAAATTGTGCGGAATATGTCATTCGAAAAAAAAAAATTCAAGTTCACAAAAACAAGTCAAAATCATCGCTGAGCGTTTGGTTGAATGTGATTTGAATAGTTTTGCATCCAATAAGAAAACTATAAAAGATTTTCCACGAAAAAAGGCCATTCAAAAGTGTAATTATCTCTTCTTCTTTTTTTCTTTGAATGAATATCTATTGCATTTCAAGTGTCTAGTATTCGTTAAATTTTATGACTTTTTACAATCGCCAAACCACAATTGTGGAGAAACAAAGCAGCGAAAATGAGAGTATTTACATAGAGTCGTTACGGCAAAATAGAGACAAAGTTGTGTCCATTGATCATACGAAGGTTGTAGTCTACCTTCGACTCATACCGGGTCGAACGGTTTAACAAATGATCAAAATATGAAAACGCACATGTGTGTCTCTTTTGTTACGTACTGTGCTGACGTGCATATAATGCATACACACGGGTCTCAGCTGTGCAAAGTGTTAGTATGTGCACATTGAAAGAGAGCATCTAAAGTGCGCTAAAATGTTCATTCTATTCTCGACTCATTCTCGGTCCCCTGTATTCGCGTTGACCGCCGTTGTAGTGTTGTCAATAACTGTGCTTTTGAATGGGGACATCCTGCTGCGTAGAATAAATTACAATGGAGGATCCAATGATTAGTTCAGGTTATGGTTGAATTGTAACATGCCAAAATAACAAAAGAGGTAAACTGAAACAGAGTCTACATTATATAAATATTGCCTTATGTCGAATGCATGTTGGGCCATTGTATGCGGGACGAACAGCTAAACCATTTCATTTTTCAAACAAAATCCGACCGTAATTGTATGTTATCAAACTGAGTAACTAGAGCCACATTTTTGATGTAAGTTACCGTTGCACGGTGCAACAGTGTCCGACGATTGAATCGAAACAGAAAGTATCGACATATAATGGGGTAGAAAGGGCACACTCAGGAACACATCTCATGCAATATATCAATTAATCAAATCGATTTTGATGTGCTAGAACATTTTCCTTTCAAAATGTGTTTGATTAACTATGCCATTCAACGCGTTTTTGTTCATGGAGCACACAACTAATAGCATTAACCTGCTGTAAGCCTCAGATAATTTGAAGATTCTAACACCTTCGAATACGCACGAAACAAATAAAAAAAAAAACGAAAAAAAAAAATTGAGTCAAAAATATTTTAGAAAAAATCGGATCTGTAAATTGCTCAATGAATGGACAACGCAATGCTTCATGCCATTATAATCACAATGCAAATAATTTATGTTACACGTTTTTAAAATAAATAATCCGAATGAAAGCGTTAAACAGATCGAAAGAATAAATGTAGAAAACAAATATACGCGTCGATGGGCTGTGGAAATGCAAAGAATAAATATTATTTAAAAAGCCAAGATTTAATGCGCCAATGGGAGAAAATTCAAAGTCGGCACCAAAATGCCAAAAGTTTGTGCACCAGATGAACAGAATTAAATATGTATTGCAAAACGATCGAAATGGAAGCAAAAGGAATCCACTGAAGGCGATTAAATGTGTTCTGGCGTGTTGGTGTGTAAAGTCAGAAGTGTGTACGACTACAAATATTCCCACAATGAATTTCACACTCAGCACGGGGCATCGCAGTCTATAATATTTATTTCAAGTGCGCGCATTCATCGCACATTGGATATTATTATTTCTTTCTCTCTCTTTTTCTGAGAGAGTTTCCTTTTCTTTAGGATATTTTCTCATTTTGACGTCTCTCACCAGCCGAGTTATGTAACGTCGGTATGGAAAATCGTGCAACCAATTTGTTGCGAATAAAAGGCAATCCACGGTGAATCAGTCGCACGAATGAAAATGAACCGAAAAAAAGAATGTATATCAATGAAGTCGCCCAGTATGTGCAGAACATTACGGAATGTCTACCAATGGTCCGCCAATTGACAGACATCCGAGGGAAAAAAAAAACACAAAAATACAGAATATATTCCCTCTTCACCATTCTCAGTTTTTATTCGGCTCGTTTGGATAGAGCGAGCTGCTCAATGCTTTCAACATGTATATCTGAAATACAAAGACCTCCACAGCCATGCCATTTGCAGCATGATCAATCCCATCAAAAACATTCCCATCTACGCACGGACCGCATGCTCGCAATCTGAATTTCATAATCTCATTTTGATCTGACGAATGCGAGAGTGAGTGAGTGCGTGCATGCATATGTATTTTGCTGCTCTCGGTTTTGGTTTTGCTGGTCTCTATCCAACCGAGAGAAGAAAAATCGATTTTTAATCACATACATTCATATCACATAAATATATATATACGTCGCTTGGTGCGCGCTTAACATCAGCGCGATATCCAACAAACGACAACGACAAAGACATGTTCAAATGAAAAATTCGCTTTTGATAAATAAAATGACAAAGGAAGGCGAATAAACGGAATATAGCAGCAATACCACCACGTGACTTTAAACGACGAATAAACGCACGGTGCTGGTTGCCTTTTATACTCTCACTCAGTTGTTCTGAATACACGTATTTTCATGTCAGTTGCAGAAGACTGGCACAATGATGGTGTAGCTGAAAAATTGTAGTTTATGGAATTTCACCTCGATAAAAGGAAAAAAAACACAAGAAACTCTCGCATTTTTACACCGAAATTCATTTTGCTTCGAAACAAACGCATTTTTACAACAACATTTTTTTTCTCTTAGTTCATCAAGTTGAGTTCAAATTCTGAATATTCTTACTAACAACAGAATAATATGAAGCGTTCTCTCGTCTGTTCATTCGCTTAGCCTTGATTCGAGTTACACAACCCGAAAAAGTGCATGAAAAATGCAAACATATCGGTCAAATTATTTGCGTTGCTATTAATTTCAACTCAAGAGGTAGTGAAGCGGCATCAATGTTCCAGGAAATGTTCTGTCGAGGGTAGAAATAAATTGAAGGATCCATAAGATCTGATTTATCCAACAGCAACAACAATAACAACAACAGTAATAACAATAACAAAAGCGAAAAAAAAAAACCCTCTGAGCCAAAAATAGACATGATGGCATTCGTGTATGCATTTCTGAATTGAAACAACACAAATACATAAAATAAACTCAGCTGAAGGGCATTTATGAGAAATGGTTTGGAAAATCTCTAACGTTCTCTCCATAAAATGCGGCATTCGACATTTACTACGCATTCCTCGTGAGCATTCATGTTTGCATAGTTCAGAGATTGTTGTTGAGCCACGTTGTATCAGCAGTGCCCAGTGTACGCAATATGAGGACCGGAGAGAGAGAGAGAGAGAGAGCGAGCGAGCGAAGAACCAGTTTTATTTTCAGACCCACCATGCACCGTACATTTTATTGTTTTTGAAATAAACTTCGAAACCGAAACCAAAACAGTAACAAACACAACACAACGCACGCCAACCAACCGTTTGAGGAGGAAAATGCGTACGCGTCATTCCAGGTTGTGCTTTGCACACGCAAAATCGAGTCGATTTAGTCTGATAAATGATGAATGATGATGGTGTAAAATGGAAATATACATTCGATAAGAAATTAGTGCTATTTTCTCCGGGTAATATTTTATAGCGCTTCGGTGCGTGGCAGTGTGGTGTATCACAAGGGGTCGGCATTCATGTGCGCCTTCAATTTCACGTTTGGTAAATAGGCATGAGAGCTCAAACGTAGGAAGGAAATAAACACGCAAATTTATAGGGAATTTGCTTTTGAATCGAGGGATGCATTTCTTCTGTTGTTGTTGCTGTTGTTGTGTGTCCCTTCATTGATGCTGCTACGTGCCGTTTGCAAAGTCACTGGTGTTGTGTGTGTGTGTCGACGGTTTGATAAAGCAAACCATCGAATACAAGTACCTAAGCAAATACAGGAAAGCATTTAATTCATAATAAAGTGCTATGCTTCGGAAATAACTGCTTTTCACTCCCGAAAAATCGACAATGCAGCCTCTTCCTGTGACGCGTATATATGCAGAACGACTCGTCGATTTTGATGAATAGAAAAAAAGAGAAGAAAAAAAAAATTGTAATTTGATTTGAAACAGTCAATTGGATTAGGCACTTGACTTTTAAGCTATTTTCATGGTGTTGAAAATGATTCAAATTTATTTTTTGTTGTTTTTTTTTTCTTCTATCACGATTAGATCCATTATTGGGCTCCGGCTCCGAAGACGAAGAAGATGACGAACCAGCGCATCATATTCGAGGCGGTGGCTTAGGATTAGGTGCGTTAGTCGGATTAGGTGGAAACGGTCCAGATTCACTCGGCGCTTTAGGTCCATCTGATATGTCAGTACAAAGTACGAATAGCGATAGTAAAATGACGCAAGATGATTCCGATCAAGTAAGTTCAATCGCATTTCAAATTCTTGATTTGTTTTATTTTCTTCAATCATTTCCGTTGTGCTCGAATTACCTTATCTATTGAAATCCTCCCAGTTTTATTACACAATCCGATTGATTTATCTTTCCTTTTATTTTTTTCAAATGAAGGGTTCCATCGATGGTGATCCTGATTGTCGTGGTGATTCACAGGCGGAAAACAAAAGCCCTGATGACGGTGCGAACGGTTCAAAACGACGCGGCCCGCGAACAACAATCAAAGCCAAACAACTAGATGTACTGAAAAATGCATTCAGTCAAACACCAAAACCAACGCGACACATCCGTGAGCAGTTAGCTAAAGAAACCGGTTTGCCGATGAGAGTGATACAAGTAAGTATTTTTTTTCTCTTTATTTTGGTTAACATCACCTGGAACAAAATGATTACGAAAAAAAAGTATTTCCGAAAATTAAGTGAACAACGTTGAAGTAATAAAATGAATAACATAATCGCCACATTACTTATGGAATGAATAATCGAAGAAATAATCGCTGATTTAAAACGAGGGAATAATTGCGCAATAAGACATCAGTAATTGATAATTTTGATCAGTTTAATGCTTGCCACAAACACAAATAATTAGCCATAATTCTAATTTATGGGTGACTAGTCTTTTCGACGCAATTTGAAAGCAAAATGAAGAAAAGGATTCTAGGTTGCATACTTGTTTCAGCATTTTCATATTATACAATAATAATACAAAATTGGCTCAGAATAATAATGCAACATTCTTACAAAATCGACAACTGTATCACACAGTGAGTTACCATAATAACTGAAGAATGTTTGTCTGTTCGATTGGTTGAACCTTTAAGCACACAGGATTTCGGAATCTACTCGGACATACTTATCCTATAAGTCACATCTGACCTTTACCTGGGTCGCATTAGAAACTCACCAATCTTCTTAGGAGCATGGCTTTTGTTTTAAGCAAAAGTTTTACGACTTTGATGCTGCTCCTTTGCAATGTATGCTATCGTGATGTTTGACATGAACAAAACTATTTAAATCCCTTATCTCAATAAACTTATGATTATTATGAACTCATATTGTTTTCATTCGTTTTTCTCATTGGTTCGTTGTGTTTTCGGCAACTGTCAATTTCTATGAATGAAACAATAGTAATCGATTAGGACACTGCATGTTGCAATGTTGTTGAGTGTTTACCGCAAGTCGTGTTCAACATAAGCTATTATCATTATGATGATAATTCATGAAACCCAAATTATGGTCAACATGCGTTTGAATTGTCTGGCCGTTTGCATTTGAATGCATCACTGGCACCGTAAAATGATGTAAACGTCGAGAGAGAAAAAAGAAGGAGAATAACAGCAACACACCACCAAAAAAGCATCTGACAAGAACGAGAATGAATAAATGAAGGAAAAAAAAATATCGACATAAATCATGTTCGTAACTTTTACGCATATTATCCGTATTTTTTTTTTAAATATTTTAAATTAAAGAATGAGAAGCAAAATATCGATGGTTGTTTGTGTTTTTGAATATCGACTTTTTAGGGACTGAAAAGTGAGAGCGTCGAAGGAATGAACGAAAATGCGCTGCTCAAAACAAAGAATGAAGAAAGAAAAAAACACAGAATTATCGATAATTTTTCATCGTCATTCAACCGTCGTACCGAAAATGCTCGCAGTCGACCGTATGCACAGTAAACCGATGATTTGAATCAGCGTCTTTCTTTTTCTCTCTTCTTTGCTCCATCACATATACCGAAAATGATTTCTTCGCTAATGTTTAACCGTAGCCAATAAATCATCTCACTCGTTGCTCTTCGAGAACCGAACAAAAAATGAACAAAACATCAAATATAACCCATAACCTATGAGAACATTCAAGCGGTTTCAAGTCATTTTTGCAAAGAAATTGTTTTTCCAGTTTTTGATGTGTCTCACATCACTTGAGTGTGTTGCACAACAAAGCACAAATATTTCAATGCTATTTGCTTGCGGTAGGCGATTCCCGCAGCTGGAGGACTGTTTACATTTTGTGTTATTGTAAAGTATGTTTTGAGCTCATTTGCACCTTCAGTTTGAATCAAAAAGATCTGCTCAAGACATGTATAGATTAGCTGAGATTGAATTTGAAATGAAGGCTGTAATATCAAGATATTGACGAAATGAATGATGGCTAAAGCAGATTCAATACTGTGCATCCGTGAACGGATTGTTAAAGTTCAAGTGTCTTGTGACTTGAGGTGTTCCGAACCACTTGATTTCAATCAACAATACTAAACGTAAGCACACAACATCCAAGAGGACAGTGAGTGCGATACAATTGAGCTGTCATTTTTCGATAATAATACCCAATTCACTGAATCGAATGCCGTAAACGGGCGTGTGATTGTCGTAAGGTGTATATCAACGACAGTTGGAGGTGCGACAAAGATTAACGTCAATCATGCGCAACAAACATATAAACAGATAACAAATAATAATCGAGAATGAAAAGACATTGAAAATCAAAATGAAATAAGCGGCAGTTCGAACAAAAGAAGAAAAAAACGAGAGAAAGACATCATAAAAGTAAGACGAGAAGAGAATTCTAAAGTAGCCGATGACATCATCATTTCAATCGGAACGGGGCACAGTCCATTGAAATTAAAAAAAGGTTTGGTAGTCAGATAAATGTGAACATGATTTTTTCAACGCTTGGCCTAATGCACTGACATGGCGTGCACAAACTTCACACATTCGACACACACACACAGAAACACGAAAAAACACGACACACTTGAAACGCATTGAACGCGAGAAAACCAAACGTCTGACCAAAACATATTCATTTTCAATAAATTCTCTCGCCTCCCTATGGGTTTCAGTTTAAAATTTTATTTGACACACGACATACGTTTTTCCCATTGCGGTGGCCTTTTTCGGTTTGTTTCTGTCTTTGATGAAGTGCCGCGCGCACCATACACACATACACCTAAACGACCAAATGTCTGGCATTTTCACATATCAAAATCATGTATGTTGCGTTAGATCATAATTTATTTAGTCTTAACGGCTGGAAGCGATGCTATTCGTATTATGCTTAGGCCATCGATCGATTACCGTTGTTTTGTTGTTCTAATCGTTGTCTGTCATTGATTAAATCGCGTTGTTGCGCTCGGTTGCAACGTTCAACAAGTTAATGAGCATAGTAAAAATAGATAATAACTTCACCGTCACCACTATTCTCCGGGCATGCTGACACATATTTTTTGAGCTGAAATTTTGCAATAAAATTCATTCAAAATATAATTAAATTTGATCGTTTTTCTTTTTTAAGAAAACCGTACAGTTTATGTTTAAACAATTCTTTTGGAACAGCAATTAAATTGACACCCTGACAGAACCGAACAACAACACGTTTTTAACTATCTACTTTACAGTCCTTATTTTAATGACTTCGTTCCTTTTAACTGTTCGACTTTGAATACAGAAACAAAAAGAGTTGGAAAAATTTATCTTCTCCTCGAAAAAATTGTCAATGAAATTGGAGAACGTGTGGCAAATTAACTGAAAATAGATTTTTCCCCAATGACAGAACATGAATATAGTTTCCTGTATGAATGTTTCTGTTGTGCTTGATAGGTACTCTATCGTATTTCCAATTTAAATGTCATCAATTTCATTTTGTAATCCGAGAATCAAACGATTTTAAATAGGAACACGTGTTGATGAGCGATTCAAAAACAAATAAACAATCACTTTATTATGGACGTTCATTTTTTTTTGTCAAACAAATCGACTTTTATTTTATGACCGGTCTAATTTGAGAGAAGTCTTTTGATTTAAATCGTCTTTGATTTTAAATTGAGAATGCTAATTTGAAAATTGCCAATAAAAAGTTAGACAAAATTTAAGATTTGGTGACTCAGATCCATTGGATTTGAATGACTACATGCTGAACATGTGCACCTTTGAAGCATGTGTCTTCAGTGCCACAAACAAAATCGATCCCATTTTCTTTTCTTAATCTTAGCTCGATGATTTTGCATTAAACCTGAGAATTTGCCACGTAATGCCGTCGGTACTTAAATAGAGCCTAATTTTTCAAACCTGGAACCATATCATGTTCCTAAATTTCGGTTTGTTGCTTTTTCTTCTTGCTCGAAGATTATTAATTGCTTTTTTTGCTGTCGTTTGATGAAATCAGGAAAAAAAAACCGTATCAGTATAATGTATTCTGTACGCGGCATCTCTTGAATTCTCATCGATTCGGTTAGTATTTGCGCATGTTCTTTTTTCTTGAGTTTTGCCGCCGTTTCGAACCTGAAACAAAAACCAAAACGTTTTTTTTTTTCTTGTTCGTTTGGTCGTTTGTGTTGTTTTTTTTTTTCTCATGTCGGCACAAAAACATATGCATTTATTTGTATTCAGTCACAATGTATGACGTAAAATAAATCATATTTTTTATGGACTGAACGCATACTCGCCCGAACATTGTGCACTCGCACTTTCTCTCTCTCTCTCTCTCTCTCTTTCTATCTCTCTCTATGTATAAGTTGCTTGCTCATAACTACATTATCATTCGGTTGTAATTTAGTTTTTGTGTATGTGTGTAAAAGTCGATTTGTTTGTTGTTGTTTTCTCGCCGTCAATTTTCTTTTGTTCAATTCTACTGACTTCTTTCCCTGGGTTCGCCACCACATTATTATATTAGCCATCGATTTAGACACACGGTGAACAAAAAAAAACTGATTACAACTGCCTCCGATCGTCGAAAATTTTGCCTAATCATTTGGAATCATTTAGAAGAGAGTAAAGAGAAAAAAAACACGGACGGAAAATCAAGACAAACAGCCAATCGAATAGAAAGCAGCAAGTGATCGCCACACGATCAAACTGTTTGTGGGGTCAATCGAATCCGAAATCATCACAACAATTAGATTCCTTCGACGTATCGCACTCGATCTGAAGCTCTGACACAAAGAAAACAAGAGGAAAATAGAGAACAAAATTTACTGGCTGTAACAAACAGTCGGAGTACATAAAATTTGGGAATAAATGCAGCAACTGGAAAATATTGAGATTTTTTATTGCAAAGTCAGGGGCAGGAAAAACTCAACCTCAAACTGATCACCATTGACTTGAACAAAACACGGAAAAAATTGAGGCAAAACATGAATATTTTTTTTGAATGCTTGTCGAACGAAACAAAGAAAAACGAATTGAACAACCATTTCGGTACGGAGTTTGAATTGAGTGGAAAAAAAGAGATAGTGCTCGCACATACTCACACACACATATATATATATATTCAGGAGGTGATTGAGTTTAGGTTCGATTCGTTCCACAGCGTAATATACATTTTGTACGTGAAAAACAAATCATCAAAAAGATCGAGCGCAATCGCAACGAGAGAACTCACTGAGAATCATTGAGCGCATTTGTTTACTACGTCACGTTGATTTGGCTGACTGTCGATTTGTGTGATAATCGCATTGGGTTTTTATTTCGTGCGCACTGTTCACCATATTCTTCAATTTATCCATTGACTCACGTCAGAAAGTCAATTTCGTATGGTGCTGACAAGCACATCGCCTCTTCTATTCCTACCTTTTTTCACGTATCCAAAATTCATTTGTTGTTACTTTGCCACATTCGATTCGTGTGAAATCATGCCACTCACATCTACTATATAAAGTTCACACACAAGAATGGTCTGAATTTTCAGTTCAAGCACATTTTATATGCTATTATCTCAATATTCATCAGCAAGTGAAGGTAGTCGAGACCATTTCGTATCAATCGATGAAGAATTAGCATTTGCGTTCTCAGCTAAGGCAACAACAGTCGAAGCAGCGACACCACCACCGCAACAACAACAACTCGTGTTACCGAAGAGTGAATTTATGATTTGTGTGTCATTAAAAAAAAAAATTACTTGTAACAAGATTTCAGCCAATTAACATGGCGACTAGCCGATTTGAGCTGTGATAAGAAAGTCGGCCTTTTGATCTCGACATAAATAGCTGTTGTGCCATTCATAAAACAAAGAAAAACTTCAATCGCTTTATGTCTTCATAAGGCTTCGTTGCGAGCCACATCGAGCCGAATGCTACCAACTTTTGTTAGTAATTGCTGCTTTGTTTTTGCTTTGCAGTGTAGTGTGGTGTTGCCATTACTGCTGTCGCTATTGCCACTGCTCTGTTATTTGCTGCCATTTTTCACCGTCCGCACACAAATACGACTCGACAGTGGATAAAAAAAAAGACCATTCACTTTGAACAGTCATTGGTTTCATTTTGTTGTTAAGAAAATGACTGGGATGTTCTAATTTCAATTTTATTGGACATGTCCATCGTTTCAGCGCGCCCGTTTGTTCGTTCCTTTTTTTTCTTCTCTCTTTTCTAATCGTCAATGATCCAAACGACTAACGCATAAAAACGAGAGGCATGAATAGTTTGGAGTATCGAAACGCTTACATGTAATTGAATGTCGAAACAGCCCAGCCCTTTTATAGATGACTAATCAATTTTTTCGATTTCAAGTGTAAAGAAAATGACTTTTTCGTTATTATTGTTCCCGCTGTTGTTAAGCGAACATCTCTGTTCTTTTCGTTCTGTTTTTTTTTGTGGTTCAGCGCAAACGTAGCGAGCGCGCACTTCAGCGCTTTTTTCTCTACCTTTTCTCCATTTGTTTGATATTGGATTTGTGCTGGGGCTATTTTTTTTGTGTTGGTTCAGCAATATGTAATGTACACACGGCGAGTGTGAGAGAAGCAAGCGAACGAGCAAAAGAGAGTGCGAGACTCGAAAAACCAATCATATGGCGTCGCTTCTGCGCCGAACTCACCTAAGAACATGAAAAACTGCTGTTCATGACTTAACAATTTCCATTTTTCTGCCTTCTGAATCGCTGGCTTGTTGTGTGTATTCCATTACATTTCGTAGACATGGTCGAAGCATTGTTTATTATTTTCCATCGTGTCGTAGATACAAAAAAAAAACACAAAAACAAAAACAATAATACCAACTAGCATTTGGTACTGAAAAGCGATCGAAATCATAGAAACATTGTTTTTGTGGTACATCATCCGTCGATTCCACAGCCACGAAATGTATATATGTTGATTATCTCTAGAGATTGGAATTTAGTGCAGCGTTAAATTTCTGTTCAGACTTTCTACTGCGGCTCGAAGAGGCAACCGATTATTTCCAGAAATGAAAATGATGATCGCAGTAATCCTTTACTTTATTCAATCCATACACACACACACAGTAAGAACAGATATCATACCGAATAGCTGACAGCAACATCTTGAGATTTATTTTGAATAGAAACGAATCAAAATGAAATCGATTTTCTTTATTTTCTTCGTATGTACCTCTTGACGTAGCATTTTGTATTCACTGCAATTGGAGTGGATTTGGACATGGTAGATTTGTCTCTGCTTATTTTCCAATCTAGATATGATAAAATCCGATAGAATTGATTAGTTAACCGTAAACATTGGACGCATGATAAGTGTTAATCAGTTAAGTAACATGGGATATCATCCACTATTCACTCGCATTTCAATTGGGCCGATTATGAAGGCGAGTTCCAAATCCGAAATTGTTTCAATCAAATATAAAAGAGTTTGATGACAAATAAAAACTTAACCAATTAAAAATTGACGAGTTCCTCCTGTTTCATGTATTTTCAAGCCCTTTTCCCGAATTATTATCTCAAAGTATGAAAATGATTAAAGCATTTATGCATTCAAAGCAAATTTCTAGAAGAAATGTAAATATATTCATGATATGAATTGTATACGTACTTCTTGTAATATCTTCTAGAAAATTGGCTTTCAAAATGAAATGTTTTTCCTTCTTTGTCAATTGATTGTGGAAAAAAACAATCAATTTATGAAGCCGCAGCAATCATGAATTTCATTTTATCACAAAATTGCCTTGAATGCCGAAAACATCCAAGTGCTGCAATGCACCTCATCAAAAATCGAAATTGAAGCGAAAATCTCATCATGAACCTTTCCGATGTGTGGTTGAACCCACATAAACGGAATGAAGAGAATTGAACAAAGTGTAACAACGGTAGTAAATGTAACATTTTCCTATTCATACGTTCAGTTCGATGTGTAAACATATCATCAAGTGCTTCAATTTTGTATGGTGACAATAATATTGCTAATAAAAATAATAAATAATTGTGACGACCGCCCCCTGTACACACTGTACCATTTACATTGGCAGTGTTGAACATTTGTGCAGAACAATCGTTCGGGGACATATAAAGAAGAATCGCTACAAGTTGTGAGGGTGAATTGACGTTTGGCATTCACATTTTGTTATAATTTCTTTTTTCTTCGTTTTTTTGTAAGCTAATATAATATTTTCTCTCCCCTCTAAAATACTATTGAGCAACAGTCATAATTTTACTCGTTTGCGGTGAAATCAAGTTATTTCCATTGTTGCCAGACATCAGTGCCCTTCTGAGCTGAGGGGTTCATGCATTTAACCAGTAAAATATAGCTAGGAAAAACACAAAATCTCCGATCAAATGATCAATGACGTACAACTCGCTCACAATTTATCACCGCAATGTAGACACTTTCGATATTAATGAAGATGCTCTGAACTGTTTGTTCCTTTGAACCTTTTGACTCAAAGTTTTTTTCTCTTCGTTTCATTGAAGAATAGAAACTTTAATGAATGTTGACTCTGAAAAAACAATTCGTTCAAAACTTGTGAGTTCATGCAAACAAAATTCCGATATTTTACTTTGAAAAGTCAATTAAATTCGAATTCTACACGCCATTGTAATGTTTCATCCGTTGAACAATGAATCGTTTATTTTTGTCATTCAATTGTCTATTGATTGCCATTGTTTAGCGACAAACACACCGATCGATGAGCCAGTTTTCATAAACGCTCATCCGTACTACTTGGGTGGTGTGGTAAATTAACTGTAAAATTTTATATTTCTATGATTTACAAAACATTCATCGAAATCCATTTGGATCGTTTTGCAAAGCAACAACGAAATTGAGATGGTTTTTTTTTTGACTGAACATTTAAAAGTCACAAACAACATCTTCACATCATCAAACATCGAAAACGATTTATTCTTAACAAAATTGTTTGGATTTGAACTGAAAGATGACAAGCACACAACTCCCTCTGACTGGCCAGAAATTATGGGCATTCAATTACTGAAACGTTTGAAAAAAGGATTTTACTGTTTTCGGATGTCTCTGCATGTGGTCGTCGATCCGCACCTTGCCAACAAAAAGTTTAAATGTTGTGGCTTTATTTGAAATTGCAAATGGGAAAATGGCATTTTGCATAGTGGCCAAAAGCACCGGATCTCATCGCTCCGAAAATGTGAATTGGTTCTGTCGGTGCACACATTCCGTTTCATCGATGGCTTAAGAATAAGAAGAAGGCAACGTCCAAATGTAGAGTACACGGAAAAATAAAAGTGAAAAAAGTGGAGATTTTGTTGTTGTTGTTGCTGTTGGTGGTGAAATATAAATGTGGTTCTGGGAATGACATGGGATAAATGTGAGTTCGTTTATGCTCTGGTTTTTTGAATGTTTGCACAAAATGATTATTGAACTCGGTTGTTTTTTTTTTTGCGCACAGCCATTTGTAACACATATTTCAGACATTCCAATTCATATTTCATTTGTGATGTGTTAGACAAATGTAAACGATTTGCGAGAAGAACTGGAGCATCATAAATGCAGCTACGAAACACACATATACACACATCATCAATTCTCCGTCGAGGATTCCAAAAAGTCCAAATCGTATCCGAAAACCGATTCACATAAGCTCATTAATGCATTCTTTGGCTCGATTGTTTTCTTTTCGTTCTGCTGTACGCATAAGTCATATTCCGGCCTGTGCATCGCTTCAATGTTCGCCCCCTTTTGCTTATATGTGGATTTGTTCTTCATTCAATTCTTCCGCCACATACATGAAAAGTCGCTCATTTCGCATGATCAAAATATTCATAATATTAATATATATCCATAATATGTGGTTTGTAAAGTAAAAACAAATGAAGCACACTGGAAACAGCCAAATAAGATCGCATAGGTACAAAATACTCACAGCATGATGTCCTCCCTCGTCTCAAATATTCACATTGCATATGTTTTGCATGCATTTTATTTATTTGGTTTTATTTTTCCTTCTCTGCTCATCGATCCCCTTGCTCGGTGCTTCACTTTACACGGCGAATCTATGACCAGAAAAGTCAAAAACAACATTCAAACTGGTGAAACGTGCATAAAAACAAAGCGAAGCGCAGTGACAGTTGTCGGCGCCGCCCCTTCACCACATGACGTCTTGTACGTACATATATATTTTACAGCTATTAATTTTTATAGTTATTATCGATGTTCTACATTTATATTCATGTCTTTGGGTTTTTTTTCGGAAGATTTTTCGTGTTCATTCTTTTAATTTGCACCGATATCAATGCGCATCGAGCGATTTACGCTGTTTTAATCGCGATTGCGCTCCTTTTCATCTGGCAACCGTGTATTCTATCTTTGGCATGTGTTAATAGCACTTCAGTTTTGGCCTCTCTCACTTTCCTTTCGGTCGAGTCGTTTGCAGCACGGTTTTGGTGCTGCTTCCATAAAAAATCCTTTTCCTTCACAAAGAAATGATAATTTGTTGATAATCTCATTTCTTACACGACTTTACCTGTGTTGTGATCATTGAATCATGTCAATTCACCGAAGTGATCCACATAAAAGAAGGATCAATCCAACGAAAAAGAAAACTGTGTGAATTTTAAATAGCAATAACATAAACAGTTTTATTGATCAACAAATGTCAGTTGAATAAGGAATTTCACCAAAGTTATGCGATCGTTTTGGTTGCAGATGAGTCGAACCGAATTATTTCGCTTTAATATCATATGAAATGTGTGATCGGAAACTCAGCCAAGTGCCGTCGATCTCAGCATTTTTGCAATGCAAATGAGTCGTAAAATGCAAATAAATGGCCTCGAATAAAAGTTTTTCTTGCATTGTTCCTCAATTTACTTTGAATGGAGACGAGAGCAAGAAAAACAACATGAAATAAAACGACAACTAGAGGCATGAAAAATAAAGTACGAAAAGTATATACACTGCGATTGCAGTTCACATTGCGACCTTCGGCGGTAGTCGGATACAACGGCCATAAGATTTCAGAGACAACGCATTCGGTGTTTATAGCCGCTAATCCTGTTTTTACTCCTTTTTCACTACCAAACCGTTCCAAGTTTCGCAATCGATCGCTACTCTTTAAGAGCTCGCACATAAAAGCGAGCGTAACGAATCGCAATACCAAATCCGCGCATTTGTGCATTTTAAGACATTGGTTTAATTACCATGTCTTTTTTTTTTTTTGAATATATTTTCTTCCATAAGTGCTCAGAGTTTTTTTGTCTCGAAAATTCATCTGTTTCCAACGTTTTCGCAGGTTTTTTTTTTTCTAAGTTTCTGTTCTCACAAATATTTAGAAACATTAAAATGGCATGGTAAAAAGTTTTAAACGTTTGTCGAAGTCACCTACTTAAATGCATCAATATCATGAGTTGAGGTAATGATGTTGTGCTCTCTTCTTTTTCGCATTTCAGAGAATGAGGTAGAGTGAACTTTGACCCATTTGTGAGAAGCTTCTTTATGAAATGTGTTCGGTTATTTCAACAGAAATTTTGACGTAAATAAACGACAACGGACCATAATGAAAAATAAAAAATTTCGAGAAAAAAAAAACAAATTTGAAGCAATGGAAGAAACACGTAAAATTTCCATGTAGCGAACGATTTTATCGACTGGTGTGAGTGTGTGACGGAGTGCGTTATGGGTAAATTGCGAAGCAAATGCAGTGATTGTGTTTAGCCGGTTTTTTTTTTTTGAATGCCGTAAAAATGTTTCCAGCTTCGCCGATGAACAAAAAGAACGATTAGCACAGAAAATTGTTCCGTAAATAGAAGCGATTGTGTGTCGGTTAATGAAAACGCAGGCGGATTTTCTTTTTTTTTTCTCTTCATTTTGTTCGATTTGCTGGTTATTAGTTTTCTTGGAAGCAATATTGAATATATTTAACGGCAGACCGTATGATTGGTTTCTGTACGTTTCGTTTGTATCGTAACCATGTCGTATTTGACCGCAGTGCGCAATATAATGGGCCGTATGTTTTGTTATTTCTTTCACTTTTTTCTCTTTCCCTCTCTTTCTCTCGCCGGCTTTTGTTCTACACGCAACCGCAAAGTGTGGGAAACAAGCACGAAATAATCGGTGATTTATTCAAATAATTTATTTATCTATGCGATAAGATTCAAGCATCGTTCGAAAGTGGAAAATTAGAAAATCTTCAGCGTTGTTTTGCTAATTTTCAATTAGAAATTGGTTGGACTATTGACATCAACATTCGGTGTATTTTTTTCTGTAGGTATGGTTCCAAAATAAGCGATCAAAAGAACGGCGAATGAAACAATTGACGAGTATGGGTCGTGGTCCATTTTTTGGTGGTGCACGAAAAATGCGCGGCTTCCCGATGAATCTGTCACCGGGTGGATTAGATGAAGCTGGCTTCCCATATTTCGGTCATGAAGGAAAGTTCGAATTCGGATACGGCGGACCACCATTTCATTCACACGGTGATGCCCCATTCTTCCCTGGCCATCCCATTGGACCACTGCCGTTTAATGCATCAGGTGAGCCCAGTTCTTCATTACGATCTTTTAGTTTTAGTGATGTAGTAATAGTTCTCGGAAAGAAATTAATCCATGGTTAAATTTATATCTAAATATTACTGTTATAATATAATATAAGCTATAGCTTGTAAATCTTGACTGATTTTGCCGTAAAACTTGACTAATCCATTTTTCAAATGCTCGATTCGTCTTTTCCATTTGAAATAACAGGACCAATCGATCACCCAAACTCGATGCCGATGGTAAATGAATTTGGCGGCATGACGCCGGAGTCGAACTTTATGAATCAAAATGCGTCGAATCAAGGAGGTGGCGGAGGTGTGAATGGGCCTGGAAATGGTGTAAATCCGGACCACATCATCAACAACCAACGAAATGCGTCTCCTTCCGAATTTATGTCATCGGGTAACTTTTCGGAACCACAAAACATGCAAAATGAAGGTTTGGTTTGGTAAAAGTGATTGGACGATGGCTGAAATGCACGGCATTTTAGAAATAGAATCTCACATTTCTTCGCAATGATTCCATGTTGGGAAAAAAAATCGCCAAAATTCTTCTCGATCAGCGAACATATCACAAAAAAAAAAAAAAATATTTGTCCGGCGATTTGCACCAATGGAACGAAGAATTCAAAACAAAACAAAACATTGTGTACTTTATTGTTCATATCTTTTACACAAAGAAAGCGCAGCCAATTCTACTGGAGTGAAAAGTATGGAACACGTTCTGTTTGTAAATATCTTTGAAAGAAATGGAGGAAACTTTAATTTATAGAATGGTAATGATATGTTGATAGATTTAAAAATTGTGTAATCGTACACTGGTAAATAGAATTCACAGATATTGCTATTGTATGTAGGTAATCGCCAACTGTTGATTGATACCGAAACTGTTTAGCTTGTATTCAATATGTGAATAGTTCCAGAGTATTTAAACGTATTTGTGCAACAGTATCACACTCATCTGACTAAATAATCAACTGAAACAAAGAAAAAATAAGCACAAAATCCCTTATTGATTTGCATCTTAATCACAACCATTAGTGGAAATGCACACAAATTTTCGAATACATGATTATTACGTTAAAAAGAACACATTATACACAACAAATTTAGCCGAAATACAAGACATACATTTTTGCAATAAGATGCTTTTTGAAAGGCTTGGAAAAAGAAATCAAATGCAGCTCATTCATATTTTGATCCGTGAGTTGAAACACAAAAAAATTGTGAAAGTATATATGGAAAGAGTCTCTAGAGTAATCGATTTATATTTATTTGGTAGCAGAACAACATTCGTCTCATAATTTAAGATTTACTTATATACACAAAGCATGTAAGAAACACGTCAAATGTAGCAAACTACAAAACCGTAAGTTACGATAATATTGATATCGTTTTTATGCCTGGATGAGCCAATCAAATTCGTATAGCAAAAAATGTGAAATACGTTGTAAGTACAGTGAAGGTGTAAATGCGTTTAATCCTCAAATTTCCTATTGCATTTTGTTATGAAGCTTATCAAACCGTCATCCACATTTTCATCACATTTTATTTCTCAATCGCTTTCAAGCAAAAAAAAAAAAAAAAAAAACAAATTGCACATTAATATTTTAATAAATTAGAGCATTTCAAATTTATTTAGAAAAAGAAGAAAAATCATTCGTGATTCTCAATCAACGTATTTCCAATGAGCAGATTCCGATCAAAATTAAATTGAATGTTAATGTAAATAATTTTTTACGCCAGGAAACAAACAAGTTACAATACAAATCACAAAAGCGATCATACAGAAATAGCAGCAGCAGCAACAACAAAACTGAGCTACATTTTTCTGGTAGAAATGAACACAAAGATTGCGATAATAAAACATTTATTATTTGATTAATAAGTGAAAACGATACGTTTTAAGTTATTGTTTAGTTCAATATTATGTACAACTATTGCACCGACAGGAGAGAAAATATGAGCAACAACATGAACACACAAGCTAGATGATAAAAAAAAGCAGCGCAAATTATTTAAAAACAAAACTATATAGAGAAGAGAAAAAAAGAATGCGAAACAAATTCTATAATAAAAAAAAATAAATGTTTTAATATGTAAACCTCATTGTTTCTCTTGCCCATAAAAAATGAATGTATCAAATACTTCTTGTTTTTTTATGAAAAAAAAAAAAAATATGTGTGTGTAAATGTCATTCAATGGGCATAATTTTATCGATTTATTGGAGGAAAATAAAGAAATTTCATGAAATTTTAACCGGCAACCAGCGTGTCTTGGACCATTTTTCTATCGCACATATTCTACATTCTCGGAAAAAATGAACGAAAAAGGTAAGAATTGCTTTGGCCGCAAGCCACTTATGGAAAAGTGCGCATAAAATTAATGTGTCATTTTTATTACTATTCCGTTCAAACTGATTGCTCAAAGACATTTCGCTAATGGCCACAATCCAACCGAAATTTTCGAAGCGGACGTGTTTAATGTCGATTGGTTTGCCGGTCGTCCAAATGCTTGAACGACGCTGACGACGAAGACGATGACGTTTGTGCGCGCATTTTCCTATATCAAATTTTGTGCTGGTTTTTGTTTTAAACATTCGAATGTGTGAGCGTAACTGATTGGTTGGATATGGCGTGACTGTGCGGTGTGATAAATACCGAAACGATACCGAAGCATATATAATTTATAAATGCACCATCCATCGAACCATGGGTTTGCTCATTCTCCAAAACCGAATACGAATGATGACTACAGTCCAACGTCGCGCGCTAAGTACACTACCACATTGCGATGTATGCGAACGTGTATATAGCGTGTTGTTGTTGTTGTTGTTTTTTTTTTTGAAAAAGGAAAACATAAAGATTTCAAACTCGCACCATTCAACAACAATTCAAATGCGCGCTCGAACTCAGCTCCGTATTCCATCCTGTTTTATGTGGTACGGCTCACTGTTGTTGTTTTTTTTTTTCGTTTTGAAAAGGGCATGTGAAAAGTCTAGACATTATATCGTTTGAATGATTATGTGTTTGACGTTTTTATGCGCTTTCCATAGTAAATGCGATACGTGTGTTATGTTTTTTCGGTTGAACACATACTCAGAATGTTACTCACTCTCAAATAAATTATTACCAATGTGGCATTTCCATCCACGATTCGATCAAAATGTCAAAAGTGCAGAAATGTGAGCACGAACAACCAAAATCCCAATCAAACAACAAAATGTATGAGCCTCGAAAAACCCATTACAAACAAATGCTTGTAACGAACAGAACACACGGAACTCTGTGTGTAGTAGCGGCGCTCAAACGGTGAATATTCGATATAAAACAACAGCTGCCAGTGATGTATCGATTGTGATGTTGATTGATCCAACTGTCTGGCCAGATCATATGCAACTAAAGATGCAATAGCGGTCAGTTCGGTTGCCCAATCTACATTCGAATAGCCTGAATGAGCTCCGAACCAAAGAATTCTATGATATCAACAATGTTGATTCAACATATAACATTGTTTCAATGTTGAAGTAAAAGAAAAGATGAAAAACTCGACGTTCATAGCACACATTCAGTTACTTTGTTTGTCTTTCGAAATATTTCCTTTCGATCGACTCGGCAAAAAAAGGAAAACCTTTCGAAACTCGTGCATTGTGCAAACGACAAGGAGCCCGGTTCTATTTCTTCCCGTTTTTACTTCGATTTGCACGTTTTTTGTTTACATATTTCATTATATGGGGCAGAAACATTTTCTCATCACGAAACGAATGTTATTTTTTGATTTAACCGTAGTACGCAGCAAAATTGATTGACAATCGGAAAAAGGTGAAACGCAAATTTTCGTGGTGCGATACTGTAGTCGGATTTTTTCCGGCATTTCGTGTTTCACGTCAAGGAAGCAAGCATGTTACCACCGTGGCATATCCGTAGAGCACGCTAACAAATATTTCTATCAGCTTGAATAAAAATATCAGATATTTTTATGCGATATTTTGTTGCATGCACCAAGCGACTCACTGTATTCGACTTCATGCATTGCTGCTGAGTGGACGTCGCTGTGTTACAATTTTTTTTAAGGAGTTTCCATTTGTCACACAAAACCCAGAGTATATTCTTATTTGATTTTACATTAACAAAAAAATACAGCAGTTGTTTCATTCGATGTACTCTTTAAAATTCGTATTTGTTGTCGACAAAGAAACAAAAACATTTTTGACGGTTTGATATTAAACCTTGTCGGTCGTATTATGTGACAAAACAGAATCGTTGTTATGTCTGTATTCGTTGTTATGCGATCGTGTATGTTCATGTGTATAACGGTTCATACGGTCAGTCCACTGTGTGCACAAATACATGAACACACTACATAGCGATGTAACACAGCGACGTCCACGCAGCAGCAATACATAGAGTCGAATACAGCGTGTCGCTTGAGACATGCAACAAAATATTGAATAAAAATATCTGATATTTTTATTCAAGCTGATAGAAATATTTGTTAGCGTGCTCTGCATATCGTGACTGTGAACCTGTCTATTTTTCGTATTTATTTTGTCCTTTATCGCTGTTTAACAAACAGAAAAAAAATACCAGCGTTTGCTTGACATGGGGAGAACAATGGAACGATGATCGAATCACACGAAATCATTTTATTGTACAACGCAACCGGTGATTCTAGGTTTTCAGCATTATATTTGAAAAAAAAAATGGTAGAAAAATTAAGCAAACATTTACGTTCCTTAGATGTTACTTCGAACGACGACCAGCCTTGTATTTTTCCGTGGTTACTTGCTTACAAAAACGATAATTGCGTGCGATGAGTATCACTTGTCCGTAAATAGACCGCTTTCGTTGTTTCGCTTGTACTTCAATCAAATTCAGAAACCACAATTTAAATGTCGTCGAGGTGTTCAGGACTTTTTTCGAGTCATTTCATTTGAAACATGTTTGTTATTTTAGTCCGATTTGGTATTTTTTGTGGCTTCAATTTGAACTTTTTTGAATTATACCCGTGTGAAAAATTTGTGACTGACTAGCCAGCCGTCTAATTTCGGACTTTTTGGCTGACTATCAAAAGTGATTATCTCGAACAAAATATTCGACTGTATTCAACTTCAGTTATAGTCATCTAGTAGCCAAAAAGTCCGAAATTAGACGGCTGGCTGAAATAATAACTAAGAGTGATTGTTTCTATACAACATTCTTGAATTCAATCAACTTAGCCAGTTTTAGTTATTTGCAGCTACATACAACTGAATGACTGTCAGTCACTTTATTTGCACACGGGTATGGTGTAGCAATTGGTTTTTTTTTTTTTGCTTTTGCTTCGAAGTCACATTTTGGTGTTCGATGTGAAGAATATCAGCATTTAGTTTTCCAACTGGCTCAATTGGTTCATTTTCCGTTTTTGCATTACACTTTTACAAATACTTGGAATAATTACCGATTTTCGATCGACAGGTAGAACAAAAAAATATTTGCTTAAATAATTGGATTCGACGGTAGAGATATTTGTTGTAATGGACCGATGACATGTTTTTTCCCCTCATCCAATTCAAATAGCAATTACAATTAATCGAACCTCATAAAAAGTACATCGTATCCACGCGCCTTTCGATTACCCTTTGAGTGTGCTGAGGAACCGAAATTTTTCGTTTTTTCTGTTTGTTTCATCAATACCAAAAAACCTGTTTACCTGACCAATTATCCAATTTTTGTCATCTCAACGATTCGTCTGTTCACTTGCACACTCATCACCATGTCCGTTTGGTTCGATTTTAATTACTTGCCTCGCAACAGACTTGACATTCTAATTGATTCGGATAGAAAATATTAATTTAATTATGAAAGCGACCAGACCAGCGGTATTTAAAACATGTCGATATTTTTAGGAAATTTTCACAACATTTGAACATTAAAATTTATTACACTCTTAAATGTCTGAAATTCCAAATTGGCCAAGTCATAAAACTATGAGTTATATACAAATTGGCATTGATGATTTTAACATTTGCCCGAATCCAAACGAAAAGAAATTCAAACAGACTGTGATTTTTGCGTTTGTCTCGAGTGTATTTCCTTTGCCAGAAGCGATACATGCCACAAATAATGTACAAAATTCGAATTCGACAAACCATCGCCAATAAAAGAAGCAATTCGATTAGGATAAATTAGTTTACTCGTATCATTGGGTTGTCGTTTTTCCTTGTAATTTTCTGCGGCAAACAAAATATAGAGTATAACATTCGGATTCAGCTGCTAATTTTCCCGCAATTTATTTGTAATTGAGTCAGAAGAAACGCATGATGCTAAAAGAATCCAAATAGGCCAATAATATAATAATCTGCGTCTAAACAATAGTTTTGTATTTTATTGCTTGTGATGTTGTGTCGTGTGTTCGTTCACCGCATTCACTGCGTTCACTGCTCTGCTACATTACCCTCCTTCTCTCTGTCAACGCTTGTCGTACAGTGTGAAATGCAGTTGGGATATATTTATCTGCAGGACCATTATGCTTGTTGACTGAGTCGAATACAATTTTTTACACTGGTGAACATGAACATGGGCTGCATCAGTTTTGGGGTGAAAATCATCGGCACATTCTCAACTAGGGATTCAATGTTGTGCTCTCCTTTTTTGCTATTCAGCTGCTGCTTAATTCGATGCACATATGCCAAAAAAAAAAAATGAATACGTCCGCATTGTTTACTATCAACATTTCGATTTTATTTCGACTTTCGGCTGAGAGAAATCGCCGTCTCCCATTTCAACACTCATCACATCGTGAAATGATCTATAGAAAATCGGTATTAACTTTACAAATGTTGCATTTTATATGATCTGTTTATCAATGCCTTTGTCGGTACGTCGGTCATATTGAGAGCAAAGAACCTGTTTTGCATGTATATTCTCAATTCGAATCCTATTTAATCTATGAATCCAATTCCCATCAAAATAATTTCGGTTCATTTTCATTGTGAATTTTTCTATAATTTCTCAAGTAGTTTGAAATTGACAAGTGTTTGCCGTGCGTATTGAGACGATATTCTTCGGTTCATTTTCTTTCGTTGACGACAAATGGTGATAACCGAAGGGTCTATTCTCAATGCACCACTCGAACTCTCCTGAACCAACACCCAACCAGTCCATGAATTTATAACATGTGCAATGTAAATAGGAGAGCGTGTGTAATGTGTATTCTATGCAGTGTTTTTGTTTATCCTGAGTGCGAGTGATCGTCAGAGCATAGAAGTGCAAACATTTCGAGTTGAACATGGTCGGATGGATAAATACAACTCACGGAACATTGCACGTACAACGGTGCGATGTGGTACTTGTCTAAATCGCTTAAAATGTGGCCAAACAAAATGTTGAACAAGAGTCTTTTGTGTGCGTATTGTTTCATTTTGATCGTTTAAGCAGCGGCGGCGGCGGCGACGGTAGCAATAGTTACAAAACAGCACTCGAGCGAGAGGATGATGAGAGAATGGTGTCAAACATTGTCGATGAGTTGCGAAAACACATTAAACATGTCCCAACGAAAGCGAGTGTACAGACAAATATTTATTCATCTCAAATTCGATATTGTTTTACAAACAATTATTCGGATCACTTTGTACACGCAATGACTTCAAATTAAAAAACAACAAAAAAACAAGCACCGGCGCTTCATCCAGCGCTTGTGTAGTGATATGGCCGGAGGAGCATGGGTGGAAATTGTCGATGTAACCCCGAAAACTTCAAAAGAATCCGCTGCAAATGTAGCACATTTAGTTAACACCACAAGTATTCTTCGTTGCAGACATTTGGAATGTGTCTAGGCCAGGCAACTTGGTTGATCTCTTTGAAATCCATTGTCTTCAATTGTCATGCACCCAGCACGATACGATACGATACGATTTATTTATTATCGTGTGCGCGAATAGGTGCACAACACAAATGCACACACAGAACACGTTGCTATTTTTTTTCTATGAATATTTATCATTTCCAAAAAAAAAAAGAATTTTATTTGCGAACAGATGCGTCCAACTTCTCCATTCCAAATCCCACTAGACCTCGAATCTGTATCAAACTGAATACTGTGTCGACCCATAAAATATGCGACTGCCGTTGACGATGATAGCGCAATGGGTGATGCATTGTAGTTATTGTTGTTGTTTTCGTTTATCGTTTTTGCTTTCCTCTACCTCACACTCGTTCTCTTTAGAACTCGATGCAACCCCAAAGAATTGTAACGACAAACGTTTGCGTGTATCTTAACATAAGGCAAACAATAGGAGGGAAAAAAACACTTGTGTACACGCTACACACGCACTTAATAAATAGTTATTTTATAATTTTTTTGTTTTACAAATGTAACCAATTTCACACAAGGGAACGTCAGACATCGGCAGGCATGCTGTTGCACACAGTTGCATTGCCACGCTAACTGCAGATTTGAACGATGAGCAGGGCGAAAATAGCAGCGGCATCAGCAACCACCTACCGACTCGTTGAGACCAAAATGCAGGCATATTTAGCAATCATTTGAAGAGATTGATAGTGAACAACATGTCATTCACAACAATTATGGTGAATAACAGACGAATTTGTACTTTAAATTAACCGAAAGTGATGAAGTGTCTTTTAATTTTTGTTCCTCCATTCATTCACAATACAAACGATGGTCGTTGAACCAAACAAAAGGCAAATAAGAGTAGAAAAAAGTTTATTTGTAAAAAAAAAAAACAATTTCCTACCGGTGTTTCCAGAACTTTTTTCTTTTCAATCTTTTCTCTTTTTTTTTTTGCAAAGAAACGACAACTTAATCCGCATTTCCATGGAAATGTCAAAAACAAAAGAAAGTTTGGTGCTGTGGCCGATATTTCAATTCTTTTCAACTTTTCGAAACGCAAAGAAAAAGCGAAAAGAGTGAAGATAGAGAAAACATGCACCACACATTTCGAGCAGACGGTTTTCGCTCGAGAAAAACCAAAATATTTACGTTTTTCAGTTTCAGCCGTGTTTATGTATGCGAAGTACTCGTACATACGAAGGGGATTTTTTTTTCTATCTTGAGGCGACAGTTTCCATAAATATGTTTGCCCTTCACTTGGCCTATCCCGATTGTCAAACAAGAGCAATAACAACAGCCATCGCGATTAAACGTTATTGCACCCAACAATGAATGCGTGCACCAGCTCCGGTAAACGAGCGATGAACACCATAAATAAGGGAAGAATGGTTTTGTATGCCTTAACGTATGGAACATTTAAAAAAAAGGGAAATCGACAGGATGCTGATATGTTGTTTTAGATAAAAGATGGATACCAGAGTGAGAGAGAGCTGTAGGAGGACACAGCATGGAATACATTGAAAGGGCTGCACTTCAAAGATTTTTGACACTAACATACACGCACTCGTATACACGTTTAAACTCTGAACTCTACCGAGAACTCGTCGAGAGATGGTGAGTAACAAGGGAAATTCAATGAACTCCTTGCCTTGTTTCGAAAATTCGATTTATTTTCAATTTTTCCTAAACAATTTCGAATGCGCAAGAGTGTGTGTTTTTTGCACAACTTAATATCCTGCTGCGGTAGGAACACTACTAAATGATGAAAATTCATGGGGCCCAAACCAAATTTACTTTTCAACTTTCATCTTGAAATTGCCTTTTAAAATTATGTTTTAATATAGAGAGAAAAAAAAATATATTCATAACTTCCTTTTAACGACTCATTGATGACCTCTTTAATTCCGCGCAAAATGGAAAAATAATAGATACCATCCCCCCTCCCCGTCACTTGACTTTTTATGCAACAGTTGTTCGAAATGAGTTTCTGTCGTCCTTTTTTTTTCGTTCCGCTGTTATTGTGCCCGCGCTAGCTCTCCGTTTGCTAGCTCTTGATTTAGATAAACTGACATTGTACCAAATTGATATCTTGCGGACACATATTGCTCACACCCTCCAGTGATTGTTTCCAAATTGTAATAACTTATTATTGGCCTAAAGTCGACAACGCCATACTATGCTATGGTCGTTGTGAATTTATAAATGTAGAAATAAAAACGCAACTTGCTCTTTGCAAATTGGCTAAATAATATGCGAAAATGCGAAATGGTCGTTTCAATGCGAAAAGACGGTCGCTTTGAATCGAGTGTTAACATATAAAGTTTTGAAATTGGAAAAAAAGTCTGAATTAAATTAAATTGCGATCACCTCAAGGCATTTCGCACAAAACACAGAGATAAGAAAAATAACCGATTTCATGGCCTTTGTCACTCGCCGCGGCGCACTCTTTTGCCCGCAAAAACTTATAACTAATTCTCCGAGAGTGGCGCACAGTCGCCTGCTCATATCAATCGGAAAGCTGTGCATTTTGCAATTATTTTATGAAATCCGTAGATTGTATGGTTCGATAAGCGTCAAAGGAAATTGTTGATCTTCTATGCTCTCCACTCGTGCTACTATTACTACTGGACGTGAAAATATGTATGGTAGAAGTAGCGAGCGAGCAAACAAACAGATATCACGCGAAAAAAAAGATAACATGTTGTAAACATGGATTTCCTATTGCGACGAGCGCTTTCAAATAAATCCAAGAAGCTCATGTGAACATTTTTTTCTTCTTCTTCTTTTTATGGCTAATCGCTTATCACCAGTAGATTCATAATGTATATAATTTGCCGTTGGAAACGTGCCTGAATGCCAAACAACAGTATCGGATCGACAGCCGTGTGTTTACCGAAAAACAAAAACAAAGCGGACACTGTCGCCGTCATCTACGCATTCTGCCTCTCTATCGCTCGCTCGTCTCTCTCATCGTCATAGTATTCATCGTTCGGAGTTAATGAAGCTATTTAAATGCATGGTAAGGGAATTTGAATTGTGCAGCGTTGTCGATCAAGTATGAACGCGCTCGTTTGAATGTCCATGAGGATCTCAATCCTTGTGTGCTACACAATCGTTTGTGTGTGCCTTTTGGTTTTTCGACGGCTTATATTCATATATTCATATTCCGTGCACATACGCGCCGCGCACAACGATGTTGAGCCTCATTTCATATTACCACAGTGAATCTTTTGCATTGGCTCGCCGGACCCACAAAATAGGAGTGAGAGAGAGAGAGAGGAACAGGACAAAAAATGGAACCAAATTAAAATCTATGCGCATCTATGCAATAATAATGAACTGCACGTTTCTCTGCGAAAGTCAGTTTGTGTACCGAAAAAAAGCCTCGTCCATATTAAAGATGCCCATTGATTTTGATAAGTTTTAATTTCCTTTTTTGGGTTCTGTCTTCCTATGGGCTTTTATTGAATTTTGCTTTCCTTTTTTTATTATGTGAAATGGAATCAGATAAAAGCAGAAAGGGCGTTAGAAAGAAAAAAAAGGAAACATTTAATATAAATGTGTAATGCGAGAAAAAAAAAAGGAAAAATTGAGTTTTTTTTTTCTTCTCTGGATCAAGCAAAGTAACTCAATGAATTGCTGACCATGGTGCGAACATCCTCAATGAATGAAATGCATTGTGAAAGAGCCGAGAGAATATTTTGAACCGCTTCTAAATGGCGAACCTTCGCCGTTTCTGTAATTTACATTTTCTGGACGGAATATGGATGAAAAGTGAATTTAGCATACAAATGCCTTTTTCGATTTAAGCTCTCTTGCTCTCGTCTAATTCAAAGCGCCGATTTTATTTTCGCATCCAGATTTTTTTTGTAGATAATTCAAAATGAGAAAAAAAAAAAAGAATAAAAATTTACATCCGGAGTTTTTTTTCTCGCTTCGCTTTCTTTTTTTCTTTTTCGTTAATTTTGTTTTTGTTTTCCCTTGAAAAGCGAATCTAATGTAGTGAGAATGTTTTGAATATAATTTCGATTTGGTCCACCCGATTGCAAGCAGCGCGATATCAGAAACCAATGAGAACGAAGGAGTTACTTCATTTTTAAACTGACAGCTATGTATTTCGGTGAGAAAAATATACAAACATATTGCATTCTCATTCGCTTATAAGTTTTTGCGTTTCATTCATAAATCCATTTGGTTTGTGTGCAGCATTCAAAGAGAAAAGGTAGCAAATCGTGAAGCTTGAAATATGAAAAATGTTAATGTTATTCCACCTATTTCCGAAACGCCTGTAATCGCATCATATTTCTCATTTCTCAAATTTATCATTCGTATGAAGTATTTTCATTTCATTTCCTTTCGTTTTCTTCCTCGTCGATCGTTTCGCTCGTCTGCCATGCCACACATGCACACACACACACACACGCACACACACACTTTGCGCGCATATTTTGTCGAAAATTCAAATTTGCTGCACCGACAAATCTTATGTGAAAAAAAAAAGAGCAAAACAGAAACCAAAGAAAAAAGAGCATACTTCGGAACACATGCTAAAGTTATTTGCGAACAAAGAGCAACAGCACCAACAACAAGATGAACAACATCATTGT
This sequence comes from Sitodiplosis mosellana, assembly GCF_009176505.1. Classification (NCBI taxonomy): domain Eukaryota; kingdom Metazoa; phylum Arthropoda; class Insecta; order Diptera; family Cecidomyiidae; genus Sitodiplosis; species Sitodiplosis mosellana. Next base: position 20,842,928 of record NW_022595244.1, on the reverse strand, counting down.
ATGCGTACGTTAAAAATCGTCTATGGCATGAAATTCTTAATGTTGCGTTATGCACAAAGATTATTAGCACCAAAGAATGGAATACACATATTCATATAAATTGTGGATCTGCTTTTTTCGGTAATAAATAATAAAAATTAGTTTGCAGCATTGTTAACAACGTTTTGGCTTCTTAAAAACTAAATCATGCCTAGTTCGGTAATGAAGTAGTTATTATGAAGTTGCTGCTGATATAAATCATCTGTTGGCAGCTTTCATAGAAAAACGAAACAAAAGCAAAATGTAATTAGCATTGAATCTGATTGTTAATTGTGCACATCGTCGCGCAAACAATATAATTCCCGAACGAAAAAGAAAACACATTCGAAAGACGACGGCGACCGGCAGCCGTCACTGACGACGTGCAGTCAAAAAGTAGACCTTATTGAATGAGCCGTATTTTATCAGTCGTGTTATGAATGTTTATCGTTCAAAACATGTATAAAGTGAAGCTCATAATTAATCATCAACCCTTTTGCATACGGTTATATTCAAAGAATCGACTTCTTTTTTTCTTCTCCAAGTTCTTCTCAGCGAAATTGAGCTCATTTGCAAGCGACACGCTCGATGTAGACAGACAGACAGACAGACAAATGAAGCGATGAATGAAGAGTTTAACGTAAATTTTGTCCTGAATACATGCTATTGTCTTTGGATTCTGAACTGGCCATATGCGATAGAACCGTTTGTTTATTCAAATTTGTTCTGTAATATATTTTAAAATCGCACACACACACACCCCCGATGCCGATAGGTGCATCTTATCACCGCTTCACTGCAAACAAAAAAAAGTTTCATCTGAACAACAATATCGAACCGAAATCAATTTCATATGAATGAAATTCGGAATTACAATGCTAATTTTAGCCTTTTATCCAAACAAGGTAATAAACTCACATTAATTAAATTGCGTGTATGAATCGTATGCGGTAATTTGGTTTTCGAGTGGCAACAACAACAAGCCGGCAAAAAAAAATTTATTCAAATTCGCATTTACTAAATGAATATTCATAAAATTCTCTTTATAGCGAATTTGTTCATTATTTTTATTGCAAATTTCCTCGTTGCATCGCCATTAAACCACATGCAGCACTTCAGCCCTGTCCACACACACAAAACTCAAATTAAAAACCTCCATCTAAAAAAAGCCAGCAACAACGAGAGCGCGAGAGAGAGAGAGAGAAACGTTTTTCATGTACATTTAATATTTTTATTTGCTGTTAAGATAATTTGTATTTACATTTTAATTTGTTCCATTGTGCAATCGAAATGAAATTTCGCTCAATTCAAACTGCCAATTTGTTTTCGTTTCATCTTGTCAAATAGTAGAAAAAAAAAACACGACGAGAAACGAATAAAAAAATAAGACAATACAAAAATACACATTAAATCCGAATGGACTTGATTAATTGTTACATGCACACGAAGGGAAAAAAACAATTAATAAACCATTTTTGTTGTATGCGCGAACACTGACCAACTCTTGCAATCGTACATCGCAATTTGCTTCAATTTTTGTGTTCAGATAATTTTTTTTCTTTTGAAATTGTACAGTAGTCAATGACATTTACTGGACGTTAAGTCCATAGTTTTGAATGGCATTTCAACTTTGTGTCTAAAGTTTTTCGTTACAACAACACTAACAGTCACCGGTTTAGTTTCATTGCGATGTTCTTCGTTCAACAATCAAAATCCAGAATATACGATGTTACAATTTCCATTCATTAAACTTTTCACAAAGTCTTCTTCGCACTCGCAAGTTTGTAACAAAGTGGAAATTATGTATTTGTGCTAGGGGCTAGGAACAAGTTGTGTCATTCGTATGTATTCGCAAATATTCATGCGTTCGTGGCTTTGTTATTGTTGTTGTAAACTCACTGCGCTGCGAATGTCTCGTATACACAATCACAAGAATTCACGAATATTCGTACGAATTTATCTCAAGCGCTTGTGTTCCTACCCCCTAGTATTTGTGACCGCTTTATCGAGGAAATTCACTCGTTGCCAGCGCGATGATTTCGTTATGAAAAATAATGAAAATACCAATGTGCCGCGTTCATTTCAGCCGTAAAGTATATTTTATGTGTTTGATGGATGGGGATGGTATCCTCTATCTTTCTCTCTTCATCCCCCACCCATAAAAAAAAATTCGAACCTTCAGTATCATTTCATCCACGTGAATGTCTGTAATCTTAAAAGTATGACGCGAAAAAAAAACAAAAAACAAAAAACTCAAAATAGAATGGAAAAGCAAACAAAAAACTCCCATTTCGTTGAAGAATGGAAAAAGATTTGGATTTTTCACACCAGCACAGGCCAAAAACGTGGGTGATGAAAAATATTCTTATTCCATGTTAAGGACAACATCAAATGAAATGGAGCTGTTTGTGTTGAACCAATGCGGAGACAGCCAGCATGAATACCAGAGCTCGTACACAAGAAAGAAACGCTTTTTTTCGGCCACACAGCAAAAAACAAGTATATTTCACTTCTTTTTATGACCAAAGTATAAAGATAAGCAACGTGTATAAAAGGAAAATCGATGCAGGGGCAAAGCAGAGTTTTTGTTCAATAGCAAAAACACCAACGACAACGACAGAGGCGCAAAGAAAACAGCTCAACAGAAACACAGCAGCCACAATCGACAAAAGCCGAAATGAAAAAGGAAAATAACAACAACAACAACAACAACAATTATCATTGTTGGCTGAAATCTTAGGTCGTACATTACTATTACGTTTGCGCTGCTTATTATTACTGTTGTTGGTTAATAATATACGTAGTTTATGTGGAAATGTGATATTCATGCGTACTGAAGCTGCTGCTTTCAGAAACGGTATTGTTGTCGTTGTCGTTCTATTTTATGTACGGCACGAAAATTGTAGACGACACGTTCGGCACGTCGATACCATCGTGTTCCATTCAAGATGGAGAAGTGAAGTTTGAAAACCCGAAAAGTGAAGAACCAAACAAAAGAAAAACACCGAATTCGGTACATACATAGAATATGGTTCACATTTTCATTGAAACATAGAAGGCACCTCAGAATAGATAATGGAATTCACGAACAGACATTGCGCATGTCGAGAACATTTCGTTACAAAATGTCGTCTATATGAGTTTGGTTTCACAACTAACTCATAGTCATCGTTGTCACACTAACAAGATTCAATGCCTGAATGCTGGATGGAACGCTTGGCAAAATAAATGCGAATCTTCAACATGGAATCGTGTGCCTTGCAAAAGCGCCAACAGTAAATTCTCCAGCTATGTGCATGACAGTGGAAACACGAGACCAACAGAAAAAAATGAAAAAAATAAAATAAAAAGAAATGTCTTTTGAGGGTATTTTCCATGAATTTCATTTCGCCAATGCATTTATGTGCTCAACGTTCAACGTAATATTTACGCGACAGCAAAGTAAACGAGCAAAAAAAGAGACTCGCTCCATTCAACACACGGTAAATCCTGTACGAAACAGAACCAGCCGATGCTATCTACAACATGGAAATAACGCTACTGGGATCCTCTTATGAAAAACAACTTCAATTGACTTTTTCCTTTCTTTCAGTTTTTTTTTTTCTCGCAACGCCGAAGCATGCACACACACAAAACGAACCGAATAAAGCCATTCCATGCGCTGGTTCAATATGCCCTTGTAAATGGAGAATGGAAGCAGTTTAATTTCGTGGTATATTTGTACAAAATCAATTTTTTACCGCACACTTCTTCATTTGCTGCAATTTATTTCCAATGATTGCTCGCGTCATTTTCATATATATGCAGAAAAAGCAGCCACACTATTGAATCAATCGCAAAATAATTTTCCAATTGCAATTCATTCAACTCCGAGCTGGAAGTGAAACTGATGGCACGTCCTCCATGCACAATCCTTACGATTGCTTTTAATTAAATTTAATATTTAATGCAGTTTCTTAAGATAAAATTCAGAAGAGAGCCACTCAACAAATATTACTACGTTCGTTATGAATTCATGTTGAAACTACCTTGAAGGTTGCACCACCAAAACTTCGGTAAAATTTTAGTGAAATGTATACGGTTCACAATATGCATTCATCTCAATAAATCTAGTGTGGTATTCGACAACTTTCTTGTTCTCCCACACACACACAAGGGAGTGTCACTGAACGCTACCGAATTCGTTTCTCCTTCAATGACTGTGAATAATGAGCGTTTCTTATGATCGATCCGATTTGAAGAGCCAAAATGCATTGTGGATTATAAACCGTGCAAACCGTAATAATCAATGCATGGAATGTCTTCACATTGAAAAAAAAATCTATCCAACGAGAAGAGTCAAGCTCAAGTCATTTATTTTATTGATCCCCGATAAACATCACTAGATTTTGGGTTGGTTCCATGCGCTTCTGCTTCGCTTGACAATCATATTTTTTTAATGCGTGATTTTTATACTGTACTCTCGATGATTATACGTTAGTCAACTATTTTTTTCCTGATCCTCCTCGAAACTGAAATGATTTCACTCGACTTTTGCTGCCAAATCGTTTTTTCTTCCGAGTTACAATGAAGATTTTATCTGTGAAATGCATTATTTGTTCCGTTCACTGGAATATTTTAATAATAAGGTTCATTGCCCCAAGAGATTCAACTTTTAAATGATCTTCATCGCGTACACTATTGTTCGAATGATGCATTTTGTGAATTAAACACCAAACTCATTCATAAATTCGAATCGTGTACAAATAATAAACGTTTTACCGAACAAAGACTATAAATGTTCATGTACTTAGGCGGTTAACGCGTGGCTGAAAAAAAAAAACAGTTTCCATTTAAATTTCAAAGTTCCTAATTAGATCTGAATTCTTATGCCTATATATCAACGAAATATTTCTCAAAGTGTTTGTAGTTATTTGAACAATAGTGAAGGTTTTACCATAGGCTGATTTTCGATGAGTGTCGATTACAGGAGACAGATCAAAATCAGGCCAATGATAGACACTGAAAAAAATGGGGAAAAAACACTTTGTAAATAGACACATGAAAAATATGCCACATAATTCGTATCATTTTCCAATAAATTATAGTCATTGAGGTAACGGCGTTATACGCCTTTCAAAATTGGACTCTGGCTCTAATTCTAGTCTATTTGGGCACACACGAATGCTGTTATGATAATGTTTAATAACAAATGCCGATAATTAAAATGTCTAAGGTCCAAAATGCGCATATAATTACGATCATTTTTTTCCCGACGTATAATCGGCGATATAGCCCATCAAAAAGGCATACACACAAAAACCTGACGGAAAAGAAGCACCGATCGAAGAAGACGTGACCATCAAATGGTTGTCGAGGAAACAATCAAACGACGTTTGTCGACAAAAGTCGCCGTTGTTTCGTGTGATTATAAATGAAGGTCATCAAAACTAAGCAGCTCTCACTCATTTCAATAGATTGACGCTGATGGTGATGGTTTGATATTGTCTGTTGTTCGTTTTTTTTTCCTTCATTTTTTCCTTTCTTCTATTCGTTGTTTGTTGATGAGCCATATGATGAGCGCGCGAACGAGCGTTTGAACTAATAGACTGAAAGTAAAAATATGACCGGTTATCGGAATCCATTTGGGATCCGCTATGCTCCTCTGGCTCGTCCAGAGTTTTGTTTTGATGAAAATTATATAGAGATACTTGTAGAAAATCGCCACAGGCCAAATGTTAACAACAGTTTAATCAACGGTTCGGTAGTTGCATTCATCTCTTCGGCTTTCTGTTTATTGTTCCTTACACACTCTCTCTTCTGCCTGCTCAGATGGCACAGCACTGTTTTTATGTGTTTTTGTGGTTTCTATTCGTTTGGATGCCCATTCATTTAGATGAGGCAAAATCGCTGAAACAAACTTTATATGCGAGATATTTGGGCGGCCGTCAAAGAAATCTATTGTTTTAAGTAATTTTCGAGGGGACCATGTGTGATGATCGGTAACAAGAGTCGCCTGTTGGAACCATAACTGCCAATTCTGTGGAAATCGACAGGAACTGTTGTTTTCAGTCAATTGAGTAAGGCAGACAGAGGAACAACATTTAAATTGCCGGATATTGGACGTTAAATGGTCGTCAAAGTTTTTTTTTTCGAATTTACCCAAGTTCTTGCGTAAACATTGACACTGATTTTTGAAATCTCGTTCTGTTTCGCAATTTTCAAGCGTCTTTTTCATCAAAAGATCGATTATTATTCTCGTATAGAACCTTACAATACACCTCAATCACCCGAATTAATTCATTATATTTCACAGTTGCTATAATCTTTGAATCACTCGTTCGATTTATGTGTTTGCCATTTTTATGGCATTTGAAATTGTGCTTGTAGCAAATACAACACGATTGGTGCTTAATAAGTCGAAGCGAATGACTCAGGACGAGAATAAAAGTAAAATAACGATATAAAGTAACGATGAACGAAGAAAGAAAAAAACATCACGAGTTCTTGCTCATTCTGTCGATAGGTAATCGAACGTCATTAAAAAAAAAGAAACAAAAATAATAATTATAGACTGAGTAAAAGTTGAAGGCACATTATGAAACTATCCGGTAACAATCGGCCACCAAAATAACAGGTGGCAACAGAAGAACAATGATTGGATGTGGAAATAATTAACGACAAAAAAAACTCATCGATTTCAAAGTGGAGACGTTTTCCAGCAATGAAATCGAATTATATCTCTCGCGCTTCGTTTGAATTACCCATGATCATAATGGTAATGTTTCAGCTGAATTTCAATGCATTTATCGAAATTCGTAATCTTGCTTCATTCTACAATAACCACAACTGCAACAACAGCAAAAGTATTATAATAATTGCAACAATTTAGCACACACGGATCAAACAACTTCGGAGAGAGATGCGCGAATATAGACGGAATGACGGGAGAAGCTGTGTGCGGAAATCTTTTTCAAAAATGTGCATCAGGTAAATATTAACGTTTTAAGTTGCGAATCGAAGCAGCGGCCAATTTCATGTGTTGTTCAAGTTTTCAGCAACATAAATGCAAAACGCAATTTGAAATTGTGCATACAAAACCAACACCCCCCGTCCGTGATTTGCGAACACCGCACAAACGCCATACAACTGAAAAATATTGAAACGTTTATCGCGATATTATGAAAATTATATGTATCGTGCATCACCGAATGCGCCGCATACAGGCTCAATAATATCAATTGTGCGCCCAGAAATAAAGACAGTGCAGGCGATGCACTGCAAAATGATTACAAGCAATGATAATAGAGGTAAAACAAAAATGACGGAAAATCATTATATTATATACCAGCATAGTGAGGTTGCAGTTTGTGCACGCGGTCTTGCGATATTGACCGCCGATCAGAAGTGTAGTTAATTTTTTTTTTCTCTCTCAAGAAGTCACGTATTTTTCATGCCATTTTCTCTGCACCGTTTCTTATTCTTTCTGTTAGTATTCAGCTGGGATGCACCAAATCGCCAATCCACAGTTCGAGCGATCTTGCCACACTGATAACTCTTTTGAATTTCGTTAAATGGCTTCTTTTCAGCCTACCAAGTGCTCACCAACCTCCTGCAAAACGCAACATTGCCAAAGTGTATGTTGTACGGCAACAGCAACGGCAACGGCAACAGTATCGACAGTTCATTTAATGGCCTCCATTCACGTGTCTCTCATTTCGCGTTGTGTAGTATGAAAAATGTTTGTTCATCATGCATCGATCACAATACCCACTGTTATTTTGCAAAATGAACATCATAATGATGATTCGATTTTGAAAAATGGTCAAAAAAAAAGTTCCACATCAAATTGTTCATTCATTCGAACCATTATCGGAGTGCAACTCACGATTCAAAACTCTCGAATTCAGTTAAGCGAACATTTTCATTCCGTTTCAATGAAATGACGTAGATTTCTATTTTTCGCATATATGCACAAGCAACGGTTCTCATTTTTTTTTTCTCATATTTTATCGGCATTTGATGCTTCACAGAGCTAAAACCATAATTGAATTAGACAAAATTCCATGGCGGAAGTGAACATAATATCATATCGATTACATTACAATTGAATTAAAGCCGAAAATGCAATGGATACACAAACAACGCATGTTTGACTCTTTTGTACAAAACTTGAATTGAATTAACGGGGCCCACTATGGAACAATAGAAACTGACGACGGAAAAGCCAACAACAAACGGTAACACAAACAAAAATCAAAATCAATATTATAAACGTTTGCACAATGAAAATGGGAGAAAAAAAGTGATGAACAATAGAAAATAGTTGTGGTGGCTAAAAAGTGCGCATTGAAAAAGGCTGGTTCGTTCATCAAAAACTATCGAAAACCCAGATGCGGCATTTCTGTGGTAATTTATTTGGAAATGCATGCATGTGTGAGGGCCACGATAGACCATATCCATTATTATGAAAGAAAGCAATGCTGCAGAAAAAAGTTGAACTCACTCGTCATTCACACTCGAACAACAAACATTGAAACAGTTGAACAAAAATAACAGAAAAAAATAACACAAGTTTTTTGTATGAAATGTTGTTGAGAGGCCCGAAAATCTGTAGACAGCAAAAATATTAATATTAATCCGTAATGCAGAAAAAAGTGGCTGCAAATTCTTTTCATCTGAAGCGAAGAGCGCTTATGTTTTGATTGGATCATTTTTGTAGTGACACCGAAAAAAGAGCAAAATGTTACTGTGAAATTGGATATATATTTCACCGGTAAATGTGTATAATTCTTGTGCGTTTCACAAACACACGAATTAAAATCGGTGCATTTTGAATTAGGAAAATTCGAGCACAAGCACTTACTATGTATCACCGAAAAAGTTAGAATGTTTACATAGTAAATGTCATCCCCTTTTTTTGCGACGCTCTTGATCCTGTTATTGTTGCCGCTTTTCAACATCAGATTGTGTGTGTGTGTGCACATGAAGTTGCACAACAGCACCCATCCACTCCGTGCATACATCAATCAGAACGGTTCCACTCATCGTTTATCTGATCCTATGTCATTTATGATGGCTTCTCGTTGTGCACGGGAACGAAAGAAGGACGCATCGCCAGTTTAATCTTTCACTCCTCGGTTTTGTTCTCCGTTTGTTTTTATTCTCACATTTTTATTCGGCTTGAAAAAAAAAAATTGGTGAAACCAAATTTTGTTGCTGAAAACTATACATTGAAGCACTGCCCTTGTTACGTACCGAATTTTATTTTGCTTTCATTATAATTTTGGTGAGATAATCTAATTCATTGAGGCGTAAAAGCTGATATAAGTTTGGAATTTGTTTGGTTCGACTCTTGTCACATCACACATGCCCATCGGATGAAGCCTCAAACTCGTCACAAGAGAAAATGGGATCGAAATAACAACGAATAGTTTTGGTGTGACTTCAATGGGAAATAAAATTTGAAAGCATCAGCCTGAAACAAGAGAAGCAAAATCCTTTTTTTTTTTTTCATCGCAGCTCTTGATGGGAGGTAACGTGTGATAATTCGACCGCCAATCTGAAAACCAGTACCGCACACTCACATACACTCACACACACAATGGATTTTGATGTCAGGAAATTTTCCGCATTTTGAACTACATTCGAGACGCTTGCGTTGCTGTCTCAGAACTGATATCGGAGCCGACACGTGTTAACACGTGCCATCAAACATCCACTGATAAACTAGTTATCTGGCATATTTTCATAAAACACTCGCGCATTATTTTCATCTGATTCAGCTTCGTGACGTCACCATTTTAATGTTTGCACATAAATTATCCATGCAAAAATCTGACGACGAAGCAAATTTACTCTTCCACTCTCTCTCTCTCTCTCTCTCTCATTCCCGCTCTCTTTTGCCCATGGCTCAAAGACAAACTTGAAAACGATGTGATTTTCTCTTCGCACTTCATCAACTATGACCAATCGTCAAAACCCGTGCAAACGGTTTACATGTGCCACTTTTTGTGTTTTTAAATTGAAATTAATATGAAACATGCGTCAGCGATGTGCCCTTGCTACGCATTACAGAAAAAAAAACACAAGTACACAAGCAGACTTCCTGCATTAAACACGTATTAAAAACAAATTTTTACGCAAATAACATCAATTTCATTATGCAGATACTGTGTACAGACGATGAAAGGCTCTCACACACTTAATCTATGCATCGATTTTGTATTAATTTCCGATTTGAATTTTTGTTTGTATAGCATATTTTTAAACCCTGACCGTAGAGTTTCTGAGTAACGGTGAAAAAAATTGGTCTGGAAATAATTCAAACTTGGACTATTGGAACCAAAATGATTTGCATAGCCATAAAAAAAACTCTTCGACAAGTTTTAAGAAAAATGGAAAAATATTAAAATTGACTGAAAAAAATGTTTAGCACTAGTTCTTTTGTGACACATAAATCGGTGGTGAGTTTTTGAGTATAATCCGTGATTTGAAGTCTCTAGTGGATGCATCTGACATATTTGATGTTAAAACTCTGATTAAGTTGTCGATGTGAACATAGGAAACATGTTCAAATCAGAAAGTGTGATGTACAGGAAAAAAGCTGAAACACAATGTCATGAAAACAAATCAGGGTATTTTATTCGTCGCACAAGGCGTATGCATTGCAAAAAAAATCAACCGCGCCCGTAGCGAATGAAGAACGAACGAGTGAGTGAGTGAGGAAGGCGAGACGCGAGCCTAGTTTTATCGCACGAACAACGTCCTGGCACGTGAACACAATTTCAAATGAAAGAAATCCTAATGCAATTCATTTGGTGCTCGTTGTTCGGCTAATGCATTTCACGCAACAACAACAACAACAACAACAAAAAACACATCCATGTTATCTCAGAGTCGTCAGCTCTTGGAAGCCGAATTAGTATGCGTGTAAATTCTATCGTGTGCTGTGTGACTTGCTGTTTTTTTTGCCCAGTTCCGTTTGCACGTTGTGCATTGAGATGTGAATTTTCATTTCTCACTTTTCTCGTTTCGATTTAGTTTAGTGAAAATTAGCTTCGGTTTGGCAGCATTTTCATTGAACGTTTTTAAATGAAACCTCAGAATGAAAAAAAAAAGGAAACTCAGAGTTGAAGCAGCGATTTTTTTTATGTGTTCCGGGAAATTCCCATTAGACAGCGCCTAAGATTTGAATTTTCTCATCGCATTGCGAACAACACCGACCGATTTCCATTCCGTACATTTTATTCGAGTGGTCTTGCGATTCATTGTGATCCTATAAATTCCATAAAATACGTCGTTTTCATTGATTATAAGCATCTCCTGTGCGCGCTGTCGAAAACACGAACGAACGGCTTTACTTCCAGCCCATCGACTTATCTAAACGCATGTATACGAGAGTGCGGGAGTGCGAGTGAGTGCATGTGGCAAATGTTACGACGATACCGCATCCGATATCGCTCTGGTGCCAACGAATAAACCCAGAGTATAATAATAATAAAGAATGGAAAAAAAAGCATTGAATGAGCCATTGAATATAAATAAGGAATCCTTAAGCTTTTCTTATATAATACCCGACTAAGTCACATAATTCAGATAAATTCACCCTGTGGAATCGTTGTGCGCATATCATCTCGTCGGCATACACAGAGTCGATGGTGTATCAACAAATGCCCATATTGTGTTCGCTCGCGCTCAACACACAACACATAACGTAGAAAATACAAACGGATTCACCGAACTGAAGCGAACATTTATCAGATTGAATGCAGAAATAGAGAGGAGCAGAGAATGGGAGAGAGAGAGAGAGAGAGAGAGAGTCGACGGGCATGTACACTACGTACATTAAAATGGAGCACAGTGGCATTGTGTATGTACTGTCGGTAGATAGATTAAACCATGGATGGTATATGGTTGGAGTGTCGCACATTCGAATTGTGTGTGCTCCAAACTACACAATCACAACCGCACCGAGCAACTGGCAAACATATGAAAAACAATATCATCGACAGACACTGTTCACATCTCGCTTTTTCTCTATTTTCGCACTCTCGGCGTCATGTATCATACCCAGAGACAAAACTCAACATCATCGTGAAAACGAACCAAATACACACACGAAAAAAAAAAAACAAAACACGGAGAGAGAAAAAAAAGCAATTCGCTTTTCGTTCGCTCTCAATGCTAGTCTCAATGCGGCGTTGTGCACAACGTTCTATTGTACATTCAAAACGTTCAATGGGCTGGTCTCTGAGTTTAATAGGATTCACAAACGTTCGGATGCTTTTACTCGTTTCGGTGCTGCGCATTGAGCAAATGCTCAAAATCGATCCGTATGCTGTGTGTGCGATTTGCAAAAGCAAAAAAAAAAACAAACAGAAGCACACACAACCAAACACTTTGCCACAAAATGCTCCCATCCATGCTCCCATCTCGTTTTATATTCACACAAAATGAAAACAGGAAAAAAAAAGTTTGTTGTGAACATGTTGCTTTGATTTTGTTTGTTTTTTTTCCCTCTCTTTTCATTTTTATTCAGCTTTTATTCGCATTTGCCATTCATTCAATGCGTTTTCATTTGTGTTTGGGTTTTCTTGCTCGTAGAATACGCTTTATGTGCTTGAAATGAATCGCACGCGCGCGCGATATTCTATTCGACTTGGAAATTCTATTTTGCCATACGCGACAGTTTTCCATTCGTTTTTGTATACGTATTTTGTGTGGTGGAAATTTAGCAGAATTGAATGGCTCATCTGAATTGAACTGATCTATATTACATAACACGGTGCTAGATTTTTAATCTAAACCGAATGGAAATTGAACAGGAACATGATTGCGAAAAATCCAACGCGATATTTTTTTTTTTAATTCAACATCGAGTCAAACTTTTTCTTTGTTATACAAAAAAACAGAATTTGATCCAATGAAAAACACGGAAAAACCGTCGATCGCAGAAAAAACGCAATGAGTTTTGCATTCGCACAGAAATGACGTCGACGACGAAAACAATGTCGGACGATAGAGTGATGGTTATCAATTGTTCTATTGGTTATATAATGATAAATGGGGAAAATGCCCGAAAACATGCAGCGTAGCTGTTTGGTTTCGGCATTGCATTACCTATATACGGTAACGGTGTATCGCACTGACACAATCAAGCGGTGGTGGCGGTGTCGGTGTTCAGAGTGAGGAAATGGCCAATGCGAAAATCATCAGGCTCTGAATCCATATATGTATATACATTGGGAAATAGCACAAATGCTCAAATGCAATTTTCTGTCCAGCATGTCATCGTGGATAAAAAATGATGTCAATTTTTTTTATGTGTGACCATAATTCTTCTATGTTTTGCACAGGAACAAAACAAAAAACAATAAACGGTTTTGTCATACAGCTCTCGCTACAAATGCGATAATATAAACGAATAGAGAGAGAGAGAAAGAGCGAGAGGAGGGAGCAAAAAAAAAGAGAAACAATCGACATCAAATTATTGTTGGATAATCATATTTTGTGCTATTTTCCCGATATTGTTTTGGTAATGAACAAATCAAGCGCAAAAACCAACAGCATCAAACCATAACGACGAATGACGATTATATGAAGTTGTGAAACAAGTAATAACAACATAGCACAAAAAAATATAATGCGAATTATTGGAATAAACAGCAGAAAGAAGGAAAAAAAGCACAATAAAAATGGGAATAGCAATACTCTAATGACTTCTGTTATTTCGTTTAACTGCGAATTGCACATAAGAGCGGACAACCAACGGAACAGAGCTTTCCAGATTGTGAATTCAGCTGAGAGATGAAAACATTTGTTGATAAATGCGGCGGTTCGAAGCCAAAAAGTAGATAAAGTCATTATAGCTGTGTAGCTGAAAATGCTTCAGATTCTATGAACATCATAAATGGATTTTTTTTTTTTAGCTCTTCTTTTCTCCGCGCACTCATTCTCATTAATTCCCATTCGGGGCGACGCATAAACATGAGACATGCGACATGAGGAAAGAGAAATGATACAGTAGAAAATGATAGCAATCAATAAAGAAATGTCGCAATGCGAGAGAGAGAGATGAAAGGCTGGCGAAAACGCAAGTCGAGATGTGGGATGCAATCCTTCGTGGCTCTCAATTCATCGGTGCGTGAAATTACGTTTTGGCTTAAAGCCAAATTATCGTAAACGATATTAGAGCACAAACTCACACACACACACACACACACATACCACAGAAAAGACGCATTCAATGCACTCGATTCACCCGAGAAGAAAAAAAATGATACGAATCGTCGAACGGGAATTATTTACGTATTGAATTTTGAAAAATTTCAAATCATCATTTGACAAATGCATTTTTTAATGATAAAATCTGTACACTTGAGGCTTTTGTATAGTCGCATGGATTTTTATGGCATTGGTTTCGAGTGAGTGACGAAAAACTGACTTCTAAATACTACCCTTCTCTATCGATGCAATTCAGAGCAAATGCTCATATAATTCAATCGTAATTGCATTCGAATTTGGTAACATGTTTCAAAACGAGTATATCACAGAGAGAAGAGAGGAAAAACACCAGCGACTAGATGAAAGTATCTGCCGAAATGTAATAGTGGATCCCATTTTCCGAATCAGTTCACATATGTTCCCAATGAGAGAGAGAGAGAGAGAGAGAGAGAGAGAGAGAGAAAGAGAGATGCGTTTGATGAACGAGTAACCGAATAAAATGTAAACGTGTTAAGGCAATAAATGCCGTTCACTTCTGTCGCACACTATTTCACACAATAATGTGGTGCATTCAGCATCACTAACAATATTTTAGAATATTCTCCTTTTTTATACACTTTCTATTCAACCGATGTTTGTTCAGCCCTTTTATGGGCATCTAGTTCGAATGACAATCCACACAAAATGGTCAACACAGCGAACAAACCGCAACGAAGAGATCAATGTTTTCAGCATACAGAAATAAAATGCGAATGACAACTGTTTAATGTGACAGATGCGCTTCACATTACAAACCCGAACAATATTGACCCATGATGATGCGATACGACACCACATTAAACAGATAGGGTATACAGTTTCAACATTACCACTGAGACCGAGCGCTTCGACTATTGTCACAATATTTTCGATGATTTATTTCGAAATCTGTCAACAAAATTCATAATAATTAGATGAACAAATGCGATTCGTATTGGATTTTGATTAGATGTGTGTATTTTTGGTACCTGCAACCAAAAGATGAACTAAATGATATTTGACACGTTTCTATGGGTTAGGTGTTAATACTATTTTTACCCACAAAATCACATACCTTCGCCATTCGAATTGATGAAGAAATTTATTATTTTTCCCAAATTTTCTAATATTATGTCCAATCAAACCAAATCTGATGAATAGTTTCATATAATTAATACCATAATGACCATGTAAACAAACAAACCACTCGCGTAAATCACCTAGTGGTATGTGTATGATGATGCATTTGTCACAGTCGGAATGCCCTAAGAATTTAAGCCCAAAATGACGATCATTAAATTATTAGCGACACGTGCCATTGAAAGAGCTGCTGTAACATCTGTATTGTGTGCTTTATTTATGCCATAAAATTCATGGACCCGTAAATTATATTCAAGCTGTGCAATTTGCAAACACAGTATACATACGTTCCAGTTGGAAGTCGGCGAACTTGAAATGACTACATGATTTGGGAAATTTCAACTAAACTGAATGTAGCACACATATACACATTTTTTTTTCAACTTAACTTCAAAAAAATACGATTCAATTTTCCAGCTGTGAGGAAAGAAAACATTTTTGTTATGTTTTCTTTGGAATTGAAACCTTCAAGCAAAAAAAAACTATTCAGAAATGGTTTAACTCACTTTGAATTGTTCAATATTTGAACCGCCTCCATCGAGTAAGTTCAATAGAAGTGAGTCTACGGTAAGGCCATCTAGCGAACGTACTATAGGTATGAGTAGGACCTATGAAAGGTTTCATCTTCACAATGAGCCGTATTTGCTCAAATATAGTAAAGAACACCGAAAGTCGCTACTGAAGGAATTGAACTACGCATTTATATTGTAAGGGAGAATTCACTCATTTGTTCAAAGAAGGACGTTTGAATGAAAACATTTGAAAGCGAGGTGAGATACGTTAAGTTCGATTAAAACAATGAGAAATTGGAGGAGTAGGTTTGAGTTAGTTTTTATTTACATTTTTTCTTATAAAAAAGCAAATTCATTTACAAAAGGAATATTTACAAAAAAATATAGTACAGAGAACAAATGAAGTGTCAACCCATCGCCAACAAAAGAAATATGTTCGATTTTAGTTTGAAAAAATTTCCCGATTTTGCACAATATTACACTTATGGCAAGAATAAATTTCGGTATGGAAATTTGTCAAACGGACCGGCAACTAACGATCTCACGACGTCACCAACTTCCTTTTCCACAGATACTTTGACTTCTCTGAAGATCTCATCCGAGTTCTGTTGCAGAAACATATTCATAGTTTTACTTATTTCCTCATTGTTGAAGAGATTTGAAAAATATGGAATGAATCTAGGTGGAATAGACACAATTGATCGGATATTACATTAAAATGACGAGATGAAAATGATTATTGGTTTTTCTTTCGAATTTATCACTCACTTTGAAGTCGTAAATTTGCATTTTACCGTATCTTTTCCTATGATCGCATATTCCTTTCCATCTCGTATCTCAACTTTTGGAAAAACTTTAATATGAATGTTAACATTTTCTATGAAAAAGAGACAAATCACCGTGAAATTAAAATAAAATTTGCACTTGATCCAATTCACAAAACAAAATAACTGATTTTCACACAAACCGAAAGTAAGATTGGCAAGTCCATTTCCAGCGATTGGTAGAATTAATACTTGTCCGTTGAGTGTGTATTTTCCAACAAAAACTAACCGCTTCGTTTTTCCAGTAACTTCTAATTTCGTTGTTTTCGGATCTTCATTAAAACCACTACAACAAAAACAACAATCGCACCAAGTGTTTATTAGCCGCAAATATCAAATGCAAAGTGAGCGGTAAGAGAGCTATGAATCAACTAACACAACTTTTGACACCACAATGTCTTTAATACCAGTCACAGTAATGTTGCGGAGATTCAAACGAATGTTGACCGGACTTTTATCGGATTGTACGATTGAGAACTTGTCTAACTTCAATGGATCAAACGCCTTCAATGCAAGTCCCTCGTGTCCTATTACAAATTTGAGTTTAATTGAATTATGAAACACAAAACAAAACAAAACAGAAATTAAAACACTTTCGTCAGTGCGAGCTAAAAATGTGTGCATTTAATGATAGGTTGCACCAATGGCGCGGCACTGTAGCGGATTTGAAGACAAAAATCTTCTATTTATTTACTTAGTTTTTCTTCTTTTAAATAAACACAACATGCAAATCTCGGATACTTTTTTTTCAAATTGAATTATCGTTGAACAAATGCGTCGAACGATTTTTATCGCATTCGCGTAGCAACGATCAGCATTTGTTCACTACAGCAGTACAACATTCGTGTGATTGGACTGCATTAAATTGAAATTGAAATGAGATGTGATTTTTACCTGCTGCCTGTGTACGTATGATTTCATTCATTACTGTGCGCAAACACTCCGTATCACCGGGTTTGCATTGTGGCAGTGATGCAGCTAGAAGAGAAAAAAAAATGCATTCTTAACAATGTAAAAAGACTTAGAATTCATTTAAGCACGAGTACGTAATGCAACTAGATTTAGATTGTGCGCTTGTTTCATTTCTGTTCCGTGTTCTTCTGTCCTATTCCGTTGCGATAATGTACGACTGGGATTTTTCATTGTGGGGAACTTTATGTATTAAGTACGCTACCTGTGGTTTTCAATATTAATGATTAGAACTAATGAGACTGATAGAGTTTGCGAGTTGTTATGATTAAAAACCGACGAGTATATGTCACGCGAAATATGATGTACTTTTTGTAATTGATCCCATGGATTGCAATCAAGGACTGAATTCTTTGAATGATTCAATTTTTTGCATCAAATTTTACGCTTCTCAAAACATTCAAACCACCCGATTCGGTCAATTATGAACTCTCGTTAAATTTATTCATATTTTAATAACCAGTTGATTCAATTATATGGAAAAAAAAAATCGTTTAATTGTTATCGTCAATCTATTAGCGCACTTTGTTCACGGTGGTTGGAAAGTTCATATGTGTGGCGAATGGCTCTCAGTATTTTTTTCTCACATCATATTAGGAGGTTTCTGTCATTATTGTATAATTTTTTCGCATAGTTAGTCGATTATATCAATTAAATATTCAAGGAAAACGCAGATAACTATTCCGTTCTCGATTTCAATTCGATTTCTTTTCTTTCACAGTTAGTACAGTCATATTACTTATGACAGACCCAGAACAAAGGCAACTTGATCATTTTCCTGCCGCGGAAGAGCCCAATCAGGTTAAATGTTAACACGAGCAACATTTTTGTTGCAACGCATATCGCTTCCTATTCAGAAAGTGTTGTTGGTCAACATACAAACAATGTTAACATTGTTCATAGTATCGAACGGAAAAATGTAAAATGAACTTTTAAAAATAAACAATGTATTCATTTTGTGTGCCCTTTGGCTAGTCGGTTAATCCGAACGATTTATTTTAAGCTTTTTTTGGGTTGTGTTTTTGTGTTCAACCTTCGATTATATGATTGAGCGTAGTTTTGATGATGAAAAATAATAAACCTCAAACTATTTACTTCTATTGTTGTACTTTGACGCTCAATTTGTACACATTCCATCATGGTGTATCATAATGAAAATCGGTGACTTTTTCCTTTCGAAAACTGATAATTTTATTATTTAACTGATAATAATTCACTTTTGAAAATGGAAAATTGAAAATTCCAATTGAAATCAACCCGTTTATGTCCAGACTATCCGAATACAACATGAGAATCATAATGTATATAACGAGGTATAATCTTGATGATTGCATACGAATGCAGAAAGTTGTACTTAAATGATGTCACATTGAAAATCCAAGATATATTTTCTGCGCCGTTTCATCACTATATCAACTTTTTATTTGCCCAGTTGTGTCACGAATGAAAATGGGTTCATTTTTTTTCTCTGCTACATAAAAACTTGGAATTTATTACATAAAAATGTCACAGCCGATATATTTTCAATTAATTTTAATTGAAGGTTGTTTGAACTACAGAGAATGATTTAAGTTTTGTCTTAAGCCCCTGATTGAATCAGAACGCAATTCTTTTATAGAATCGTAATTTTTCTTCTTCTTCTTTTTTTTGCACCAATCGTAATTTTAATTTATTATTCTCTCAGCAGTTGAGCTCGTAAATTAAACGTTCGCGTCGTAAAATGACGTCGTATACGGTGCGCCCTATCAAGTCAAAATCGTAAAATTTTAATTGCAATGACGCTTCGTTCGCTTGACATGCCTCCTTTTTCCGGGAATCAAAATAACGTAAATTTCTGTCTGTGGTTTCATAATAATTCTGACGTTACTTACGGTATGCCGTGCCAAAAACAGGACTGCACAGATGAAACAAATGCAACAAGACTAACGAACACAACGCACTTAACATTTTTTTTCTCACGCAATCTTGGTTCTAACAGCCGTCGAGATAAATTCAAGCTGATTCGCTGCTGTATTGTGTGTGTTTTGTGAGCACAATGCAAAGTGTTTGATTTAAAAGAAAATCCAATCGATCACTAGAAAGCAGTACAGTAGTGTGGTTTACATATATAGCAAAAATGATCGCGCCGAAGGTTAACTTCTTGCATTTGATATGCGGAAAATGTCGCGTGCCGAACTCAATACAAACACAATTTATCATTGGTGGTGAACTCTCGCAGCATTAATAAATAATAATATATAATAAATAATTCATCAATTGGAAACGATGCACATTGTATTGTGCACACGATGTACGATTGCAACAAGAGCAATTATATCTAATTTCACAATTATCGATCAGTGGGAGAGAGCAAGAGAAATAGAAACAATTTTTCTACTATGTGCAATTAAAATGCATCTTATTCGAAACAAGATTGGTTTTTGCTGTGTTACATCATACACTTTTTTGTTGCCATTCATTGTGATTGATAACAGAGTGGGCGGTCAAACTAAATTCAAAATGTTTCGTTTTGAAATGCAGTTCATTAGTTTTAATGAAGTCGATAACGCAAACTCATTTTTATGTTGATTAAGTTGAAAAATGAAAACAGTTTAGAGCAATTAAAAGTGTGATTTAAGTGTATCTCAACACGGACAAAAGAATGAAGATACCCACCGTTTTTACGTGATCAATTGCATGTTTCTGTTTCCTAATGTTTTGATTACATGAAAGCATTGTGTAAATTATTTCTACTTTTACCGCCATTTTTGTATTTGTGTATTTCTTTGAATAATTCCTTCAACAATGGTGCCTTACATTTAAACGATTTCTACCCAAAAATAAATCACAAGAAGAGAGTTTCATATGGGAACTTGGCAAACAGCGGGCCCACAACACCATTTATAATGTTTCCGATGGCTTTTCTCAGCACGGGCTTCAATTCAGTTAGAATATCGGACCAGTTTTCGTTTAAAAATGCATTAGTTCCATCGCTCAACGCTTTATCTCTCCCATTGAAGAGATTGTCAAACTGCATGTAAAGCCTATGCCGAAGAATTGAAATGAAAAGAAAAGGAAACAAAACAAGAGAGAAACACGTTTTAAAAGACATTATTCATCCGAAAATTACTGGTTAATTTTACATGAACTTTTGCGGTGTTTTACCGCATTATTGATACTACGTCGTACTCACCGTGTCGTTGTAAAATCCAACTTCACGTCAGAAAATTGCAAGTACTGTTTGCCCTTTTTGATCTCAACTTTTGGAATAAATTTTATTATAAAATCCACATTTTCTGTGAAACAAACGGAGAAAATGGTGAAGGTGTGTGTGCGTACTGAAAACTGTCGTTGCAGACGGATATGTGAAAAAGGAAATGTATTTCTATTTACCAAATGTTAAATTAGCAGGTCCACTGCCAACTACGGGTAAAATGATGACATTCCCTTTGACTTTGTATTTGGCGATTAACGAGAGTTGATCAACATTTGCATAGATTTCGAATTTCGATGTGGTAGGATCTTTCTCAAATCCACTGGTATCAAATATTCAACGAAATTTTAATGGATTACAGAAAAAGAACCAAAACAAACAAAAAAATTTGTGAGAGAGGAGGATAGACGATGGATTAACTTACACCACTTGTTTTACATTCAAATTGCTTAAACCGTGAAAGAGAACATCTTTGAAATTGAGATTGATGTTGACCGGGCTTTTACTACTTTGAATAATGTCCACTTCGTCGACATGCAACGGATCTAATGGTACCATATTTATATCGCGACTGCCATCTTTTAGTGCTCGCACGTATGAATTAATGACGGTGGTCAAACAGCTTGTATCGCCATAGTGACACCTTTGCAAATTTGATGCTAAATTTAAAGAAGAAAAAAAGGAATTTATTCTATTTATGTACGGTCGAAATTCGCTGTTGCCTTCTTATCATACGCAACAAGAGCGATTAAATGTGGAAATGAACGGTGTCAACATGAATAAAATGCGAACGACCACATAAAACCCATGTGTGGGACCGTAAACATCAAAGCGACACACATTAAAATGCCATTGATCAAACAATGAACATCACAAAATGGGCACATAATTGGACCAGCATCAAGTTACTTACGATATTTGGCGGCCGCGGTCAAGCTAACGGCATACAAAATCGATACAAATGTTAATAAATGATACATTTTTATTTGAGTTGAAAATGTTTCGTTTTCTTGATTTCACTTTGAATTTGGCACTGTTCAAATGAACTGAAATCAACTGGACTGTAACAAGTGAGAAACTGGCACGCTAATCGACGAGACGAGCACAACGGACCGGATCAGAATAAATCAGAGAAAGAATTGAAGAGCCGTCGTGTGTTGTCCAGATGCAATGCAAAATCCAACTAATCACTCAAAACTCACAAGTTGGAGGTTAAATACGAAAAATAATACAGCCGGCTGCAAAACCCAGCGCAGTGACTGTAGAGTGTAGAAGCATGAGAATAAGCGATTCTTGAAAGAAGTTGCAGTGCGCATATATTCACTGTTTATGTGTATGTGCTTTTGTTGTTGTTGTTGTTGTTGTTGCCGTTTTTTCTTTGCCAAAACGCACTCTGAGCATTTTGTGTTTTTTTTTTCGTTAACCTGTCGAACTGAAACGTAAAGCTGAAATACACGACGTGATAGACATCACATTCTTTCCAACTTTTGATCAGATTAAAAAAATGATATGTACTTAAAACGATTACTCTTGAATTCGTATCACTTGCATCGTGTAATTTGA
The DNA here is from genome assembly GCF_009176505.1 of Sitodiplosis mosellana. Taxonomy (NCBI): domain Eukaryota; kingdom Metazoa; phylum Arthropoda; class Insecta; order Diptera; family Cecidomyiidae; genus Sitodiplosis; species Sitodiplosis mosellana. The sequence goes on along the minus strand of NW_022595244.1, from coordinate 20,820,486 downwards.
AGCAAATTTAAATGGTCGCGTGCTGTGTACATTACAGAAATCAACTTGGTTTTTTTTTTCTTCTGCTAGGTACTTTGGCGCCTGAACTAGAACAACAGAAATAAATACTATGAAGAAAATTCGTTGGAATTTTCACAGCTCTTAGTCACTGACTCGCACAAAGCACACGGACGAGAGACTTAATGCAGCAGCAACAGCATCAGCAGCACCTTGAACTCTCTATCGTGTCGATTTCACATTCATTCAGCTTTTCAGGCGTTCTCTCACCTGAACAAGCGAAACAGAAAAACATAAGTAAGAAAATATTGTGCATAATTTGTGTGTGTGTGCACGCGCTTAATAACAGTTGTGTGCAGGTAATGATGCGCTAATAACTTGTTTCGGTGATGTCTTTTGGCGCGCGAAGAGTATATGTTTGTACGTTGCATTTTCGTGACTTAAACACTATTATCACCATTTTTGCTTTGTGCCGTTTCACTCTCGCTACGTCCATTGTGTTTAATTTTTTGTTCACTCTCGCATCCGTCTCTTTTTTCGGGCAAAGGTGTGTGTGTGTGTGTGTGACGTAAACGATCCAATAATGAAATGCAAAGTAAATCAGTCTTCTTACTTCCGTTTTGCTGCTGAGGTCGACGGCAATTCGACAATTTTATCGTGCTTCTGTTGCTCGAAATATGTAAATAAACGGTTGAAATTACAACGTTTTTCTTGGTTTATTGTATTATTATTTCTGGACCAAGTCAGCTTGATTAAAATCCGCTCATAAAAAATAGCTAAAAATAAATCGCCAAAGTAAACGGAATCATTCGTACCCTACGTTGTTTGCATTGAATAACCACTTTTTTCTTCACATTTCTTTATTTCTGTATTGTTTCGAGAAATTTCGCTGCAACTACCTACATGTAATCCACTTGTTTTTGCGGATTTCCTTCCTTCCCATTTGGAACTATCAGCTCAAGTTGTACGAGCAAATTCGTTTGCAAGCAAAAAACTTACCTCAATTCACCGGCGATTGAATCCCTTGAGTGCTGTGGCCTCGAGCGACGAAGCAAGCAAATTTTTTTTTCTTCTGAATAACGCCTGTGATTATGCACACTTTTTTGTGTGTAGCTTTATTCCTACGGCTTGGTATTTATGGCTATATAACACAAGCGTTATTCTCGTAACAAACGTACATACATGCACACCGGCATGTATTTCAAATCCAGTGGACGATCTCGCATGAATCACAATTTATTCCAAACTATAGGATGTGATTCTCAAAATATTCTGAAATAAATTCGCGGAGGAAAGAAAAGAGTTAAATATTTAATGATGTTGTTAGCGTCGTCAAATCGAATTGTTATTAAATAATGATTATTTCATGACTTTTGGTTTCGTTTATGCGCTCATATAGTAAACACACAGAAAGTGGCGTACTTACGTTTCTGTACATCGTACCATCGATCAGTTGTGCGCTGAACGGTGAGGTAAACGGTTTGATTCATCTTCTTTTGCGTTTTAATTTCTTGAGATTCAGTGAAAACCGGTGCGTTCAACTTTCACATTTCGCATAAGAACTGAATGTGTTGGAGATGAGAAATTGTGCCACGATATTGCTTGCGAAATGTGTAGTGTTTGTTTTGATCAATGCACAACTTAGTCTAAATGACCGGTGTCAGGTAGCACGTTCGGGTACCAATGGAATTTGTCGTTATTATGAAGATTGTCCAGTTGTTTTGAACGAACTACTCGACCATGGATTGACTCCAACCAAGTGTGGTTTCCAGGATCGCAAAGAAATTATTTGCTGTCCTTTGCCACCGACAAAAAAGCCAATCACTTCATCGATAATGCCGAATCGCGCCAGCGAAAAAAGTAAACAAAACTCCCAATTATTTACTACATATAAATGACGTGATTCGTTATTATTCCGTCTGTATTCATGTATTGGAAATAGAATGTATTGAGTATCAAGATGCGGTGAACGAGCGTGTGTTTAGTTCAGTCGGACTAAGCGGGCCGCCAATCGAGCAGAAAGTGTTTCGTTGTTCGATTGCTACCGTGCCGCTAATTGTTGGAGGTGAAAATGCGTTGGCCAAAGAATTCCCGCATATGGTAAACGGAAAATATTCGATTAAATAAAACAAATCCATTGAACGAACATCAATGGGATTCCTTTTTTCAGGCATTGATTGGTTTTGAGGGTCGTGTTGACAAGAGCATTTCATGGAAATGCGGTGGAAGCTTAATCAGTGATTTTTTTGTCCTGAGTGCCGCCCATTGTATGTATGCTCCGGGCATGTGAGTATTGCATTACTTGTATATGTTTCTTGCTATCGAATTAAAAATCAATTTCAGAAGCACTAAAATTGAAATGGTTTTATTTCGTGTAGTGGCCCCGCTTCGCATGTTTTGTTGGGTGATTTGAATTATGGTTCCGACAATGATGATGCGCAACCACGCCAATTCATAATCATTGAACGCATCAAGCATCCGGATTTCAAGCTGCCATCAAAATACAATGACATCGCACTTTTGAGAATCAATGGTCCCGTCCAGTTTAGTAATTACATTCGGCCGGCTTGTTTGCCGCAAACAAAATCGATTGATTCGCACCATGTGATCGCATCGGGCTGGGGACGTGTAAATTACAGTTCAACGCCCAGCGAGCAATTACAAAAGGTCGTGCTGGAACTTTTTACGCAGAGAGAATGCAATCAAACGTATTCCAATGAAATTGGCCGACAGCTTAGCCGAGGAATTGATGTCGAAACCCAATTATGCGCCGGATCACACGATAGCAGAAAGGATACGTGCCAAGTGCGCGAACAATTCCCAAAATGAACTGAAGCTTTTATAATTTCATTTTTTGTCCGTGGAAACTAATAAAATGTGTTTATTTATAGGGTGATTCTGGTGGGCCGATTCAAACGTATCATGCACGTGTATCGTGCATGTACACACTCGTTGGGGTCACGTCGTTTGGAAAAGTGTGCGGAACTCAGGGTACACCAGGAGTTTATACTCGCGTCTATACATATCTCCAGTGGATTGAAGACATTGTTTGGCCAAACTAAACGCCTAACTTGTTCCATACGACGTTCATTCTTAATTCATATATTCATATAGTAATATTATTAGAATAAAGATCACAATGAAAACTAGTTTAGATGTCACATTTCAACGTGAGCCAATTCTGTTAGTTTTCATTATCAAAATTGGAGAAACAAGTTAATCACCTCTTTTTCTGAGATAATTTGGCATTTTTCTTTTTATGATTACGAACAAAATATGCATATGAAAATATGTGACCATATGACAACACTACATGATTTGGGCATTCATTCAATGTTAATATGATCGTTTAGATCCAGTTTATATTTTTCCCGTTAAACCACTGCAAACTAAGTTTTTGTACGGTATAAGTCTACAGTTTGGTTTGACAATGAATTGGCGCTTTTGGAAATAGAGTTCGAAACAAGTTCATAACTTATTAAAAAGTTTTTTTGTTCGTGACGCTGATAACTTGCCGAAGGCATCCGACAGCGATGCCAACGAAATTCAATGGAGCAAAAACAAATGAGTCACAATTTATTTCTTTTTTTATACAACCGTTTTTATTCATAAGCCAATCGCATTTATCTAATTGAAGAGAAAAAGTCCGTAGTTTACCATTTGCATCGATTCACAAAGATGAATCAAAAATAATTTTCCGTTTAAAATTATACATACTACATATATATACAAATTATAGAAAATTCCATGCCAAAATTTTGACTGTTTCTTTTCTCCGAATTTCTTACTATTTCTATTTCATTGTTGTCGTCTTAGAAAATAATAATTTGGATTCTATCATCTGCACTTTGCAACATTTGGACAACCAAGGTTAATTAGCAAAGAGATCAGAATATGGAACTTTGGTAAAGACATTGCGCAATGTATTCTCAGCAATCAGTGTAAACGCATCAAAGATGTTTGCTTTGATTTCCTTGAATATATCTGACCAGTTTTCGTTCAGGAAGCGATTTGTTGACTCTCCAAGCACTATACAGGAAAAGAAATTAATAGAAGACAAATAGGAAAATAATGAATGCTTTAAATTTCAATTTAGGTTATATATTTTTATTTACCTTTGTCACCGTTATATAGATTTTGGAAGTCGAAAATAAGTCTGTATGGGTAAACAACAACAAATAACAACCAATCAATAATCAATGAAAAAAAACCAGAAAAAGAAAACAACATAAACAATTCTCAGAACCAAGCAGTTAAATTCTTCTAAAATGTTTTTTTCTGTGAAACGGTTGACTCACCTGTTCACTTTGAATGTCAGTTTTGCATTCTCGATTGCCAAATGTTCGTTGTTACCACGTTTGATGCCTTTACCGTCAAATGTCATTGTTATTTCGGGCTCAACTAAAGTGATGTTACTCTTGCCCACCCCTTGAATTGGCAAAACGAGCACACGACCGGAAATTTTGTATGGACCAACCAGATACAAAGCCGGTCCCTTGCAAGCAAGTGAATACTTTCCGTTTGGATCTTTTTGAAAACCGCTAAAAATACACGAATTTAAACATCATCATATTAAATTACGGTGCAGCTTCAACAAATGATTAGTAAGTAAACTTACGTAATTCTTGAGAAACGACAGTCCGACAATCCAATCAAATCAACTTCTTTGAATTGCAATTCAATATTAACCGGAGAGTCGGCACCTTGTTTGATTGTAATGCTTGGAATGTGAAGCGGATCGATTGGAATTAGCGCAATACCCGAGTGTCCGCCTATAGAAAATTGACGAAATAAATGAAATAAGAATGTCCAAAAAGAATGAAAAAAAAAAAAAACATTCGAAATGAACTCTTACTTTTGCCTGCAGCTTCTATGAAAGTGTTGGATACACGAACAATACAGTCGGTATCACCAGCAGAGCATCGCTCGATATCAAGTGCTAAAAATATAATTCAAAATCAAACCGGAATATAAATAAACGGAAACTCAAATATGGAAAAAAAGAAATCGAAAAAGAAGCAAACCTTTGAATCCATCAATTCTTTAAAATGTCACTCTTTTTACGTTTGTTGTTTTCATTGCCGCTTTTTTTCCATCATACAACGGGAAAAAATTACTAATTCATAATGAAGCAAGCCAACACAAAATTCTACTGGTTGAAAATAATATATTCTAAATGCCTAACCGGTTTGTTTTAGGTGTTTCTCTTTTTTTCTCGCTTTGTTCTCTTTTCTTCTTCGGCCTACAATGTACTTTAACCTAACTAATAACAATTCATGCCCAGTCGCACATACAATGCAAAGCAAATTTAAATTGCCTCTTTCTCAGAAATATCAGTCTTAACTTGTTCAACTAGATTTGCAAATCGATTTTCAAACGAATGTTTTATCGCGAACGCAATTAATATCGCGTTAATTGCTGTTTGAGGATTTGATTATTTGTTGAGTTCGTATGAGTCGTCGACAAATCCCATTGAGCTATTCAAATTTCTATCGTAACGTTGACAATTGTTTAACGGCGTTCTTCCCATAACATCAACATTTAAATGTCAACAATTCGATTTAGAAGTACAAAATTCGAGTGGAAAAGAACCACAACCATATTATTATTTATGGGCATCTGGACAATGATAATTAGTGGCAAATTATCATTGATGTGAGTCACAAACGATAATTGACAAAGGTAATTTTTTTTTTGCAATAATTCTATCGATTGTCTCCGTATTGAAATGTTATTTGTCTTCTCTCGTTCTTTTGTTACTTGATGAGTGACTTTTGAATTTTCATTGTTATTTCTTTTGAAAATGGTTGCCTTCGGCAATATCGATCGATTGGTATAATTGGTTTTACTCTAACAACACGTCCAATTTGAATTCAGGAAGTCTATGAAACCATTCTTTTTGTGGCAAATGATGCATTTACGTGAATGCATTTCAATGTACGAATAACAGAACACTTTTTGCTCGTGTTCTTGAGTTCTTTTCAATGGACGAATGAACAGCTATTGAATACTCCATTGAAGCACCGATCTAAAGTATTTCGGTGTTATTTGCTCCCGAAAAAAAACCACTTCCGAAATTTTACTACCATTTGAAAAAGAAAAACCCTAAACAGAACCATTCAATTGATAGAATCAATTCGAGTGTGCTTAAGAACAGTTTGAATTGCAATGGAAAAGGAAACTTGTTGGCTGTTCAAATTGAACTTGAATCCTCTTCGTTGGTGTACTATTGAGAACCATTGTTCGAATGTGTTGCAAAAGCATCTTTTTCTCATGCTTCTTTTATTTTTCAATCATTCGATTGATGAAGACTGAAGAAATTTTTCAGTAAAAGAATTATTTCCTCAAAAATTCAATCAATCTTTGTTTCCTTTTGTGATGCGTGCATCAAATTTGAATGGAAACTGTTATTGATTGATTTGATGCACAGAAATAGATTTTTTTTGGAAAGTGGAATGAAATTGCAACTTTATTTGTTGGATGTCTTTCGTCTGATAAACTTTCAATCAAAATGATTTCTCAAAGGGCAGAAAAATCAGTAAAAAGAGCATCTGAACGAAGATATTCTCGGTAAAATTGTGCTTTTTAACTTTAATGTATTTTCTTTGTCATTTTCATTTCCCTAATGGAATATAAGGCTTTCAATGAATACTTACGAAATTTGAACGCGTTTATGCTGACTAAACAGCTAACAAGCACCAAACAACAAATAATTTTAATAAACATTTTTGACAAAAGTAATTATTTGAACTAAAAATTTTTTTTTCGCAATTGCTCAATTGCTGATCTTTCGTAGAAAATCAACTTAATTGCACAAACAGTTTATTATTTCATGCCACACGAACAGCCAATTGTCAAGTGTTGTTCACAAATTGAGAAAATTTATAATTTAGGTTGAATATAGAAAAATTCTGATGAAAATCGTCTTTATCAGAGATCGAGACCCATTCAATAAGCTCGACAAAATCAAACTAGTGGCTGTAGAACCATAGTTTTTGACTTAAATATCATTTTCAAGGATTTGAGTTGAGATCGGCAGAACACAGCCAACAACAGCCGATATTATTGCTTGTGTAATAAAAATTGAACAAATACATCTGCACAACCGTATCAAATACGACAAAAAAAGAATTCTACAGCACTAACCTGGAGGTTTACACCTGATAGATTCACTGAGATTGATCGCATACGTCAGACTTCAGTTTAAACAAAAACACATACAGTTCTACATATTCGCTGTAACCAAATAATAATAATACCTCCACTCCCTTCTAAAATGGTCAAGCCGAAGTGGAAGCGACATAAAGCGTTTCGTTGATCGTTTCGTTTTTGCGCTACGTAATGTGTGTGTAAATAAACTTGAACTTATGAATTTAGTCAATGTAACGGTCAAACCAAAGTGAATCTTGTCCATTGTACGTACAGCACGAGACCACATAAATGGTTGTGTGTACATGTATACTTGTCTGTATACTATACTACTATGTTGGTATGAATCACGTTTGATGACAAGTGGTTCGGCTGTTGTCTTGAGAATATCAGCACCAGTACGAACACGAATCGGATGCGAATGCGAATGGGAAATGAATGCAGAAGAAGCACGAAACCAAATTATTAAAATGCTTTGAAAGTGATATTCCAAAATCAGCTATAATTAATCATGAGCTGGTCATTTTTTTTGCAACTTATCCAAGCATGTGCCAATTGTAGGCATTACGCCGCAGTTATCGCATGTAGACAATGCCTACTAGACATAACGTATCGACGCATCTACAGTAAAACCACATTCGATGGTAAAATACACAACCAATTGATTTGTAAACAGTTCAATCGTTTGCGAAGAGCGAAAGAATCATGATCATAACTCATGATAGAAAAGGAAGTTATTCTAAAAATACTCCATCGACCGTTTGAGCTCGATTGAATGGGAATTTGAGTTCTTTATCGTCGATATTTGCATAAATCGCATTCAAAGACTGTTGTGACGTCAAAATACCTGTATAATGAAAAGAAGTTAGCAATCGACAACGACAAAAAAAAAACACAACGCTGAAGAACGAGTCTGATTGCCGAAGAAGTAAAAAAGCAAAGGTAAGAGAGTTCAAGTAGTTTTAATCAGGAACAAACACTTTCCGCTTGATTGTGTAAAGAAAACGAAGTTGATTCTTTTATGCAAGCACCAAAAAAATCGTGTTTCCGCACTTAAGACAGCACTCAACATCCCATCGGTAGTGTTTATGCACTGCATACCAACAGAGGAACAAAAAAAATACACATTTACCGGCATTTCTTTCTCGCTGCCAACGAAGTTGGGGTCACGCATCCGATCCGCTTGAATGGTTGAGAGTAAGTGGCGCAAAGCAATAAGAGCGTCGAAAACTCAACACGTTTATTACTTGTAATGGCTAGTTTGAAAATGACAGGAAAGTGAATTTAAGCAAAACGGAAGGTGTACTATTGTTATACACGTGTATGTGTTTTTTTCTTTCTTCTACGCATCCTCTGTCGTAGTACGTATGTGTTCGATTTTATTTATTGATTTTGTGCGCCCCGTAAATCATGTGTGGAGAAATGAGTACATTTTTTACATATCAAGACATTGAAATGCCGCGTGTCACATATATTTCATTGGTGTTGAATAACTAAACTAGGCATGACAAAAATAAACCGGTTACCGACCGCGCGTTGTCGTTGCTATTGTAACTGTTGAACACAAATAAACAAATAAAAAAAAACAAGTCGCGCCGCTGTTGCAGCAATGAAAGCCTCAAATTTTTTTAGCGTTTTTACTATTTTATAATAGTTGTGTGTTTTCGGGCCCGTGCGATGATGTGACACATCACCTCGAGTACCAACCGGAATCGATTTGAGAGTGTTGGCATGCCGTTGTATACAGTACTTGCTAGTGCTTCGGTTTTCATTTTCTCTCTTTATTTTGTGTGTTTTTTTTCTCGTTAGATTTTAATCAGTTGCGCAATTATAATAGTAAGTTTTTACGTTTTTTAGTGGGCTACATTAGCCATTTGCCATTGAAATTGATGTGAGATTGTGTGTTGAAGTTCCAAAGCGAAGAAAAAAAAAACATTCAAATCATTATCATATTGCCATTGAGTTCGGTATATATATATTAGACACATGAAGTTTTATTTCGATGCACAAGGCACTTTTGAACATTTTTTTCTCTACCAAGTAGCATTCCAAGCAAATGCACTCTAAGCACTAACAGTGAAATGAGAATTTTAGCACAAGCTAATGCCTTTGACTTTTACAGTTTAGGTCAGCCTCATTGAAGTGTTTTTTATGCATATGCTAAGCCGAAAACTTACCTCGATTCTTTCAAGTTGATGGCAAACTATTCCACGTGATTTTATGACTCATGTCACTTATGCTGTAATTTTTGTTTCATATATTTCAAACATGGAAAACTTTGTATCGTACAAAGGTTGTTTATTCGTTTTCAAGCGCTTCTTTATTAATGATAACGACAAAACACAAATTGTTATTGTTAAAATGTTCTGATATCGTTGTGTTTACGTTCAAAAGAAAACCTATTAAATCCGAGTAAGCGCCAACTTATGGTTGACAGGTTTTAGTGTGTGTGTTTGTGCTTTTTTGTGAAACATGTGAAATTCACCTTAAATACAAACTTGATGTTTTTTTCATTTCAAGTTTTTAAATTTCATTAATTATTACTTGGAAAGAAATTGCACAACTTATCACTTTCATGCGGTGTGCGTTGCTTTAGTTTTCCTTTTGGAATAATTCATCGTAGGGGACCTTTGTGAATACATTGTTCAATATATTCCCTATGATTTGTGAGAATGCTGAAAATACAGATTTCCTAATCTCTGGCCAAACTTCAGCCCAGTTTTCATTTAAAAATAAGTTGGTGTTGTCTCCAAGTGCTTTGTCTCCATTGTATCTAAACAAAAAAAACATATCATTTAATGTGATAAAATTAACTATATAATTAAATTTCCAATTAATGAACCTGAACTTACAAATTGCCCAAATACAATTGCATTTTCGTGAGTGTAAATGAAAGTTTGGTATTTTCCGCTTTTAAATAAGTTTTTCCATTTCGAGTGACTGATTTTCCGTTGAAGCGTACCAAAAAATCGGGGTTCAATACGGTGATGTTGCTTTTTCCAACTCCTTGTATGGGTAAGATCAAAATGCGACCTTTCACGGAATACGGACCAACCAGTTCCAGGCGCGGCCCTTTCAAGCGAATCTCATACTTTCCATCGACTTTATCATTAAATCCTCTATTTGAATGAAAGTGCACAATTCAAAACCACATAATCAACTAATTGTGTTAGCGAAATTAGATCGAATTGGAAAATAATTTACTCGATTTTATAGAATGTAAAGTCACGCATTCCAACAATTGTGTTATTTGTGAATATCAGCACCACATTTACAGGGCTCTCTTCGCCCTGTTCGATGTGAATCCGAGGAATATCTAATTTAAAAAGAAGCATTAGTCATCTCAGATAATCTTAAACATATGTGTATCACAAGAGAATATATATCACCTAATGGGTCCAATGGGAGCAGATTTATATTACGATCACCACCTTAGTAACGTAGAAACGTTGATATTATTTTAGATATGTTTGGTTTTAATTAAAACATTTTCATGGCTAACCTTTGGCATATATGTCCATCACAAGATTTGCTGATTTAACAATGCATTCCGAATCACCCTTCTTACACTTTGGAATATCAGACGCTGCATAGAACAATTTATTTTTATCAAATTTGAATTTTATCAACTGCATAGAAAAAATAATTTTGATTTTTTTTTTTTAAATAGATTCACTGATGCACTCACGAAATTTTACGGCAAGAGAGCTACCGCACAAAACGAAAGCGCACACAGCCAATATAGCCTTCATGGTGACCTTCACAATGTCAGTTTAAACTAGTTTCGATTTCTTTGGAGATTCACCAAAGAAAAAATTCTTTAATTCTGGGTTTCCCTAGATTTGTTCGTCTCTAAATAAATTGGTGAATTGAATTAAATTTTTATTTAGTAAAACGAACAATTAAAACCTCATATCGATGTACTAGACAAATTCAATTATTTTCTAACGAATGAAGAAAAAATTGCACCTTACACTTGTTTTACGCGATCGTTTTTTTCTCTCCAGTGACAATGCTAGCGTCTACAGATCGCACAAAGTACTGATTGCATTTCTTGACTTAAACTCGTTTATAAATGTAAATTAAAGAAAATTGCAAGAAACGATTATTTTGCATACAATATGAATTTTATCTAGGTGCTGCATTGTTTTACGCATACCTGAGCTATAGCTCTCTTTCCAGTTCACTTATATTAAATCATGTTCTCCTATTTTAAAACAGTGTCAGAATATAATCGAAAAAAAATAAAATGTCAATCAGTTGAATGAACAAAATGATCGGGATGTAAGTATAGTGTTCAACTCATGCCCTGCGTTAATGATTCATTTATTATTTCGCATATTTTTCCACTCAACAACCGTCAAAATTTTACAAAAGTAAATAAAAGTATTGGTTGAAGTGGAAAAATTGCTTTTTTGAACTGATGTTATAATTGCAAGGGCCATAGCCAGACATAGGCTTAAAGATCTGAGAATTTAAAAAAGATGCATGGAAATTTGGCAAAGATCTGTAACGATTCCAGAATGGTCTATTCAGTTGAGATAACAATGTAGTTTGATCGCACATAGTCTTCACAATCCATCATTTCGGTGGAGAAAAAATTAAATAAGATTCATGTGTTCTGGTGTCTACCTCCTGGTGTTTCATCATCTTTATTATACATCTCAGGTGAAAGAATTGCATTAAAATTGCATTCATTTAAATATAATACGTCTGTGAAATCAAAATAAGGAAATCAACTAAAAATTCAGTTAAAGAATTGCATGTTTACTCGAAAACATCTGTATCACAGCAAAGTAAAAGATAAAGTAAATTATTCAGAGAGCGGAGTTACTTACTCGCATTGTTATTTGATTTGTTCAGAAAAGACAACTGGCCATCATTATAATTCACGTCGCGCATGCAATATACTGTACACTGTACAGGCTTATGACGTTTAAAACAATTGACGAAACAATAGCATCGGTACCAATGAAGTGTTTATTTCAATGGCGAATGTTTTTTTAGCTAAAGATTTCGATATAAAAACAAATACAATTCGTTTCAGACTCAAATTTATTTAATTCATCATTTACAAATTGAAAGAAGCAAGAACAGCTATTTTCGTCCACATTTGATATTCTTGATAACATTTTTCTTTTGAAAAGTCCTTACTATATACGACTTAGTGTTTCATTTTTTAAAAATAACGAGAACATTTAATCCATACGAGCATTCAATGTAGAAAATTCAAGCAACATTCCTTATTTGCATCTATTGTTTAAACATTTCTTTGTAGTCATGATGCGCCCACATATTATTCATCATAGTTTGCATGATCAGTGAGAATGCGTCAAAAATAGATCCTTTAATTTCATTAAAAATGTCCTGCCAATTCTCGTTCATGAAGCGGTTCGTTGACTCACCTGTCAGAATGGGAATAGGGAGATTATAAAACATTTTCATGGTTTTTAAATTCAAAATTACTATGACGAAAAGTTCGAGTTATGCTCACCTAATTCTGGATTTCCATTGAAAAGATTGCCGAAGTAAGCTTGCATTCTTGTAATTTTGAAGGTCATGCGAAGATCATCGGTGTATAAGTGAGTTTTTCCATTCTTGACCTTTGATTTTCCGGTCCATTTAATGTGCAGTTCGGGGTTTTCCAAAGTAAAGTTACTTATTCCATTGCCTTGAATGGGCAACACCAGAATTCTTCCGTTGATTGTGTAAGGTCCTTTCAAGATGAACAATGGGCCTTTCGCTCTCATTTCATATTGACCGTTTGGATCTGGTCCAAAACCTCTGTAAAAATAGTGATCAAATTGGTTCAATTTCGAGATAATTTCATCGTGTATCTCTCTGTGTGTGTAACTCACTTGACATAAGTACAATGGAAATCTTTCAAACCATGCAGTTCAACATTGTTGAATGACAAATCAATATTCACTGGACTGTTGCCCCCCTGTTTGATTTGCATGCGTTGGATTTGCAAAGGATCCATCTTAGCTAGTGCAACCTTCGGTTCACCTGAACGAAAATAAATACATAAAAATAGATTTGAACTAAGTATTGTTGTTGCACTTACCTCCATAAAACTGTGACAAAACAAGATTAGTTGTCTCTTTTATGCAATTGGTATCGCCTATAGCACACTGTGGAATCTTTGACGATTCTGAAATTTGCACAACAAAAAATTAAATAAATTTTAATAATAAATAAGCGGTGAAAAGAAGTGTGCTAATTTGAATATGACATTTTTACCCTCATTAATTACAGATCATCAAATATATTCTGCTTAAAAAAAGTTAGAACCAATTTTAAAGATTTTAATTGTCCAATCATCATCATCACTTGTTCATATATCAACGTTTCGACGCTTCCAAATATACATTTAGATAACCGGTTCGTATGTTTAGAATTCGGGACTTTCCGGATTGTTAAAGAGATAAACATAGCCAGCTGTTTGAAATTCATACATTTCCATTCAAATATGGTCCGAAGTTCATTCAATATTAATGGTATTGTCAACCGTCTCACTCTCATCTTTCAACCACTTTGAATAGGGCGTGTTTCAAAAGCTGACCATTACGTATGATAAATTCTATGCAGCAATTACGACTTTTATCATCTTTCTTTATGGTTCTTCGTCTGAGCCGTAATTGATCAGATAATTTTTTTTTACATAAACATATATGACGTCAATGGATCTTGTACTTAATGGCATTTTGATTTGAAAGTGATTGTGATAAAGATTAATTCAACGTATGCTTTAATCGCGAATATCATCTAGATTAAAAGTGCATTTCCTAAGAATTTATCTTATCGAATTTTTAATTGTTTTATCCGCAAAGAATTCTAATCAAGTGCCTAGAAATTTACAATTCTGTGACATTCTTGTTTCTAGCAAGAACGTACGTATTCCTATAAATAGTTTGACGTGACAGTAGCGGGTACGAGACACGCTTTGACTATTATTTTTTTTCTAATTCGCGTCAGAATTTGCTTTATAGAACTGACTATATTTGAGAATTCTTTTATATTGAGGAAATGTGAAACAGAAAGATGTTCTTCGGACTGATATTGTTTCATTCATTCATATTGAAAGTGTCAACGATATTATTATTATTGATAACATTAACCCATTCCTTCAAAGAAGTGGATTTTTAAATTACGGGTTGTAAATTAAGAGAGTGGTATACCACTCCATATATCATTTGATACCATAAAATTCTTGTTGCCTGATGCTAACTCAAAATATTAAATCTACCATAGGTCCATCGATTTCGGAGTGAACCACTGCAATCAGATAATTGAATAGCAACGTCTAAAATGATATTTTATATAAAATGTATATAAATTTATTTATTTTTCAAACTTCTTGCGGGTTTGAACTGAAAAAAATCAATAACTGTCAAAGTGATGTTGGTCAACATGCAGCACTGTTTCCAATGATGTCATATAGCTATGGGATTAAATTAACTCCATCGATAATAATTGAAGATATATGATGAAATTCTTCCTAGCACTCCTAAATATGATCCATTGCTTATCATAAAACTAATCCATTATCATTCAAATTGACTTATTATCCGAAATTGGTTAGCAAGGGAATCTAAATCCAAAATTTTGGCTCAATTTAGATGAGCATGAGCCATTTTTTCCAAATAGTTCTTAATATTTCTACAAGCACATATATTCTGGATTTAATATAACCAATCGTCACTAAAATATTAATTGTATCGTAAATGAATTGATACTGGATTTTGACATAATGATAAACAGGTTTTAGTTTATTTTGTTTTAGATGGCTATGTGGCACGTGGAAAAAATATTCTGTATATAAAATAATATGCTTACGAAATTTTGAGCACCAGCAGCATGAAATGCTGAGCGCAAGTACAAAAATTAACTTCAACATTTTCTTTTATTTTGAACGAAAAATTCAAAAATTACACAGCAAATCACAATAACACTTTTTCTGTGAAAAAAATAATTCAAACGAACACTACAAATCGGATGGCTCTTTAATTTGACTACAGACGTTGGCGTTCCGCTAGTCTATTCGTTAAATTCCAGACTAGTCGCAACTGCGGACCGCCGAATTTTATATATAGCGAATGTAAAACTTTTTTTTCCTTATAATTGCCCAACATTAAAGAATCTTGTTCTTTTTGTGCAAATAAAAAACGCGTCAAAGATTAACCGTCCAGGGGTCCAAAACAAACTCGATACATGTTGTCATCAGACGCGTGACTATATATATACAGATATACAGACATACTGCGCGAAACGACAAAACATACGCGTGCTCTTATTAGATACGTTTTAAATGTCTTAGTGTTGATATCATTTTTGCGGTTTTTGTTCGGCACTAAACCCCTAGTTTTTGAGGCTTATGTATTAGGCTTTTATCAACATATGTTTCGACCTATAGTTTTTATAGCTTTTCTTCGTTTGTTTTTCAACCGGAGGAGATAGAAACTCTATCGAAAACTCTCCACAATTATTATTTATTATTATTAATTAATATAAAATCAACGAAATATGGTAGTCAATCGGTGTGACAAATGAAAAGAAAATGCTGATGTATTTTAATGAATTTGTCGTCTACAAATAACAAACAGCTAATGATATGCATATGCAAAGTGGTTAATTGTCGTCAGAGCAGTTAGCACAGATCATTCAGTGTGTACGCTGAAAACTGAAAAGTTAATGTAGAAATGGAATATTTTGTTTTGGGCCTGACCATCACAAATGAAAAACCAGTCTTCTTCTATACATCGTGTTGAACTATTATAAATCATTATCGCGGTTTGAGCTCAATATTTAGATTCGTTATGCATGCGTTGATATGCCAAACAGCCGCCGAATAAATTAGACAAGATTTACTTGTTTTTTCCTTCTGTTTCTTAATTGGACGTGCACAAAATCAGGTGGCTATGTGAAGCTGCTTGACTGGGTATATCTATTGCAAAGATATGCCGAAATTTGGAGAAAGAGAGGAAAAATTATTGAAATGAATCAAATCCTTTTTTGCAACGACAGAGAAGAACAAATAACAAACGAAATTTTGTTTCAATAGAATGATTCTGAGTATTTTGCGGTCGCATGTGTGTTCAATGTATTTTGTATATAGTGAAGAGTAGAAAAACACTGCAGAAAAAGAAATAATAAGTTGTTTTGAGTTCCACTTATGAAAAAAAAAAACATTGATGAATCAAATAATCTTCTCGTTTGACTGCATTTGTCGTTGTCTGTAAGTTTGGCACGTGTAAGTCGTTTTACGCTTTATTTGCTTAGTTACATATACCGAATTCCGAACGGTAAGCATAACTTCCTCTGCTCATCTTTTGGCAGATAAATACATAACATAAAGTATTTTCTTCGAGAGAAACACACACTCATACACATCGCGAGTGTCAATCCAATACCAATCAATCGTTCATTTAACCAGTCTGGTGTCATGGTACTGCAGTAATGTGTCAGTATTGCCTTAAAAAATACATTTGCTTTTGTGAATTTGAGTGAATATTTGATTACTGCGTTCGGAGTATTTCAATTATGAATGACACCAGCAAAATGAACGCATTGAGAGCACGTTCTACCGAAAAAAAGTCAATTGAAAATATCGATTTTTGTATAATGTATTTAATGTTCCATCAATTTGGCTATTGCATTTAGTATTGTAAGCTATGGAAGTCACAAAATTCAGATTCAATTCAATTTTTACATAGCCATCCGCTCATCGATCAAAAGTTTTCCAAATGTATGTCTCATATGAAACTAGTACATTCTAAGAAAAACTTTCGTATTTTAGTAGTTAACCTACAACAGACTGCACATTTGTGTGGAGACAAAGTTCTAATATGAAACTTTGACCAAGTTTATGATGTGGTCGATTTGTTGTTGACTTTATCTCTCTTTCTCTATCCTTCTCTATGTGTCCAAATGTAAATATGTCCGATTGCTCTTTTCAAAGTTCAACTGGTCCTGATACGGCAATAAAAAAGAATATCGTACACATTTCAGTTTGAACCAACGATATACATATACCAATGACTGGATACATCTCGAAATTTATAAACAAATTGTGTGATGCGACTGAACAAGGATCATATGTCACTTGAGCGCCATATAGCTTTCATTAATCTTTATCCAAACAAACACACCAAAGTGGTTGGATGCAGTGACACAAATACACTTGAATACTGTTGGGTCCAATGCTATTGATTAGCTTTTAATCAAGGTTTGGCTCAATTCTGTGAAACCATTTGAATGACACTAATTCAATTTTTGGTCGCAATGAAACAAGTTCTAATTGCAATGAAATCGTTTTGCGTTCCTTAATAGCTTATGTATTCTCCATGTAATTCTAACAAATCATACCTTTCCGCCATGTCCACAGCGAATATAAATTCTGTACTACAAATGATATTTTAATGAAATTCATTACAACAACTTTTTTGGAAGCTCTGTTTTATTTTTGAGTGTATGGCACCCGCATTTGATACAAACATTGTCCCATATATAAACCTTACCTATTTCTAAATCTGTTTACAACGTTTGAAAAAAAAGAAATGAGAGAGACAGAAAAATAAAAACATTTGTTATTCGCCTGAAGTTAGACTATCGAAGTACAAAAGCCAAGACAAAAACGATTGAAGTTTTTTTTTGCGAATTTTGCACATTCATTCGTTATGAAGAGTTACTTAATTAAATTAGAGATTTCTGTATGAATGAAGTTAAAAAGAGAGAGAGAGAGAGAGAGAGAGAGAGAGAGAGAGAGAGAGAGAGAGCAAACAAAATTCGCACTTGTTACATCATAAATTACATCAAAAAATATGAGAATTTATCACATGTTTAAACAGATCTAAATGATACAAAACAAAGTTTTTACGGCTATATCTTAATTAATTTAATCTTTCAAGAAGATTTCGTCGTATGGAATTTTCAAGAAAATTCTATTGATGATTCCTTTCAATATTTCCTCAACGGCAAATGTGATGGCCGGTTTCAACTCGTTAAAGATCTCTTTCCAATTCTGATTGAGGAATTGATTCATGTTGTCACCTATTTTAGGAATATATATATATATTGGTTACCTCAAATGAAACCAGTTTAATCAGAGAAAACAGAAAAAAAAAATTCTCACCTAGCGCTTTATCGCCATTGAAGAGATTCTCCAAATTGATGTTTAGTCGTGATGGATCGAAATCCAGTTGGAACTTCTCGGTTTGAATGTATTGTTTGCCATTTTTCTCCACCACTTTTGGCTTATACTTGACAACTAAATTGGTATTATCGAAGACCAGGTGAGCATTACCCTCTCCTTGAATTGGCAAGACAAGTACCCGACCATCTATTTTGTACTTGCCGGTGATTGTGATCTTTGGCACAACTGCATAAACCTACAAAGAACAAACATTTTTCATTATTTAGAATCAATTAAACACTGTGAATCATTTTTATTTATTACCTCATATTTGCTGCTATTGGGATCGGCACCAAAACCACTGAAATACAAAAATAAACTAAATGAGTAAAGTTATGTCCAATTGTGATTCATTATTGTTAGCATGTATTTTGACCAAACACATTTCTATTTGTATGAATGGTTTTTTCACATCATTTCTACAGGTACGTCGTGTGAGTGGATATGTTTCGAATTAGTTTTCCGCATTTATCATTTAGACTGTAAAATGTTTCAGTAAATTGACTAACTAGTTTAAAAACTATTCAATCAAAACGATTTTTGGACATATGAGCGGTCAAATCGATCAAATACACATGGAAATATTTTTGTCAGAATACAAATACTTACACGACCCGGTTTATTACTGATTGACTGATACCAGAGAGATCCAAATCTCTAAAATTCAATTTAATGGCGATTGGACTGTTTGAGCCCTGTGAAATGTCGATGCGATTGATTCGCAATGGTTCTAAGGGTGGAATGGACAAGCCTTGGTGCCCATTCGGATGATTATGGACGATGTCCGTGATAACTCGTGGTAGACATTGTATATCAGCAGCTTTGCATTGCGGAATATCAGCGGCTGTAGCAAGAAAAAGAACACAAAATAAGATAAAAATAAAATCACAAAGAAACAATTTACTAAAAAAATATCTATTTCCAGTCAACTGTTGACCGCAGTGTGTAATGCACGAAATCAGCTCGAAAAATAAAACAAAAAATTTAAATGCATATGTTAATTCGCATGAGATTTCAAGAGGTAAATTTGTACGTCTTACCAACGCCAAATGTGTCAGCTTGAAAATTATATTTTCAAAAGGAATCATTAACGATAGAGAACCCGAAATGAACAGAAAATATGGGAGAAACAACAATTAGAAGCGATAAACTGATAAGATCAGTTAGCATGTTTCGGCCCATTCCGTCCGAATTCATTTTAGCTGTTAATGAAAATTAAATGCAACACCGATTTGCTTTTAGCTAAATGCTAACTGGTTTCATTTGCGGTCGTGCTTTCACAACAAATTTCGTCAAGAGTATCGGAAATTCACGGCGAAATTCTTAAATGCGTTTCAGTTTTTAAACGAATTTAAGTTTTTGTGAGAGAAGCATAAAACTTTTTCATAATTTCTTCTACTGATACTTTTCAACAATTTCTTCAAATCGAATTTTTTTGACAAGAAAATGAATTTAAATTATATTGTTATTCCTTCCTTTTTAAGGTTTCTATGTAAAAGTTGCTTGATTTCATTGAAAAATTAAGGAAGGATAGCCAAACATTGCGTAATTGAAAATGATTTTAATGCGCCGAAACTATCGTTCGATAATCTTTCTTCTAAAATTTGCTAAGATTTAATTGATTTTCTACATTGAAATATTTTTTCACTTTGCAGTTTTTTCACATTTTTCCAACATTAATTGGATACTACTTTTTGCAGGGAATTTGCTCAAGTTTTTGAAAGTTTCCGTCGTTCATGATATATTTTAAGAAGAAAAGACACGATGAAGACTCTTCATTTAGATTTTGAAGGGATAAAGTGTGCGTTTAACATGGTTCGTATGACTTACGGAACTTCGCAGCCGATGCCAATGTGATGAATAAACCAAATGTACAGATAAGCTTCATGGTTGAATCGATTGATCAAAACTCGAAATCACAAATTCCAAAATTTCTATTGCACTAATAAGAAAAAACTTTTGCTTTATTTATTGCGAATCGTTGCACCACTTCTTCACACTACTTGATTCAAAGACTGTATGTAGTTGAGGGTGCTTGAATTTGAAACAATTTCGATACTGTGAATAGCTGTTATCGTTGACGACTTGTGGTCGACGCACAACTGTTGAAAAAATTCGTGCGAAGCCGGTATTTATACAATAACAAAAATGGTTTCTTTGGTTCTATTAATATTGTAGAATGAACTTCTGTCGCATTGTTGTTATTCCAATGGAACAGCACAGAGGAGAATTTGAAAAAAAAGTATCTGGCTATGTGTAAGCGGGAAAAAGATGCAAAAGACTAATACAAACACCAACACTCTATTGAACGAAAGCGATTGTGGAGCGTGAGAAAAAGAGAGAAAAAAAATATTGAATTACGAGTTCTTCGTATGTTGCTGCCGTGATACTAATTCATTTATCAGCCATTTGAGTTTGTTTGTGTGTATGTTTGTATGGTGTATATGAACGTCAGACATAGCTTCGCAGCATATTGATATAGAATCGGTTCAAGAATGTGAGAAAAGAAAAAAACACGATTTGTTCTTCATTCGAATTAATTTATTCATTTAATAATAGTGACAGACGCAAAAACATCAAAACATTGGCAAAGCGCGAGAGAGAAAATGAACAGCAGCACATCGAAGAAGAGAGAAAAGACGAATAAGAAGAAGAGATCAAAATCAGCTAAGCTTCAGACTCATTATTGTGACAGATAAACATAACAACACAATATTCTACCATCGATTAATATGCTTGAAACGCATACGTGCGGTCGATGATTTGCAATTATCATTCAGTCAATTGTCCGTGTCTTGCTGCACAACTGCGTTTAGAGCTGTGAACAAAAGAGCAATTACTTTGAATTTGCGAACAACTAGTTTAGAGAGTTAAAATGCGATGTTACGTTCAATGTTACAATTTGCTTGGTTTCCCTATTAGCCTGACGAGCCACTAGGTTGCCATTACATGCCGGCTAATTTGTGCATGTCACATTTTTTCCCTATTCCTGGCTTTCATGTCAAATGAGTAAATTTACACGATGCGACCGGCAACATTCATTTTTACATTGGAAAGAACAATCACATTGACCGAGACACGAAAGGCTCACCAGCTACACACAGCTCGCACATCATTTTTAATTAGAATCGTGTGAATATAAGAGTTGTCGGATACATTTCAATCACAGATGTATCGACGATAACACAACTTGTAAACAGAACTGAATAATCTGTAGTTTTTAAATTAAAACTCGATAATATCATTTTTTTGCTCGTCTCTGGAAATTTCCTGCAAAATCGCTTGTCGGCACTGTTATTATCTTTTCTCGGCAAACACACAAAGAGCTATTGACGGGCGAAAATGTAGTATCAATATTCAGCATAGATATGCACAACACAATTTAAACACTAGAAAACATGATTGGCATCAAGAAAATATGTACCTTTATCCGATACTCTACTTCTTGGAATCGGTCTCTCCACACTACCTTTGATCGACGTAAACAAAAGGTGATTGAGCTCAACATACTTTCGAGGGCATAAGCTAATGTCTATATTTGAATGGCTGATAACATTTCGAGCAAACGAATGAATAGCAACATATTTATCACGTTCTACAATGCTCGAATTCATTTAAATGTACAACTGACCACATTCTTCAGGAGACATGTCCGTTGGCACAGTTTAAATTGGCTGCTCTGTGTGGAGACTTGATTATCATTGTTTGTTCTTTTTTCGCTTTCGTTCCACTGTGTTGTTTGTTACTCACAAGCAACGTTGTTTATTTCGTGACCAAGATTACTTCGAGCATTCGTTGAATCGCACTATTTATAGCATATAATTAAAATGGTATTTTCGAGATAGGCAGAAATCCAAAACATTTCCATTGGTAACCAAATAAAAATAAAGTTTCGTCTTTGTCACATCATAATAATTGAAAACAAGATTTATTCAACTATGGAAATCAATTTTTTTCATCATGCATTTCCTGGATGAAAATCATATGATTCATAAATTCTATATATCCCTACATGCTATATGCACACTATAATACATGTACTTCTTACGTCGATGATTTTTTTTAAATAAATCAAAAAAAAATTCAATCGCAATGTGCAATTGAAAATTAATTTGTTCTCTGGATTAGATCAAATTAACTATGGACGTGTGAACCTCACAAAATATGATGCCGTAATGATTATGATAAATGAGGAGAGAGCAACAGAGCCAAAATGACACCTGATGAACTTCAACATCAATTAAAATGTGCAGTGCCTCTGTTGCTAATTTATTTAAGTGCTGTGGTGAGAATTACATTGTATTAACCAAATTACATGACATTTATAGGTTCAGACTGTTCACTGTTTGAACAGTGTTCATTCCGTTGGCTTGACCTTTGTTTCAATGGCGAGACTCTGAACCAAAGTTGGTGTGGTATATTCTTAGACATGAAAAACATGCTGACTTCATGAGTTACGTTGATATCGGGACGGTAGCAATAAAAAAAGATCTACTTCGGATTTTTTTTTCTTTTATCGATTACGTCTGCAAAGTTTTTTCTTTCTTTTATTTTAAACTTGATATAATCAGATGATATGCTTGATCAGATAAAATTTGGTCAAATATAAAAAAAACGAGTTTACGGTGAAATTTCTGGGCAAAAAAAAAAATCAGACTCGATATTGGAATATGCTTTTGTCATCCTCATGAATAATTCAAAGCCGAAACAAACGTCAGTCAAAGTTTTGATTCTTTCTGGTTCACTGTGCGACTAACATTATCAACAAGAGAGTGCCAATCAATATCAGACTATGCTCCGGTGGTCACACTTAGATTCACATTCGTATAGATCGATAATAAAGAATTGCCATTTCAAGATTCAAATTATAAATAAATAATTTGTGAAATGAATTTTTAATTTTTGTGTTTTCATTTGGAGTCAACACAAATAGAGAATTCTTCCTTTGTAAAACATGCGCCAATGAATGTTGTTTGTTGTTTTGTGCTAGAATTTATCTAAATTTATATATTTATTGACGTAATTTTCTAGTGTACGTACGAAATGATTATTCTGTGTAGCTGAACATAGAATGAGAATAAAAAAATCTAGTTATCCTTAGCGCTCATTTAGATTTTACAACGCACACACACACACACACATACACATTTCCTAGAATCTATGTCGTTGCGCATTATGTTCAATTTGCTAAAGTTATTATTTTCGTGAAAATGACACGGTCGGAACAACAAGGGGAATGAGCGCGTGTACCGGAACATGTTTACGCCAATGTGTTTGCAGAACAATTTTTTTCTTCTCTCTTTACACGGATATCAAATATGCATTTTCCGCCAACAATTTGATAGAATTTCCTGTGGGACACAAGAATGTGAATGAAAAGCGATTTTTTCTGTTCAACTGTGTCGTTTCAATTGTAGAAATGGCCCGGAATGCTGAATACATTTGCGATATATGTTGCGTGCGATTGTAATCGTGAACGCTTTTTAGCTAGTCATCATAATGATGATGGATGGTGATTTTGAATTATTCGTAATTCCCATATCGTCTACTCTCTCATCATTGCACGTTCTATTCATCGCTACACCATCTCACTAGATGCTTCGTTTCGATTTGAAGAGTGACAAAATGCGGGCAAAAGTTTACATTTCAAACGCTCATACCGTTGGATTTGTTGGTAATACTGATTCAAAACTGCGATACCATATCTCTGGGTGTATTTTATTCGCTTTCAGTGACAAACACATAGCAGAGAACAGGTCTCAAGCAAGAAACTTCCCAAAAACATATGAGCTGATTCCATATTAGAGAAAAAGAAAGAAAGGAAAATCACGTAGAAATGTAATTCGTTTGGCGGTATCTCGAGAACCACCAGCTGAAGTCTTCTGCCAGCGAGATTATGTAACAAAAACGAAATCTATTCGGGAAATTCGAATTCAATTGTCTTTTTTATTTTACGATTTTTTGCTCGTAAAATGGATGCTCTCGTGCTGTGCTGTTGCACCTATGACAAAGTTTCAAGCAAGAAATAAAATTATACATCTCCTTGTCAACTGAACTACGGCAAAAAAAAAGAACTCTTCAATTTTAAAATATTAAATTATTGTTTATACTTTATGGAATAGCGGATAAAACTTGTTTTTAAATTCAAAAGCAGTTGGGGATATCACGCCCCGATATCAATCCATATACCGATGACTCTAGAAACATTCTTTTTCAGGCTGTCAAATATCTCTCGCTCTGTGCTCTATTTTCTATCTCTTTCGTTTCATGCGATTTTATTTTTTTAGCTCTCCTTTTCGGTTCATTGCTTCATGGGGATTCTTTACGATGTGGTGAATTCGAACCAAGCTTGGCAGAAAACGTTGTTTAGAGAAAAAATGTATACGAACTGGTTTCGTGCACAACAGTATAAATTCAAATGTTGAATTTCGAAAAGAAAAATAGAACAAAGACGACAGTTTGGCTGGCAACGAACAAGCGAAGAGAAAGAGAAAGAGACATGATCATAATGGAAATGAATAACAATGCATGGTTACGTTGGCAAAAAAAAAAATAAATAAATAAATGGAATTCAAAAGTCGTGCTCGTGTCATACGTAAATCTGGCGGAGCTAACATACAAAATTACAAGTCAACCAACAAACAAATTTCACTCTTTTTCGTCGTTTTTATAATAAACAAATGCAAACGAATGAACAACGGGGAAAATTGTGTACACGAAATGCACACAGATTGTCGAATGAAAATTGTCGTAGGATTGTTTCGTTTGTTAGTTGCTCGATATTTTTCGTGAAGATAACACAGCAATTGTCAATATTCTATTTTTAAAAGTCCGAAAGTAACAGGAACTTCCTTTTTTTTTCCTCTTTTTCCTTTTTTTTCATTTGAATAAAAGATTTTTTCATGTCGCAATTTAATTTCCGTTGGGAAGAATAAAAGAAAATCGAATTTTCGAATGGAATTTTTGTGGAAGCACTAGTGTTGAAGGGAAGATACTATGGAAACGAGCGGTGGTGAGGCGCCAACCGGAGGTGATCCACGATTGGACTTTATGGGATTGTATGTTCAGCGTAGGCTAAAATTGAAGCCTGAAAAATGGGCGCGACTCACAACGATCGAAGAGCACAAAAATACGCTCAAAGAATTCCTCGACGGTGATCAGCAAATGCAATTGATTGTGGTAATCAACAACGCGGCTCAATTGTTGCCCCTCGTCAATTTTCCGCTTACGCAACTCAAGACAAAAGGTAAGTTTGTAGGAGAAGAAGAACAAGCAGAATGATAGATTAAATCAAATTTTTTTCTTGCTTGAATGACATAGGTGTTTATTTCATAAAAAAACGACCAGAACCAATTCCCAAAGAAGAGTGCTCCGATTTTCTAGTATTCGGAGATTTGGCGACGAAAGCAATCGATCAATTATCAAGTTTGGTCGATGATGTATTTGTACCGTTGCTATCAAACGAGGAAAACTACGATGATTGGCCGGAAATTGTTGCGCAAGATGTGCAAAAGCAAGTGCATAATTTAAAAAGTACCGTTTACCAGGTAAAAGGTCAAGTGAATGGCGAAACCATACTTGCGATGCCAGTGGGTGTTGATAAAATTGTTAAAGTCGCTGCCGAACTTCAGGAAACGAAAAAGTGCACAATTGACTTGTATTTGAAGGGTGCTATTGAGGGTGTTGTCATTAAATGGGTTATACAAGTGAATGACGTGTACAGCGAAACACCATCGTCCGCTTTTAACGGAGGTCAAAATCCATTGCCGAATGTCGGTGAGCAACACTTTATTCGTTCGATAGATAGACCTTTGTTAAAACAATAATAATGAATTATTCATTTCAATCTCGAACATTTTTTCATCAATAATTTGGACAGAGCTTGCATTTTGGAACAATCGATTACGGAATTTCACCCAGATTTACAAACAATTGCGCAACGAACGAATCCGCAGCATGGCTTCAATATTGGAGGCTACACAGAGTGCATATTTTCCATGCTTTAGCACAATGTTCAAGAATGTCGTTACAGGTACCGATAAAAAAAACCAAATAACTCAAACTCTCTACTACATTACAATACTAACTAGGAAAATCAATACAAATTACTCTCTGGCATATGTTTCGTTTTTGACTACGAATCCTTTGTTGTTGTTGTTGTTGTTGTTATTGTTTTCGACGAGTGACTGAAGTTTCGTTTTTTGCTACCCTCATATTGAATGGATCGGTTTTGTTTGAAAATCAAAACAAGGAAATTCCGCAACATACACATTTGGGGAGAAAAAAAAACGAAAGCATTAAACTTCTTAAACGGATATGTTTATGTATTAAAATTGTCGGGTTTTACTTATTTCAAAAACTTGACGCAAACTTTTTGCTCAAAGTTCAAAATCCGTTTGTATAAACTTGATCCAACTACCCAACTATATAACGTTTATTATTCTGTGCTGGTATTAAAGTAAACTTGCCATTAATATCAGATAAATACCTAAAAAGCCACACGAACATAATCAATTCGAAGAGATTGAGCCAGTGAACATAAACAAAAGTGATTTCCATTGAGACCAACATCAGATATCTATTGAAACGCGCAAGTGAGCTCGCTCACTATGCGAGTTGAATGTGTGTGGTTTTCAAACGTATATTATATGTATGCCCAAACCTTGCGAAGGCTTAATTCTTCGATATTTTGATGAGTCTATTGCGTTTTGTAAACGGCATAATTTCCAATTCAACACACTTATCGCACATCGTGTAACTTGAATGTTCAGAATATTTCATTTTCCCTTAATTAAAACAGATTTCATTAATTTATTCTATTATTTCGCTACTTAACGAATGGCTCGAGATAAAATGTTCAATGGTCGAGAAAGCGAGTTTCGGAAAGGGGTAAAAGTGCTTAATGGTATCTAATGTAATTTGTCGAAGCTTTCAAGCGATGTCTTGTTGCCATTGTTGGCGGTGTGCTTGAATGCTCGACAAAAGGTCACAGGCATATTATGGGGAGTGATTTACAGTTTGCATGACAAAAAACTATAAAAACGAACGGCACACTCGGTCGCACGAGATTCACGAGCCACGCAACTGTTGGGCCTTTGTTGCTGTACTGTCCATCGGCGTGACATGCTTCATACAAACGGAATTTCGTACAAGCAGCGCCCGTGTACTTCGTAGTGGAAAAAAAGTGAAGCTTGCTTGTCACCAATATTGATGTTCACGAACATCAAATTGTTTATGCGTTATTTCGCCCATTTTATGAACTGGAAATGAAAAGTTCTTCAATTTCTAGCAAATTTCACATATGAATTCATAAACACATCGAGAAAACACAACTTTTTTTCACATAAAAAGCAAAAGCAAGATGATTTTTTCGTTGATGGTTGTTCGATCCTGGATCGTTTGTGATTCATTAATGATTTGCAACACATCCATTTTTGATTTCGATATTCCAACTGAATACGATGTTTTGTATTCATTAAACAATTCCATTTTGATCACAAAATAATTTTTTATTAAAATGGCTATGACGAAAAACCACGCGAACGATTGCAAACGATAGCACAAACATTAATGTCTAGGAACATCAAATACGGAAGATTAATGATTTTATCATTCAATTTCTTCCTTTGGCGTCGATTTCGCAATACAATGGGACGGTTGATTGATTTTGTCATGTCGATTTAGGCCCCAATGCTTGATGCCTTCCAAATGTTTTTCGATTACACTGCGTTTGCCCTTATTGGAATGTTGAATGGCAAAATTTAAATTATCACGGAAATTAGTTTGTCTTCTTCGACATCGGTGGTGGGCACTGGGCACTTCGTCGGTCGATTCGGGGAACATCAGCAAACCGGCAGGCTGAAAATTATTTTATGTTCGATTAAATGCGTTCGATTAATTGTTTGTCGCCAATAACAAATTATATTACATTCAAAGTTGATTTTTGAAGATATCTTTTATAAATGTATACTTAAAAATCACAATAGAGATTTTATTTGGAATGAAACAATAAAATACAAAAAAATTACCGTTTTTATTCTGGAAAAATATAAAACTTGCAGATTAGATCAACACAAAATGTTTGTTTGCTTGTATTTTTATTTATTTTGTTTTGTTGCTTCACATCGGCGAATTAATTTGACATTTGTGTCGAACTTCAAGTCAGTGTTTCCCGATGAATTCGCTTTGACAATAATGTCAATTCGAATTTGATGTTCCTAGACATTAATGTTTGTGCTATCGTTTGCAATCGTTCGCGTGGTTTTTCGTCACAGCCATTTCAATAAAAAATTATTTTCTGATCAAAATGGAATTGTTTAATGAATACAAAACATCGTATTCAGTTGGAATATCGAAATCAAAAATGGATGTGTTGAAAATCGTTGATGAATCACAAACGATCCAGGATCGAACAACCATCAACGAAAAAATCATCTTGCTTATGCTTTTTATGTGAAAAAATAGTTGTGTTTTCTCGATGTGTTTATGAATTCATATGTGAAATTTGCTAGAAATTGAAGAACTTTTTATTTCCAGTGCATAAAGTGGGCGAAATAACGCATAAACAATTTGATGTTCGTGAACATCAATATTGGTGACAAGCAAGCTTCACTTTTTTTCCACTACGAAGTACACGGGCGCTGTACCCATGTGGCTGCATGTCACGCCCATGGTACTGTCGCTTTTGTTTTATTTCTCTCTCATTGTGAAACGGCAAAACGAATTAACATAAACGTAGACAATGCGAATAGAAGCGACAAAACATATTGCGTTTAGACATAGAATAATCTATATTTCAGATTCACTTCTGTAATGAAATTGAAATTACTTGTGGTTTCGTTTCATTTCGTGTTGTTTTTTTTTTATTCTTTTCCACTTTCTTCATTTTCATTTCGACGGTGCAAAAAAAATAGCGCTTGCCGAATCCAGAGATATCAGTATCCATTTGAATCCGCTGCAAAAGCATTTTACCCAAATAGAAGAGACGGATTTTGCTGAGGCAAAGCCGTTGATTGAGCCACTAATGCATGTTATTTGTTTGGTGTGGTCGCGGTCACGATATTACTGTCAATCATCCAAAATAACCGTGCTTCTACGTCAAATATGCAATTTACTCATTCACCAGGTAGGTGAATCAAGTAACGTTTTGCTGTTGCTCTTGATCGCTTAAAGCAACTCCATGTGACAAATAAAACACAGCATGTGTGACTGATTCTCTGTCTATTTCTCTTTTATGTTAAGGCCAAACGTTTTTTGGACCCTCAAACCATTTTCCATACGGACATTGATGAGGCAATGCAAAGGATTACGCACACCGTACAAACATTGAAACATTTTCGTGCCCTGTTCGATAAATACAAAGAGAAATTGGATAGCTATTTCATCGAGAATCAAAGATCAGTATGTGCCGCTGTGTCCATTTCTCCCATTTTTTTTTTGTCGAGTAGTTTAATCGGTTTCGGTAGTTTTTTGATTGACCGTACCGTTGTATTTGATTTGATTAGGTTTTATTCTGGACATTTCATCCTAATGCCGTTTTCGACCGTTTCAATGCCTTTTTGGAGCGTCTGAATACAATTCAATGGTTTTTCTCGACGGTGATTGAATTTTTGAAATTGGAAAAGGTGGAAATTGGTGGGCTCAAAGGAAGGCAACTATCATCCAAAATCACGACCATTTTCACCGATTTCAATCAACACTTTTCATCGTTCTCCGCCAAAACCTATGACGTACTCGACCCGGACGATTCAAAGTTTATGCAAGACTTTGACATTTTCCAGCAGCGAATACTTGATTTGGATATTAAATTGGCCGGAATATTTTGCCAAGCATTCAACGATTGCCACAGTTTGGAAAGTGCTTTTAAATTGATTAATATTTTGGGCAGCGTTTTGGATCGACCGAAAATCAAACAAGCATTTACCGACAATTATATCGATCTATTGAAAATGTTGGATGAGGAACTGCGATGCTGTGAGAAAATATTTGCATTTCAAATGAAACATTTTAATGAAAAAGGTCATTTGTTTGTTGATCGACGATTCCCGAACATAATTTCCACCTTAAAATGGACAAAACAACTGAGTATTCGTATTTCAATGCCGTTCAACCATTTTAAAGCGTTGCAACATCCAATCTCAAAATCACCAGAAGCTGAAGAGCTATACAAAAGATATGACGATCTGATGCGCTTACTTGGCGAATTGGAGGATAGAACATTCAACGATTGGGCAGAGAAAGTACCACAACAAATCGAGAAAAACTTGAAGAAATCACTAATTGGACAATCGGCTGATAAAAGTTTGTTTCTAAACTTTGACAAACAATTATTTGCGTTACTTCGCGAAGTTTACCACTTAAAAGTTATGGGCAGAGAAAATATTCCACAAGAAGGATTGAAATTTGCTGCAAATAATGATATGTACCGAGATTTTACGCTGAATTTAGAGAAGACCATCGATTGGTACAATGATGTAAATCTCACAAAATTGTTTCTTTCACAAATGTAACAATGAGCCAGAGAGACTATTGAATTACATTTCTTTTGTAGATTATTCAACAAAGCACACCCGTCGAATTGAATCTAATTAAATTGGAAATTGAAGAAATCGATTCGGGCATTGCGACGGGGGTGAAAGCTCTATCCTGGAATTCAGAGAGTAATGATTGGATGAATTAATACCGAAATAACAAATAATAGAATTTGATTCTTTACATATCTCCTAGACATTATGGAATATTTGAAAAATTTACGAGACCCTGTCGAGCGCCTACAAGTTCGAATGCAGAAGACGCAATTCAATTTGAATGAAATTAAGCGAATCACATCGACATGGATTAAGCAGCCGTTATTCGAACGAAAGGATAGGAAAAAAGACAGTGTTTTGTGTCTTAACGAGCGCTCCAATCGCGTTGCAAAAAGATATTCCGAAATTGAAATCGCCTCGAATACCGTACATAGGTAATTATTGTTTGTTCGTGTCTTTTTTTTTTTCCTAGTTCGCACATTTTCCAACTGACTTCATTTCCTCAACAGTTTACTGAAAGAAAACCAAGACTATTTCGGCATGGAAGAGTCAAATCCGGCATGGCAAGAATACGTATCGTTTGTGGATGACATTGTATACAAAAACTTGACTTTGACGATTGGCATCAGTCTGGGATACATTGTCGAACAAATGTATCCGCTGAATAATTTGGCGCCATTGTTTGAATCACGTCTCGAATTGCTGGACCCGATTTTAGTGTTTGTGCCATCGTTGGATCCAAAAGACCCTGACGGATTCAACAATCTGCTCACCCTGTTAATCGATGACATAATAAAAATGTCATTCCTTTTCAAGAGTCTCAAATTAAGCGAACGGGAAAATTATATGGCTGCCATAGCCGCAAATACAGACATAACTGATATGAAACATGAAATATTGGAAGGTGTTGAGAGAGTCGTAGAAGAAGCGGCCGAATTCTGTAATGGTTTCGAAAGGTATTCGTATTTGTGGTTGGACGAACGTGATAAATGTATGGAAATGTTTTTGGAATATGGTCGTTTTCTTGAGGGTGATGAGCTTGATTTGATTGCTTTGCGAGATACAGCCGCGCCGCAACCGAGTCAACCGACCATTGAGGCGTTTCGCGAACAAATCGACAATTATGAGTCATTATATGCTGAAATTGAGAAAATTAATGCGGTGCAAGTGTTTTTTTCCTGGTTTCAAGTGGATGTGCGCCCATTTCGGCAGTCTCTGTTGAATATCGTACGAAAATGGGGTAACATGTTTAAAAATCATTTGGTTGATCGCGTGACAAGCAGTTTAATCGATTTAGCAAATTTTATACGGCGTGCTGACGAGCAACTGCTCCAACAAGTTGCTGAAGGTGACTACGATGGATTGGTTAACATCATGGCATATTTGCTAAATGTTAAAGAACGGGCGGTGACAACAGATGAAATGTTCGAACCAATGCAAGAAATTATCAATTTACTAAAGTTTTACGATATGGATATTCCCGAAGAGGTTAACGTTCTGCTGCAAGAATTGCCCGACCAATGGATCAACACGAAGAAAATTGCCACCATTGTCAAGCAACAGGTTGCACCGTTGCAAGCAATCGAAGTCGTTTCCATACGAAATAAAATCACCAACTTTGATGCGCACATACTATTCTTTCGGGACGTATTTCGAAACTATGATTTTTTCAAATTCATTTGCGAACATCCATATGAGCTATTAGACCGGGTGCACAACGATATCGAACGTTTGGAAAATGTTATGAAAGATATTCAAAGCTCGGGCAGTCTGTTCGAAGTGAATGTGCCGGAGTTTAAAATACTGAAACAATGTAGAAAAGAGCTTAAATTACTCAAGGTAAGAATTCGATTTACTACTCAATATATATCTGCAATACAAGAACGATTAATTACCCGTTGAATTGTTTTTCAGCAATTATGGGATTATATATTTCTTGTGCGAACAAGCATCGAAGATTGGAAGAAGACTCCATGGCGGAAAATCGATGTGGAAAATATGGATATAGAATGCAAGAAGTTCGCTAAAGACGTTCGCTTGTTAGACAAAGAGATGCGTGGTTGGGATGCTTATTTGATGCTAGAATCTACCGTCAAGAACATGCTCACATCGTTGCGAGCGGTTGGTGAACTTCAAAATCCCGCGATCCGAGAACGTCATTGGATTCAATTGATGGCCTCCACCAAGGTTCGTTACTATCTCTACCGCACCTGTTTACATTGTAAATATTGTAAATATTAGAGAAATACTATCGAAATTATTCAGTATATATATAGTGTTCTGCTTTGTAAATAAGCATCTTTTCAACCCTTAAATCACGTACTGGATCCTGACGTGACCGAATGTGGAGAGTGAATTAAAAAAAAATCAACTGAATATTTTTGAATGCATATTTCAAAGGAAATATGCTGAGCAGACGTGTGCAAGGTCAAAAATTCGAAGTGGTGGTAAAAAATTTGCCAAATGGTGGTCCAAAATTTCAACAGAAGGGTTTGTCAATGTGTCGAAAAAAGTGAAAGGTCTCCACGAAAAAAGTCTAAATGAGATTACTTTTGAAAATCGAAAAATCGATTTTATCTAGTGTAAACTAGTCAAAATCGCTAGATGGGAATCTGCGATGTTCGAATCCTAGATGGGTGATAAAAGTGAGGTTTTCCTCCATCTTCATGCCAGCACATAACATATATACAAATAAGTCAAAAATGAAGAAATCGCGCATTTCAGGGCTAAGGTAAATGTATCAACATACAATCTATTGATGAAGCAATTTCATTACAAATACTCCAAATTCGAATCTACTATGCTCACACCCGTGTTGATTTATGCCCGCGAAATGTGAACGAATGGAGTCTATGTATAAATTTTCAAAAGTTGTACATAAATACGCACTACTTATTTCTAAGGAATATTCATTTTTCATTTTCCGAACATATTTTCAGAAATTAGCTGAATTGTCGAAAACAATTACCGTAAGTCTCTGATATGGCTTTGTAAATAAATTTTGCCCAACATTCATTAGGCATGCATCCAATTATAATTCGAGCACCATTCATATAATTCAATTCATATTTACACTACATTAACTCCATAAGCTAAGATCAATAAAAGCATGCGTACTATTGTAAACCATCAATTATTGTTGTATCCACTTGAAATGATAATGGTAATAATAATCTGTGTTATAAATGTAATTTAGGTGCAATTCATAATGGGGGAGAATACTACGTTGGCTGAGCTACTTGGATTGAATCTGCACGAATGCGAAGAAGAAGTGAAAAATATTGTGGATAAGGCTGTAAAGGAAATGTCGATGGAGAAAATTCTGCGTGATTTGGTGCGTTTACGGCGAAATAACATCATAAAAAAAAACCAAACCATCAAATTTCTGCACTAACAACCTTCCGTTTCTATTGTTAGGATTCAACATGGTCGAAAATGGAATTTGAACACGAAATCCATCCAAGGACACAGTGTAGCTTATTGAAAGGTAAATACATTTAGATTAAATTTGATGTCGAATTGATTGATTTCCTGCCGTTAAAAACGTTCACTTTTTCTACATTAGCCTCGGAGGAACTAATCGAAACGCTAGAAGAGAATCAAGTGTGTTTGCAAAATTTGATAACATCAAAGTTTATTGCCCATTTCTTGGAGGAAGTATCGTCGTGGCAAAAGAAATTGATGGTTGCTGACCAAGTGATAACGGTAAATCGAATGAAATTGCCGGTTTAAAAAAAAAACAAACGAAATGAGCATAATTTTCTATCGATTTTTATACAAAAAAAAAATAATGAAAAAAAGGTTTGGTTTGAGGTGCAACGAACTTGGTGCCACTTGGAAAGCATTTTCATGAGCTCCGAAGATATTCGAAAGCAATTGCCGGTCGATTCCGATCGATTTGACCGGATTGATGCTGATTTCAAGGTTTTAATGGATGAAATGTCGAAGCGATCGAATGTGGTCGAGTCAACCAATCGGGGAGGGCTTTGTGAACGATTGGAGGGTTTGCAAAAAGAATTAGTTTTGTGTGAGAAAGCATTGGCTGAGTATTTGGAGACAAAGCGTTTGGCATTCCCACGCTTTTACTTTGTGTCATCCGCTGATCTGTTGGATATACTTAGCAATGGCACTCAACCCGAATTTGTGGTGAAACATCTAACAAAACTCTTTGATTCAATCGCAAAACTGAAATTTAGACCGGCCGACGAAAAGCATCCAACGATGTGTGCGGTCGGAATGATTGCCAAAGATAGCGAATACGTTGAATTCAATGAATTGGCTGATGTAAATGGGCCAGTAAGTAAATTTGAATGTGGATTTGTGTGCCGTTTTCGAAATGTTTGTTATAAATTTGTTTGGTGATTCAGGTTGAAGGGTGGTTAAATCGAGTTCAAAATCGAATGCGGTCGTCGCTTCGAAGCTATATGTCGGAAGCGGTTGTGTCTTACGAAGAGAAACCGCGTGAACAATGGCTTTTCGATTATCCGGCTCAGGTTTCACTGTGCGGAACGCAGATATGGTGGACGACTGAAGTGAATATGGCATTTGAGCGCTTAGAAGAGGTTTGTTTGCCACTAAACTCGGTCAATGGCCAAGTAAATAAACATCCATATGACGCTGGCCATGTCTTCTTTTTTCCGTTTCAGGGATACGACAATGCACTGAAAGACTACACGGTAAAAAAAAAAGATATTTTTTCAGCTTTCACTTTCCAACAGTAGCATTTGAATATACAGTCGCAAAATATAAACACGGATACGATGCAGACAATCTTTCTCGCACCGATTTCAATGTAGAAACCGCTTTTTCGCTTAAATTTTCTCTCTTTTTTTTTTGTGAGATGCTTGACACACTTTCCTAAATATATCATGGTGGACATTTTTGTTGTCATTTTGGAGATTAGCATACTGGCACATTATAAAAGAGAAAACAATAAAATCCAAAGGCATTCCTTTTTTTACGTCATCAGAAGAAACAAGTGCATCAGCTAAGTGTGTTGATTTCCCTGCTGTTGGGTGAGTTGACCAAAGGAGACCGACAGAAAATCATGACAATTTGCACAATTGACGTGCACAGTCGAGATGTCGTACTGAAGCTAATCCAATCGAAACTAGAAAGTGCATCTGCGTTTCAATGGCAATCACAGCTGCGTCACCGATGGGACGATGATGAGAATGACTGTTTTGCAAATATTTGTGATGCCCAGTTTCTATACTGCTATGAATATTTGGGCAATACACCACGATTAGTCATAACACCACTTACAGATCGATGTTACATTACTCTAACGCAATCACTTCATTTGATTATGGGTGGTGGACCAGCGGGTAAATATTTAAATTACAAACATAAATGTTGGATGAGTTGTGGCGAAATGAAACTTGGCAAGGTAATGTGGTAATCGTTTGAAATTTTTTTTTAACAAATTTCAAAGGCCCGGCTGGCACAGGGAAAACTGAAACGACTAAAGATTTGGGTCGTGCGCTTGGCATCATGGTTTATGTGTTTAATTGCTCCGAGCAAATGGATTACAAAGTAAAATGGAACCATTCTTTTCCTTTGTTTATTTTCCATTTCTTGTGATGAAGAAATTTAGAATATTTTTCCTCAAATTTTAGTCATGCGGCAATATTTACAAGGGTCTCGCGCAAACTGGATCGTGGGGTTGCTTTGACGGTAAATACAAAGTATTGTTTCAAATCAGCATCAATCTTTTTTAAACTGTAAATTTTGTGTGTTTATCGCAGAATTCAATCGAATTTCCGTGGAAGTGTTGTCCGTCGTTGCCGTTCAAGTGAAAAGCGTACAAGACGCCATTCGAGACAAGAAAGATATTTTTAATTTTATGGGTGAGATGATAAAATGTGTTCCTACGGTTGGCATTTTTATAACGATGAATCCAGGTTCGTTTGATGCACATAAACAAAATGCCATTTTCGTACTTGTAAATCATCCATTTGATTTTTATAGGATACGCTGGGCGCACCGAGCTTCGTATGTATACATGATACCTTTGCATAAGATGTGTGAAACGTGCAAATGCAAAGAATGTGTTTTTGTTTTGTTTCCTTTTCATTCGCTTTAGCCGAGAACTTGAAAGCATTGTTCCGACCTTGTGCCATGGTCGTGCCCGATTTCGAATTGATTTGTGAAATTATGTTGGTTGCGGAAGGATTTCAAGAAGCCCGTGTTTTGGCTCGCAAATTTATCACATTGTACACACTGTGCAAAGAACTATTATCGAAACAAGATCATTACGATTGGGGATTGCGCGCTATTAAATCTGTGTTAGTTGTTGCAGGTTCATTAAAAAGAGGCGATCCCGGTCGACCCGAAGAAGAAGTGTTGATGCGAGCTCTTAGAGATTTTAACATTCCGAAAATTGTCACCGATGATATGCCCGTTTTTATGGGTGTGTAATAAAAACTGTCTGTTTGCAGAAACAATGCATCACATTGTTGGGAAAATCACAGCCAACAAAATGTATATGTTCACTTGTTAACCCAATGTTTCCGTTTTATGTTCTTTATTTTCAGGTCTAATTTTCGATTTATTTCCGGCTCTCGATGTGCCACGTAAACGAGACCAAGAATTTGAACGAACGGTCAAGCAGGCGGCCAACGACATGCTCTTACAACCGGAAGATAATTTTATTCTAAAAGTTGTACAACTGGAGGAACTGTTGGAAGTTCGACACTCCGTATTCATCGTTGGAAATGCGGGCACTGGAAAAACTCAAGTTTGGAAAACACTATTTAAAAGCTATCAAAACGATAACAAGAAGCCAATATACAATGATTTAAAGTGAGTGTTGAACTACTTAGAATTCCTCCTCTTCTTCCTACTCCGCCCTCTTCTACTTCAGGAAGCAATTTTAATTGATATGCTTTTTGTTCACAGCCCCAAAGCAGGTAAATATTTTGATTGAATATATGTACATTGTACAATGTACAAGTACATACATCAAAACAATTTCTCAACTCTCGCCATGGAACGAGTTTTCCGTTTACAAAATTCGATATATTTACTCGCTTTGTATGCAGTGACGAACGACGAACTTTTCGGCATAATAAATCCGGCGACAAGAGAGTGGAAAGATGGGCTGTTTTCGGTGATAATGCGAGATCAAGCAAACTTAGTGGGAGATAATCCAAAATGGATCGTTCTCGACGGCGATATAGACCCAATGCAAGTATCTCAAACATTCGCTTATGCACACATACATACCGTTGAACCGTTATTATTTCTAAATAATATTATCTCATCTCATTGGCTTTGAATAAATTCATCATCCGTTTTTCTCGCTCTTGAACGCGCGCATGTGTGTTTGTAGGTGGATTGAAAGTTTAAACACCGTCATGGATGATAACAAAATTCTAACGTTGGCAAGTAACGAACGTATCGCTCTAACACCAACAATGCGCCTTATATTCGAAGTAAATTCTTTTTAAAATAATTAATTAGCATCACAAAAAGGTTGAAAAATTCCCTCTAATCCAACAGATTTCCAATTTAAGAACGGCGACACCGGCTACGGTAACCAGCTCTTTGAATAACAAATACTTTTCCTTGTGTATTATGTAGTTTCATCGCACAACTCATCTATCTTTCCATCTCTTTCTCTCTTTC
This sequence comes from Sitodiplosis mosellana, assembly GCF_009176505.1. Classification (NCBI taxonomy): domain Eukaryota; kingdom Metazoa; phylum Arthropoda; class Insecta; order Diptera; family Cecidomyiidae; genus Sitodiplosis; species Sitodiplosis mosellana. Next base: position 20,781,990 of record NW_022595244.1, on the reverse strand, counting down.
TGTATTCTGCAATAAGGTGAGCCGAGCTGGCATTTTGTATATAAATCCACAGGATCTTGGCTGGAATCCTTATGTTACTTCGTGGATAGAAACACGTAAAATATCTACGGAAAAATCAAATTTAGTGATTTTCTTTGACAAATACATACCATCGTGCTTAGAAACAATCCGAACGCGCTTCAAAAAAATCACTCCGATTGCCGAAATGGCTCACATTCAAATGCTATGTTATTTATTGGACGCATTACTGGTGCCGGCCAATGTAAAACCCGACAGTTCCAAAGAAATCTATGAGCTGTATTTCTGCTTTGCATGCATTTGGGCATTCGGCTCGGCTGTGTTTCAAGACCAAGCCGTCGACTATCGAATTGAGTTTAGCAAGTGGTGGGTCAACGAATTCAAAGGAGTAAAATTTCCAACGGGAGCCGGTACTATTTTCGATTATTACATTGATCCAGAAACAAAGCAATTTATGCCGTGGACTGAGAAAATACCAAAATTCGAATTGGACATCGATGTGCCATTGCAAGCGGTACTAGTGCATACATCCGAATCGATACGCGTCCGTTATTTCTTCGATTTGTTAGTTGCAAAAAAGCATCCATGCATGTTGGTTGGTCAGTACATGTTCATAATAAATATAGATGGCATTGTTATGTCACATTCAATTAAAACGGAATATCGTTTTTCTAATTCGATTTTCACAACGTCTGTTTTCACAAAGTGTTGACTCTCTGATAGATGACAAATAATTTTTGCCGGTGATTAATCTCAGCGAAATAAAATGGCAACAGCATACGAATGATTCTCTTTCAGGTACGGCTGGATGTGGAAAAACGGTTCTCGTGAATGAGAAACTACATGCACTGAGTGAAAAATATGCGATTCAAAATGTTCCGTTCAACTTTTACACCTCAAGCGAGATGCTGCAGAAGGTTTTGGAAAAGCCACTCGAAAAGAAAGCGGGACGTAATTTTGGACCGCCTGGCAACAAGACAATGATTTATTTCATTGATGATATGAATATGCCCGAGGTGGACACATACGGCACCGTACAACCCCACACACTAATTCGACAGCACATGGTATGAAATAATCGAATCAGCAATTGAATATTCTCATTTATTTTCGTTTTTTTTTCTTTCAAAGGATTATGGCCACTGGTATGATCGCAATCGTCTCACGCTGAAAGACATACATAACTGTCAATACGTGGCTTGCATGAATCCAACGAGCGGCAGTTTCACAATTAATCCTCGTTTGCAGCGTCACTTTTGCGTGTTTGCCGTAAATTTTCCCAACACCGAGTCGCTGACAACCATTTATCATTCGATTCTCAGTTCGCATTTCATCAATGCCGAGCAAAAGTTCAATCCGACCGTAACAAAAATCGGTGCAAATATCGTTTCAGCTTCACTCGCACTGCATAATAAAGTGTCGCAAATATTCCTACCGACCGCTGTAAAATTCCATTACATTTTCAATTTACGAGATCTCAGCAATATATTCCAAGGTTTGCTGTTCAGCACCAGCGATTGTCTGGCATCACCCGTTGACATTATTCGCTTGTGGTTGCATGAAAGTCATCGCGTTTATGGTGATAAATTAACGGATGACAAGGATATCGATAGCTTTACAAAAATGCAAACGGACATCGTGAAAAAATCGTTTGAAGACATTGACGAGTCAATCGTTTTCGAGAAGCCGAACATTTATTGTCATTTTGCCAATGGAATCGGCGAACCGAAGTATATGCCAAACAAGGATTGGCAATCGTTGACAAAATTGTTGCTCGAAGCACAAAACTCATACAATGATTTGGTGGCTGCTATGAATTTGGTACTTTTCGAGGATGCCATGATGCATATTTGCCGGTAAAGAGGACAAATTTCCCTATCCAATATTATACTATGTATGATGTATGTTGTGCGATATTTAAATCTTTATTTATTTTGGAATTTCATGAAAAAAACGCACACACACACAGAATTAACCGTATATTAGAATTGCCACGGGGAAGTGCTTTATTAGTTGGTGTAGGCGGAAGCGGAAAACAATCTCTGGCTCGTTTGGCTGCCTTCATTTCCGGCTTGGAAGTTACGCAAATCCAATTGAAAAAGGGATACGGAGTAGCCGACCTCAAAAACGAACTGTCTGGATTGTATTTGAAAGCCGGGTTGAAAAATGTCGGTATCATGTTTTTGATGACCGATGCACAAATACCATTTGAGACCTTCCTCGTTATGATTAATGACATGCTTGCCTCTGGCGAAATCCCAGACCTTTTCCCAGACGACGAAATTGAAAACATAATCGCTGGTGTTCGCAACGAAGTCAAAGGTAGGAAGGAGTATGATATTGGGAAATTGTTGAATTTGTGCCAGAAAAAAAAAACTGTACCTATGCTATTTACTAGGTGCTGGAATGGTCGATACACGTGAGAATTGTTGGAACTTTTTTATTGATCGGGTGCGAAAGCAACTGAAAATCGTGCTATGTTTCTCACCTGTCGGTACCACGTTACGCGTACGTTCACGCAAATTTCCCGCAATCATCAATTGTACATCGATCAACTGGTTCCACGAGTGGCCGCAAGAAGTAAGTTTATAATATTAAGTTTTCCAGGGGGTTTGTAGATTGAAACACAAGCACACTAGCGCCGCAGTTTGCCCTACAATATCATACACGGCAAGCTACAGAACTATTCATTCAGTATATATCATGTAGCTCAACTGTCAATCTGTAATCCCCCTGAAGTTTTCTGTTTTAAAAAACAATTTTTATAAATTAAACCATGAAATTTTTGTTTCAAGGCATTGGTCTCCGTTGCGCTTAGTTTTTTGCGAGAGTCAAAAGTTCCCGAGGAATATCGTGACTCGGTGACACGTTTCATGGCATACGTTCACACCTCTGTAAATACAACGTCAAAAGCGTATTTGCAAATTGAACGACGATACAACTATACAACGCCAAAATCATTTCTTGAGCAAATAGCGTTATATATGAAGCTGTTAAATCGTAAGCACGACGAGCTCAGTTCAAAGATAAAACGGTTGGAAAATGGTTTGGAGAAACTAAACAGCACTGCACTGCAGGTGGCAGAACTGAAGAAAACACTTGCCATTCAAGAGATTGAACTGAAAGAGAAAAATGATGCAGCTGATGCTCTTATCGAAATTGTTCGCATTGAAACGGAAAAAGTGCAGGCAAGTGTCAAGCGTTTTCTGTCCTTCTCTCTTTCGCTCCGTCACTAAACTTGTGTAGTTAATGAAAACATGAGAACGCGCTTTTATCCGATTCATCATGTTAAAAAATGTTCTATAGTTATTGTATTAAAAATAATAAGATCAGAATTATGGAGCATATAATCTGTACGCTCCACTTTCAGGAGAGATTTAATGAAACCATATTTTTCATCATCTTCATACATTTGCAGGCGGAAAAAACAATAGCCGATGACGAAGAGGAGAAGGTGGGCATTATTGCGGAGGAAGTGTCGAAAAAGCAAAAAGGTTACATTTTTTTTGCTCTTATTCTCACAACAATTTCGCATATTTTTCGTTGAACATGAACATTCTTTTCCCGTTTTTCGCAGATTGCGAAGAGGATCTGGTAAAAGCGGAGCCCGCATTGGCAGCCGCACAAGAAGCATTGAATACATTGAATAAAAACAATTTAACTGAGTTGAAATCTTTTGGTTCGCCTCCGGGGGCTGTCACAAATGTAAATATTAATATATGATGTGATGTGATGGACAAAGTTTATTGAATCAGTATTACATGTGTATAAAACTGTTTCATAAATTATCATACCAAGGTAACGGCTGCGGTGATGGTATTGATGGCAACAAATGGAAAAATTCCGAAAGACAGAAGCTGGAAACAAGCAAAAATGATGATGGCTAAAGTAGATGCATTTTTGGATGCGCTCATCAATTACGATAAAGAGCATATCCACAGCGATGTGATAAAGGTTAGCTAATGGAAATTAACAGTCTGCATCTGCCTGCACTCTTCCATTCACCTTCTGCTGATGAGTAAATTTATGGAATTTTGTTTGCAGGCAATTCAACCGTACTTGAATGATTCGGAATTCGACCCGATTTTCGTGAGCAGTAAATCGGGCGCAGCAGCTGGTCTATGCGCTTGGGTAATCAATATTATAAAATTTTACGAGGTTTATTGTGACGTTGAACCAAAGCGACGAGCATTGGCGCAAGCAAATGCTGAATTGGCTACCGCACAAGAAAAGCTCAGTATAATAAAGCGCAAAGTGCAAAACCTCGAGGAACAACTGTCCAAGTTGACCGCTGATTTTGAACAAGCTACAGCTGATAAATTACGTTGTCAAAAGGAAGCGGATGCGACACAAGCCACAATTCAACTGGCAAACCGATTAGTCGGTGGCCTTGCTTCGGAAAACGTGCGTTGGGCACAAGCTGTTGCTGAGTACGACAAATTTTCATGCATTTAACAACCAAACACTTTTACTCAATTTATTTACCGTTTTCTCTGTTGTGATTCGTTGGCAGTTTTATGGCACAAGGCACCACCTTACCGGGCGACACACTCTTGATAACGGCATTCATATCGTATGTTGGATGTTTCACCAAACAATTTCGATTGGATTTGATGAACAAATTATGGTTGACGAATTTGCGTTCGCTTGAACCTCCGATTCCGATAACTGAAGGTTTGGACCCGTTAACGCTGCTCACGGACGATACAACTATCGCGATGTGGCAGAATGAAGGCCTACCATCGGATCGCATGTCCATTGAAAATGCAACGATTCTCTCGAATTCGGAAAGATGGCCGCTTATGATAGACCCTCAGCTTCAAGGTTTGCTTTATTATTATTCTTATTGATTCAAATATGAATGGGCAAGCGGAATAATGAAACGTAATTCTGTTTTCAAATGAAGTGCCTCTGAGAAAATTTTTCAGTAAAAAAGCCCCACAAAAATATTGTCTGATAAAAATTTGTATGAAAATCTTATTCAGACAATATTTTTGTGGGGCTTTTTTACTGAAAATTTTTCTCAGAGGCACTTCATTTAAAAACAGAATTACGTTTCATTATTCCGCTTGCCCATTCATATATATATTAGATGGTTTCGGAAAATAATTATTATTACGATGAATTTGGTAGGCGTGAAATGGATAAAACAAAAGTATGGCGAAGAATTGCGAATTATTCGAATGGGTCAAAAGGGATATTTGGAGACGATTGAACAAGGCTTGATACATGGTATATTTTTCATTCAGAATAACAATTTTGTCATTGGATTTATTTATTTATTTTTAAATTATTTCAAATAATTATGAATTTTGCAGGCAAAACCGTGCTGATTGAAAATATTACAGAGACTTTGGAACCGGTTTTAGACTCTTTATTAGGCCGAAATACCATAAAAAAGGGCCGGTAAGCAGCCGATGAAATCCCATTGAATACTCTTTATAATAAATTATTATACATGTCACGTTTGGCCAATCATGCGAATGGATTTTCGGTCGTTCTTCTTCTTCCACTTTCAATTTCCAGAGCAATTAAACTTGGCGACAAAGAAGTGGAATATAATCCAACTTTCCGTCTCATCTTGCATACAAAGTTGGCAAATCCGCATTATAAGCCAGAAATGCAGGCCCAAACGACGTTAATCAATTTTACAGTCACTCGTGATGGCTTAGGTTCGTTTTGTACATTCATTCTTGCATTCATATGCAACTATTCCAACAACTATGAAAGTAAATAAGATAGAATCCCATCTCATTGACAGAGGATCAGCTATTGGCAGAAGTGGTAAGAGCAGAGCGACCGGATCTTGAAGAATTGAAAGCCCAATTGACCAAACAACAAAATGATTTCAAAATTATGCTCAAAAGTCTTGAGGATGATTTATTGTCCCGTTTATCGTCAGCTGGTGAGAACATATTGGGCGACACAGCTTTGGTAGAAAATTTGGAAATCACTAAACGAACGGCCACCGAAATTGAAGAAAAGGTTCAAAGAAAAAGAAGAAGAAAAAGATGGAAAAACTTGCGTTATATTGCGGTCATAAATTTATAATGTGTGAATTTTTGAATTTAGGTTGCCGAAGCGAAAATAACGTCCCAAGAGATTGATGTTGCGCGTGAATGCTATCGTCCGGCCGCTGCTCGTGCTAGTCTGTTGTATTTCATACTCAACGACTTGAACTCAATCAACCCAATTTATCAATTTTCACTAAAAGCATTCAGTGTTGTATTTCAAAAGGCAATAGCAAAAGCTGAAGCGTCTGACCAAGTTGAGAGTCGTGTGAATAATTTGATTGACTGCATTTCGTTCTCCGTATTTCAATATACATCAAGAGGTTGGTGTTTTGTGATTTTGCCGTTGGCATAATATATATTTTATACCATCATTGTTCCGATCAGGTTTATTCGAGTGTGACAAATTGATATTTGCGTCACAAACAGCCTTCCAGGTATGAACATATGATTTTATTTCGCTTAAACGCCTGCATATATACTAATCACTACTATAGAAGCCAACCACATTTTTCGTTGAGTTAATCGATGGAGCGCGATGTTCATTTGGTGTGATTTTATTTTTTACTCGACTCGTTCACAGATTCTGTTGATGAATGAAGAAATCACATCGGCCGAACTGGATTTCTTTTTACGTTTTCCGATAAAGCCGCACGTTACCAGCCCAGTTGAATTCCTGTCAAATACATCATGGGGTGGCGTCTGCACTTTATCGGCCAAAGAGGAATTCCGGTAGTGTTTTTTTTATTTCTCCATCGAAGAGAGAGAGAGAAAGGTTGAAAAACTAATTCGAGGAAAAAATGTCGTTATTGTTCTCTAGGAATTTGGATCGAGATATTGAAACTTCATCAAAGCGGTGGAAAAAATTCGTCGAAAGCGATTGTCCTGAGAAGGAAAAGTTTCCACAAGAATGGAAAAACAAGACAGCTTTGCAGCGCTTATGTATGATGCGCGCACTTCGGTAAATTATCATGTTGTAGTTCATCATATCCTCCTTTGTTCGTCTATATTTGTCAGGCTCAACGATAAGTTGATATAGAAGTAATAATCAATATATATTTGTTCGTGCTATCAAACAGACCGGACCGAATGTGCTACGCTGTAACAAGTTTCATTGAAGAGAAATTGGGTCCGAAATATGTCGAAAATCGAACAATGGAATTTGCAAAGTCATTTGAAGAGGCAAGTCCATCCACACCGATATTCTTCATACTGTCACCCGGTGTCAATCCGCTGAAGGATGTCGAGGCGCTCGGTCACACTATAGGTTATACAGCTGACAACAATAACTTCCATAATGTATCCCTTGGTATGATAATTTATGAAACAGTTTTATACACATACTGATTCAATAAACTTTGCCCATCACATCACATGAATAACACTGTTACTTAGGCCAAGGCCAAGAGGATGTGGCAGAATTGGCGATGGAAGAGGCAGCTAAACACGGCCATTGGGTTGTTCTACAAAATATTCATTTGACAAAGAAATGGTTGCCTCAGCTTGAGAAAAAAATGGACCACTATGCGGAAAATTCACATGAAAATTATCGAATATTCATAAGTGCTGAGCCGGCTGCCACAGCTGCGGCACATATTATTCCACAAGGCATCTTGGAATCGTCCATAAAAATAACTAATGAACCACCGTCTGGAATGCAAGCAAACTTGCACAAAGCTCTCGACAATTTTACACAAGAAACACTGGAAATGTCGAGCAAAGAGGCAGAATTCAAAGCCATTCTCTTTTCACTGTGCTATTTCCATGCCGTTCAATGTGAACGAAGAAAATTCGGCGCACAGGGATGGAATAAAATTTATCCGTTCAATGTGGGTGACTTGAACATCAGTGTGTCAGTGTTGTACAATTATTTGGAGGCAAATTCCAAAGTGCCATGGGAAGATTTACGGTATTTGGTCGATTCTTTTTCATGATTTTCCACATGCTCCATTCACTTTAATATATATATATATATGTATATATATAGGTATTTGTTTGGTGAAATTATGTACGGCGGTCATATTACTGACGATTGGGACCGAAAATTATGCATTTCCTATTTGGAAGAGTACATGCAATCGGATTTAGTTGATGGCGAATTGTATTTAGCTCCTGGCTTCCCCGCACCGCCAAACACCGACTACCAAGGATATCACAATTATATTGATGAAATGATGCCTAGCGAAAGTCCATGTAAATTCATGTTTCACTTTTGCATATTCAGAACTCATGATTCATTTTTTTTTTTTTTAAATTTCAGTGTTATATGGTTTGCATCCAAACGCTGAAATTGGCTTCTTGACAACAACATCTGAAAATCTGTTCCGAACTGTATTCGAGATGCAGCCACGTGACGCAGGTATGTGCCAATGCTTTTAAATATATGATGAGCACATTTTTCTGATTGATCTCTTTCTCTATCTCCTTTTTCCATCTTATTCAATTCGGAAAAAATTGATTGAATTATGGTGGCAAAAAAAAACCAGGTGCCGGAAGTGGAACGACGGTGACGCGAGAGGATAAAGTGAAACAAGTGTTGGATGAAATCATTGAAAAATTGCCGGAAGAATTCAATATGTTGGAAATCATGAATAAAGTTGAAGAACGAACACCGTATGTTATTTCGTTGCCGAATTTGTGTTCGATTTCAATTGGACCATTCAAACGAAACATTTCTTCTTTTTCTTCTTTCTCTTCTTCCGTTTGTCAGATACATCATAGTCGCTTTTCAAGAATGTGAGCGTATGAATTATTTGACGGGTGAAATGAAGCGTAGTTTAAGGGAATTGGATTTGGGTTTGAAAGGTGAATTAACGATTACTTCCGAAATGGAGGTGCTAGAGAATGCACTGTTTCTTGACCAAGTGCCACAAATTTGGACTTCGCGTGCTTATCCATCGTTATTGGGTTTGACAAATTGGTTCGTTGACTTGCTGATGCGTCTACGAGAGTTGGAAGCGTGGTCAACTGATTTCGTGGTAAAAATAGATTTTTTTTTTTGTTTTATTGGAGAATTGCTCGAATACTCTTTCTCACTCGATTTCTCTTTTCCACAAAACATGTGTGTGTGTTTTGTTACACTTTATCATTGTTATCAATGACTTTCAGCTACCGACTTGCGTGTGGCTGGCCGGTTTCTTTAACCCACAGTCACTGCTGACTGCAATCATGCAAAGTACAGCGCGGCGCAACGAACTGCCGCTAGATAAAATGTGTTTGGTTTGCGATGTAACGAAAAAACAAAAAGAAGAATTCACGTAAGTACCATGCTCATACTCAACCCACTCGAATTTCATTAACAATTGCTGTTTAAGTAACATGGAAAAATTGTCTCTGTTTGAAATTTTCGCGTCAACAGTGTCGCTCCGAGAGAAGGTGCTTATATTAACGGTATGATGATTTGTGATAGAGTTTTATACGCATGTAATAATATTAATTCAATAAACATTGTCCATCACATGAAAAACACTGTTAATTAGGATTATTCATGGAGGGTGCACGATGGGACATTCAGTCTGGTATCATCGTTGAATCTCGGTTGAAGGAACTGTTTCCGTCAATGCCCGTCATAAATGTTCGAGTGAGTCAAATGCAGCATACATTTTACATTCTCAATTACACTTTAATTTCATGTATGGACCAAAAAAAAAAAACCTTCGTTGTATTTTAAAAACAGGCAATTACTCAAGACAAACAAGATCTCCGGAATATGTACCAGTGTCCCGTGTATAAAACAAGAACTCGAGGCCCAACTTATGTATGGACGTTCAATCTCAAATCCAAGGACAAACCAAGCAAATGGACTCTTGCTGGTGTCGCCTTATTGTTACAAGTTTAAGCTAGAACTTTAAATTGAACACGAAAGCAATGAAGCGCAAATGCTTCACTGTCTAACGCATTTTAAATGTTTCATCCGCATGTTTTATGCAAAAGTCAAAGCTAATGAAGGAAAACATGATAGACACGGAGCGTGCGCAAAGAAGTAGAGAACAATAAGCTTTGAACATTATTCACAAGTTAACAAGCTAAAATAGATAGCACTGTACACTTTACACAAATGAATTTATTTAACTTTAGACATAAATATCTGCATACATACATAAATATATATAGCGTTGAGTAACAAAGTGCGAGTATGCACACTGCACAGTGCACACACAGCAGAGCAACCTTGTTTAAAGATCCATTATACTTGAGTTGAGTAGAGTAAAGTCGAGTCAAGTCGAAATGGGTAGAGAGAGAAAGTCTTGCATCGTAAATAATGTTAATGGATAAATCAGAGTGAATGGGGTCGAGAGATATGACATCAGCCAGTATGCAAATTACCGAGTCAGTTTGTCTGACGCCATACAAGCCAATTAAAAATGAAATGTAATAATAAAATGTAAAGAGAGAGAGAAAAAAAAAACAGCGAAAATCGAGGCATAAAAATTGCATGATTATCTTGATTATAGATTAATGTGTCATCATGTGGATTGATATTTCAAATTGGTAATCGCTTTCATAAATTTATTACCCTCTTTCCCTTTAAATAAATTTATTTCCAGTTCAGTAAGTTCCCGTGTAAATTTATTCATGATATTATGCGTCCGATTTAAAACAACAAATCTCAAAGTTGTGTTGGCATTCGATTCAGAAGGCCACACATACACACACATGTAAACGTATTTTCAAACCGATTTCAGCGCAAATAAGATGAAATCGCTACGAGTTGTCTTCTCTGTCACCAGGATGTTTCCAATTGTGCCTATTTCAATTCTCCGTAAATGTATATTTCTGTCTGTATTTCATCTGCACTTTCATACAAAGTAATTTTGGTAATGTGAATTTGAGCGCAAATCAATCAACAGCCAACACCAACAATATAGTTGCGCAGTATCCGGCAGTCTAATATAAGTATCCTGGGCGTCCATTGGGACTGAATTTTAACCCATGACACCAAATTTCGTTGATGGCAACTACGGCATAGGTTATACCAGGTGAAAAAATATTCCGATTCAAGTACAACAAACATATAATTTTGAGACATTGAAGCATGAGTGTCAACTGTGTTTGTGTGGGCACCATTTGTTTGCTTACCATTTATGTATATCATTAAATATTAATGTAGATTATGGCGACATGATTACATACATACATCCTGTTTGAATACGCAGAGTCCAGCAGACTTACTGGTTAGTCCACACTTCTGCCTGTGCATTTTTCTTATCATTCTGCATCAAACAACACGTACAAAATATACCAAACTAATTCTCTTCCGCTTTCTCTGTCCCGCATTTACTAACTTCTCACTCGCTCAAAATCGCTCAACTCCGGATACGACCGTTGCAAAACAAGTAGAACATGTAGCTCACACAATGACAGTCAGGATGTTGTTGATATCGACGCATTAATACTAGGCCATTCGAATCCATTGTAATAACGACGCTCTAAAATCCTGTTCATGTTCCACTCGATCGATGCGGTGAGCGAGTATTTGATAAATAGCATAATTAAAGCATATGTCATGAGTTCAGAATGCCCATTATGATTATATAAAGCTTCTTTATTTTAATATTTCGTTTGAGTGCGCCCGCCAAATGGAACGAAGTCAACAAAAGGACACTAAGTTAATTAACTATAATTCGTATTCGAAACTCGAAATGCCATGACACAATTCTTTCTTGTCCCCTCCTAATGCTGGGAAATTGATTGTTAACAAAATCGATAAGAAAAAAGCTAGAAGACCAAAACAACATAATAACCGTTTTCTATTGCGATTCAATCGAGTCCTTTCTCGAATCGAAACGAATGATAATAGTGGTGCTACTAAGTGAATATGAAAAACCTTTCGGTTCGTAATAATAAAGCCAGCAACTATTCAATTACATTTTTTTCATTGAATTCTATGAGGAAATATGTATGAAAAAAGGACAAGTCCCAAACTTTTGAAAGCTGATCGTCTTATGTCAAAATCAACAATTCCAGACGCACTCTTGAAGTTCTTCAACATAAGAATGACATAAATACGCAGAAGCTTCTGAGTTACCCAACAAACGCACAAACGAAGACATAACAACGGAGAAAACACAAGCAAGAGAATGTGCTTGTGCGCCCTACACTCATTCGCCTTCTACTCAGTTCGTTCATCGAGCATACATACACAACGCAAACAGTGTCTGTGTATATGTGGCAATATTGAACGTGCGCTCGTCCAGTTGAACCTTATTGTCACATATACACAGAAACCGTTCGCTCGATGAACGAACCGAGTAGAAGGCGAATGAGTGTAGCGCGCACATTCTCTTGCTTGTGTTTTTTCCGTTGTTGTGTCTTGGTTTGTGCGTTCGTTGGGTAACTCAGAAGCTTCTGCGTATTTATGTCATTCTTATGTTGAAGAACTTCAAGAGTGCGTCTGGAATTGTTGATTTTGACATAAGACGATCAGCTTTCAAAAGTTTAGGATTTGTCCTTTCGAAATGAGTGAGTTTCTTGATTAGGATGATAAAAAAAAATTTCGTCTATTTGAAATTCGTTCAAACGAAGTGAATCATCAATTTTAAGTGGGAAGTTCTCATTTGTAACTTATAATCGAAAACTATTTTCGAGCTCCACCAAACAACGGACGATGCAAACAAAAAGCGTACACAACAAAAGAAAATCAAAAACTCTACCGGCTTCAGCCAAAAATAACTAGATTTTGTAATCGAAACGTCGTCGTCGGTGTTTTTCCCCTCTAGTTGCTGCAAAAAAAGCAATAACTAAACGAGAAACGGAACACCAACTCCTTCAATTTCGTAATATATGCAAGAAAAGTTTATATTACAAGCAAACAAAAAAAATACAGCAATCACATCAGGGCCCACGAATGCACTCGATATCCAATAGCATCGATGTACGTACAAGACAAAGCAAAAAAAAGAAAATGTATAGAACGAAAATTGAAACACGAACAACAAACAAACAAAATAAATGTACAAAAATGCCGTTTTTATATGGTGAGTACAGGCGTTGACGATTCTAGCATGGAATGAGTGAAAATAGTTGTATTGTCACTGAAGCTCCCTTTTTTACTATCGTTGTACATAACAAACATACCGCATGGCACAACAGGCAAAACATCAACCGACCGACAAACATTTGCCAAGCAATTCGATCTATGCTGTGCCGGGCTATGTGATATAAGAATATTTAAAGTAAAGAAATAAATTGAATTGTATAACAGTATATACCTTATAGCGAGCGGTTACTTTGAATAGACATACAACACGAAAATGCCGCATGAATTTATAACACTTTGTCGGCATGAAAGCAGAACAGTGCACAACATATCATGCATTGAAGTAGATAGTGTAGCGGCGTGGTGGCCGTTTTATATATTCTATATATATATACAAAAATACGGCCGATTACCGCATGTATCCATCTATCTTTGCGTTAGAAGATACAATAGACAGTTGCATCGATATCGCACCGCGTTCAACGTATACATATTGGATAATGCATCGGTCACATTTTGCTTGTATACAAAACACCGAGCAGCAAAGGAGCCGAAGTTTTGTTTTACATAAACGATTCGCTCCACTTCGTCGTCAGCCGAACGTCGAAATCGGCACGGCACACATTCATCTATTGTGGGAAAATGTGCTTCCGTCCGACAAATTGAGTCAGTCTCACAGAGTATGCTCAACGGAGAGAATCATCACACAGTGAACATTATCGTTCTTCGTCGAGAAATTCAGTTGTATTTTTTTTTCTTTATTTTGTTATTTCGCACAATGAAATCGACAGCGGTTGATTGAAGGCAACGGAACCAACGAAACCAAAGTGAAAACGAAAATATTGTTTCGTCAGCTTTCAATCTCATATATCATCGGACGGCTTTTATAATTGAATAAAAAAAATCTGTTTTTTTTTTTCTTATCGACGGTGCATCCAAAAACGAAAGACTTTTTTTTCTATAAATTTCTAAGTGATAATAAACGGACGAAAGAAAAAAGTGGGTTCAATTATCTGAATTTATTGTTTTTTTATTTCATTGTGTTTGTGGCAAATTGAATTATAACTTCATCAAAACTGTAATATCCCCAAATGAACCAATGATTTGGCTCAATTTTTTTGGACAAGACACGAATTTATACAGCAAAGAACATATCATTTTTCTTGTTGATGATCGAAATATTGACACTTGAGCACACACACACACACACCCCTACACATACATATGAACAAAATACCAAAAAGACTATCAATGGCATGGAATTCTCCATTCGAGTCATTACTGGTTTAAGCGCAAGTGTTTATTGATTTGGAAAGGATCGTAAATTTGATTGAATAAAAAAAATAATTGAAGAATCGGAATACCTTGACTACAATTGGATATTGGTGACGAGCAAGCCAACATCAGCAACAGCAGCAGCAGCAGCAGCAGCAACAAAAGCAATATAAATTAATTTGGTGCTTAGTTCTGATTATGCTATTAAGATGGGAAATTCACGATTGTAAAACAATTTTCAACGGTTATTCTTCATACTCCGAAATCCCGTCGGAAAGTATACACATTACACACACCGTAGAGTCTCTGCGAGTTTTCCCATTCACTCGTTACTTGTTTACATTTCATTTGTTAAACTAATTATACGGTGCACAGTTGTGTTGAATCCCATTGACGCTGTTGGAAAGTTGGCGGAAAAATTGGGTCTCGAACAAAAAAAGGGGACATCCAGAGTCACAATCACAACATCAACATCAACGATTTCGAAGTTGAAAACCATTCAATTTTGATTGCACGGAAATTCATAATTCATCTACTGAATAAATATTACGAAGAATGAATAAAAGTACCAAATGAAGTGTGCCATCGAATCGATGTTTGCTTGAATGGCAAATGACATTTCAAAGGTCGTGACTTTTGATCAATACTTTCGAATTTATAACAAAGTTTCAACGAAGATAGAAAAGACCGTTAAAATAAACATTTTAAGAAAAGGAAGCGTGAATAAATAAAACACACAAAATCAACTCAAACGTACATAATCCCCTTCTAAAAAAAGAGAGAACTTACACATCGAATACTTCTCGAGCGGTTCAACGTTTCGAACGTATGAAATAATCATTTTTTTTATTCGAGAATATATTTTCAATGACTGTTGAAAAAGAGGAAAACGTAACTTCGTTTCAAATGTGCAAATCAATAAACTTTTTACCCAATGTATTTCATTAGTTCCGAATTGGTATGGCTGACTAAAGCTAAACAGTAGATAGAAATAGGATTTCACCCACATTACATATATATTTATTCACAAAGCAACCGACGGGAACAAATCAACCGACAAGGTAAACACAAAGCAAAACCACGAGAGAGAGAAAAAATCGAAAAGAAAAAAGTGTTTATGAATGAACGGAATTTCATTGAAAACATGTAAAATCAAACGAATATTCAACAAACAAAATATCAAATTTAATCTGATACCAAAGAAAAATCTCCATACGTGCGAGTGATTCACATCGATATACATTTATAAGCTCCTTATGAACATGAGCTTTGTGTGTGTGTGTGTATGCGTGACATATTTTCAAAGTGATTTTCAATCTTTATGAAACAAAAACCGAATTTACAAAATGGTATTTATGTGCGATTTGGTTCATTGGAGTGAAACTAAGCAGAAACCAAGATATTTGTGGATAGAAGTGTGAAATACCAAATCAAATTGATTCAATAGTGTACTTTTGTTCCGAACAATCATCGACATATGAACGAAAATATCCGAGTCATGCACAAATCAATCATCTAATCAGCAAAAAAGAGACCTACTTTCGCAGAAAAAAAAGCATAAAAAACATCAAATTATCGAATAAAGAAAAAAACAGAAATGTGGAAATAATGCCACCAAAAAGGGTGTGTGCAGAAAAACCTGGAGATTATTGTTTCGATCGGACATTTGACCTCAACATGCAGCCATCGTGTGAGTAATCTGGATGGTTTTCCAAATAAAAACGAAGAAGAAAAAGTGAACGAATAATCTGAACAACACCATATGAATGACATGACGATGATAAAAATCACATTACAGAGCATAGCAAAATTTTAGAACAAACTGAACAATTGCTGCTTCAATAATCTTCTGCAAGCGTGGACTTCAAACGTGCGCGGTTTTTTACCGCTGCTCATTTTGTGGTCAACGAATTTGTTCATACGAAATCATCAATCGCTGTGCTATTAGCACAAAAATTTCGGTTTTTCAAAGTGTTTTGGCTCTTTTTTTCATTTATTCTGTCCTGCGGTTATTTCATTGTAATGTGATATGTCGACATGAGACATTTATTTTGAAATTACTTACGGCGCGTTTGTCTTTTAAGAAAAGCAGAAGTTTCGTCTTTAAAGCCAGCACTCGCATTTTACAACATCGAACGTTTTCTTGCGCAACGAGATAAAAAGGGAAAGAGCGCTCAAAGTGAACGCAACTACAATTTATATGGTAATTTTACTGGGGAAGAATTCATACAGCTGTTTGTTGCGGTATCCTCTTTCAAAAATAAAGACATTATCTGGCTGAAGAGAATTGATGACCATTATTTCAACAAGCGACGTTTGGTGAGTTAAATCCATCTTCGTCGTCGTCGTCGTCTTCGACGCATAGACCGAATTTGAGACTTGAAGTGTAAAATTGCTTTAGAGTAAATGCGTATAATAAGCATACACACAAATCAGATTCCGAAATCATAGTCGCCTAACACCCAACGCATTCAATATAACAACGAAAATGTCACCCTATTGAAAATTATCAACAGCTTTAGAAAAATTTCCATTCAATTCGTTGGCCGCCGCGCACCAATTCATTCGAAAGCCACAAATTACTGCATTGGAAAGTCTTTTCTGAAAGAGACTCGAAAACAAAGGGAGCAAACAGTGAAAAGCTGAACGCACAGCGCACACTCACATAAAAAAAACGACAAGAACACACGCAACCAGAGAGCTTTCGTGTAAAAAAAAAACATCGCACATTCTTCTGTATGCATGTTACGAAAAGGCCAAGATAAAGTCTGATTGGAATTGTCGAATTGCGATACACGAGAAGAAACACCACATCAACAGCTAGCACAAGCAAGAAATACCACTGGCAAATAGCGAACGGAAAAGAGCAGCAGCAAGAAAAATTCACTTAATCTAGACAGAGACAAAAGGGGTAAGTTGAATGTGATGTATATATCCTTATTTTTTTTTCTCGAAAACGAATTGCTATCGTATTTCAAATAGATCTTTCTATTCATTCCAAACAAGACAAATGATGGGAGCGTCCGTTTTTAAATGGCTAAAACCGAGGTTTCCGTTATGTTCATAATGCTTGTTAGCACATTCTAACCGAACGAAATGAAATGTATATCTCCATCGTCTGTGTCGTCGCATCAGTTAAATGAATCTAATATTTATGTGACACCGTTTTAAATAGTTCGCGCTCTGTTCACTCTATTACGATGCACAAGACTTGAATTTATGTTGAATGCCAAATATTTATTCAACCGTTTGAAGAAAGAAAAAACAGTCGCATATTTAAGCTCTGCTTGAGCGCAGAAAAGGTTCAGACAAACGATGATGACGACGACGACGACGACGATGAATAAATAAAAATGAAGAAACACTTAAACTTTTTTAATTTTTCTACGTGTCACCTCGAAGTGACATGTTGACTTCTTGTTTGTGAACGCGACTCACAGCAGACAAATGAGCACTGGCTTTTGATGCTAGACGAGGGTTCGCCGTAAGATGTTGCTGTGATAAATTGAGATATTTTTGATGAAAAAAAAAAATCGAAAACGTCGCATTTCAATCGAATGATTGAACGATTAAACTAGCCTTTGTAAAACTTTTCTCATTTTCGGGAACGATCAAAATAGGGAGAATGAAAGTGACGCCATACGAAAAAAAAAAGTCGAAAATAAATGAGGGTATCCAATGCTCACCTGTGTCAATCCACGAAATCAAACCAATGAGAAATGTGACAAATTTGGGACGGAAAAAGAAATTCCGACGCGGACCATACAACCGACAATTGCTCATGAATATTCCAAAAGTAATGGCTGCCTTTTAGTAATACACGAAGTGTAGGAATGTAAAATAAAGACTATAATGGTTTATTCAACTTCAATTATAATGCGGTGCCAAACCGTTTGCGTCGCATATGTGTGACATACGCGTGCAACGGTTTATTTTGGCGTTCCCTAGTCGCCAGGCGCACACTACTGCATACGAATGCGTACAGTATAAAATGAACGATTGTCATGATATTTCGATCGATTATTTCTCTCATATTGAGTTTTTTTATTTCCATCGATTGAAAGAGAGCTGAAGGGAGTTTTTTTTCTCTTTCGAACAATCATATACTTGGAAATAATTTATCAACAAACGTGTTCCATTTTTATGGACATTTCACCGCTCCCTGGCCATCCTAAATCAATCATTTTATTATAAACTTGATCTATTAACTATATTCATTGAAATGAAAAACCGAGATATGCATGTACGATGTACGTCCATTTGACACGTTGTCCATTTTATGACACACACACACCGAACATATATCGATAAAAGCGAGGCTGTTCTCGAGTTTTTGACATGATATCGAGAGGAAAAAAAAAAACAAGTATTAGTACCATTAGCTTTCCTAAGCCTACCTATGTCCATCACATATTGGTTTGAACAATAAAACTGTGAGTTGATTACAATTCAAACTGAAATCGTTTCGATCGATAAATTTTGAAAACCCCTTGCGGCGATATGAAACGAGGAAAATGAAATCTAACTCGATCCATTAATATTTGATATGCGCTTCTAATTCAATATGAGTAGAATTTTTGAATCTTATTGTTTCACAATTGATTCAAGTGGTTTTTCTTTTGCATCAAATTGAAACGTAGTCTGAACAATTTTCCCAATTATTGAGAGTTTTCCATTTTCATAATGCTTGTTCATACAAAATGATTCCGAATTTCGATTAATATGGGAATTATATATAATTTATAAACATAAAAACATATATGTTGTGTCGTGGGGCCTCCGTGCTGCTTGATTCATATCAAGTGTCGAAAAAATTTGGGAATTTTCATGCATGAATTTTTGGCTTCGGTTGACGACAGATATGTGTGAGAAATTCTTCCATTGAAGTGTATTTAATATGTTGTCGTGCGTTGTTTTTGATGGAAGCCTATATTTATATGTTGCTCTATTGGAAAAACCGATCGATACGGAAACGAAATTCGGGTTAAAGCCGATACGCTTTTATTCCTTTAATTCATTCAGACCATGACAAAGGGAAAGACACAAACAGTCAAATAAACAATTCCATTTATTGATGGCGAACGTGTTATTTGAAATGTCATCTGTCAAAATAAAGCTACACATAATATTTTATACCCACCTCTGGAACTCTCTGTGCGCGCTTTCACAAAAAACATAATGATTTAAATTATTGTTTTCTATATTTAAATATTCATCGGAATCGGCCAAAATTTATGTGAATATAAAATGACTTGTTTTTCAATCAAAACTTAAAACCAACAATCACATCAGCAGCGAAATTGGATAAACTTGTCAAGTGGTTGGTCATGATACATTTTTTATGAAAATCAAATTTCCTTGAGTTTTTGTCGGAAGGAGAATTTTCATTGAATTTTTTGTCCATGAAATCATGGAAAATTGGACAAACATTTAATATTTGACGGTACGAAATTGTAATCATTAATTTTAACTAACCAGCACTGTATTTTACTACATTCTTTTCAATTTGCGCACTGCATTTTGAAAGCGCCTCATTGGAATACGTTTTGTACTGAAAATACAATGAGACTGGGACTAGCTGACCAAAAATTTCATCATCGTGTGTTGTAAATGTCATACATTCAATTGGATAATTTAGAATGTGTTTGATGTGGCCGCCCAAACGCATTAAACACTTGGACAGTCCAACCATATTCAATAGGAAACGAATATCGAATTTATAATGCCACCAAAATGTGTTGAATGGGGAAGAGAAAGAGAGAGAGAGAGAGAGAGAGAGAGAGAGAGAGAGAGAGAGAGAGAGAGAGAGAGAGAGAGAGAGAGAGAGAGAGAGAGAGAGAGCGTGGTTAGTGTGTATTTGGCATAGAAAACAACAACGACTGCTAGTGTCGAACGTAAATACACGTAAATGCTGCATAATATTAAACGCACCCATTAATTTTTCATTGTTTTCCTATTAAGAATGGATGCGTTTAGTATTATGTGACTTGACACTAGCAGTCCATGGAAAACAAACATCGACAACGGTAAAGTGCTATTTATAGTCGTTTATTTTCCATTCCACGTTCACTTCTGTTTAGTATGCGAAAAAGATAGTTTGAGAGACGAAAATGTCATAGTGTTTTAGTGTTTTCATTTCTCCACAATGCACACTCTTTCCATTCCGATGTACAGGCAGAAGCGGTGGTTTATGCGGTGGTCGTTTCACAGCACCGATTCGATTTTCCTTTCATTCTCGTTAATAAGACTTATAATCTATAAATGCTGTTTCAGAACCGCTGTTCTCTTGTCTCTCCACTGTCATTTAAATATACATATATGTACGTATGCCCGTACGTACGTATATATGGTTGTTGACGCGTATAGTTTTGTGTGTCCGTGTATTTGTGCATATCACAGTGACTACATTGTCTTTAGTGGCTGATTCTCAGTGTGTGCACATTAATACTATATTTATGTAGCATGGTATATTTAAACTAAATATGAGTACAACGAAACAAAAGCCAATGGCTGAATTCGGTGAGAGTGTCAGCTTCGTTTTTGGAAACAAGTAGTGCGCGTATTTTTACTTTTTATCGTTGAATGTGGGTCATGTAAGTGTGGTGTTAACTGTTATCGATCGCAATGTGTTCAACGCAACGTCAACCTCAGTAGAAATTCTGTTAAATTAAAGAATGGCTCTCTGTGCATTGTTTTTTCATACGATAATTAACGAAAAAAAAAAACAACAAAAACAATATTTCTACAGTTGTTGACTGTTGATTTTTCGCTTCGTATTTCTCTCTCGCATCAGCTTTTTAATTGGCAATGGCGAACAATGCGAAAGCGATCTTAAACCAGCTAATTAAACGAATTTTGCGCTCAGTGCGAAAATAAATTTTTCATGCGCCAACAACAACAACAGTATAAATATGAGCGAACATTCAGCTTTCGTTGGAAAAATTGACGCGACCGTTATTTCACTTCTTTTTTCCTTCATTTTAATAACTTCCTAATGCTGAACCTACGTTGCTTTCCACAAGAGATATTCCTTTTCCCACATTTTATCTTTCTTTGCATTCATTTTTTATGCCTGGAATTTTTCAGCAGCACTTTAATTTATTTTTTTCCTCCCTCTCTTGCGCGCGCTTTTCATTCATATCTGACGAATTTATTTGCTGAGCATTTCGAAATGGATAGCACTATTTACTTTGCTAACTCTGCTCACAAGCACCACCATTGTGTAGCCATGAATTTCGAATCATTTGATACCGTTATTTATTGTCACACATCATTCGATGAAAATTCAGAGCAATTTCTTCCATTCCGTGACATCAAAATTACAAGCACGTACGATTATTCTATATCCCCTTTTTTCGGGGACAGTCTTTGCGTTTAGGTTATTTTCGACGATGACACATGTGAACATTTCAAAGTGCTGTTGAAAGTTTTGTGAGTCGCTCGAATGAAAAGCAAAAAAAATGCGATGACAACGGCGATGATGATGATGATGATGAATATCATTAGGCGTGTTGGAAGTGGACGTGGATAACGATAGCAAACACAATGCAAACAAACGAACTTTAAATCAATCACGCTGCTCTCGTATGAAGCCCACACAAGCATTTCCTTTCGTCAATGGTAGTGACAGATTCAGATAATTCCTCACTAATGTTAAATGCAATACATTGAACCCGCACTCGCTTTGAATTGCTAACGACATGTTCGTTATTATTCATCGGCATCGAAGAATGGAGATCGACATGCATTTGGAGCGCAAATGCACTTGATTGTCAATAGAATCGATCAAATATTTAAACTTTCAAATCGGTTCATCAAACGCGTACACACACGCTCTCGCACACAGCCGCAGCAGCAGAAGAGCAATCTGCAAACTTTGCTACGTTCAAATGATATTCGATGCAGAAGATATTTGTAATCACGTCTCAACATGATTTCCGTTTGTAATTCAAATCAAATGTATTAAAATTTCTGTCTATGCTTCTGTTGAAATATGGTAACTATACATTGAATGTTTCAGCTTAGACTTTTTTCATATTTGTTTGTTTTTGCCAGCTGTACAGGACCAGTAAAAAAGGATAACGGGCCCAAAAAGGAGCAAATATTCGCTCCAAAACGACTGTGATTCCATTTGAAAATGTCATTCTATTTTCATCAAGTCAAATACTACGGCCGAGGTTTTTAAAATATTCAACGATTCAGGGAGTGTTTCTGCCACTCAGCAAAATTTATATACTTTTATCCAACAAAAAATATTAGCTCGGGATTTTCTATTTCACCCGATTGCACTGTATTCAACGTGTTCATGTTCTGTTTTGAATTCAGCTGTTTTTTTTTCTACATAATGAACTGTTTTTGTGCATTTGATGTACCGATGAAATGAAATCGGATTTCATTTGGACATACAATGTAAATACAACATTATCGCATGAAACATTTGCTGGATTTTATTTCTGAAATAACTTTCTTCTCCAACTAAATCTTATTCGCCATGACATTCTGAACCATTTATGTTCTGTTTTGGTTTCTCACATACACAATTTTTCTGACACAACCGCATGCATAAACAATATAAAAAACAAACAACATTGTAATGTTGATGGAATCACGCAGATTCTTTTCTACGCCCCGTCAAAAATTCAATTTGTTTGACCTCAAACCCTGGATCTCGTCGGGTTTGCATTCGGAAAACTGTATTGTGCATGCTTCGTTATTAATCCTCTCCTGGTGCGCACCGCTCTATTCCCATTGATATGCCAGAAAATTCAATTATATTGAAATGCCGTCGAGTATACTGAGCACCGATTCATAGGGAGGGACAGAGAGCAGAGTGCAGTGTTTGACATGATCCAAGCAAATATTTCAAAATAAACAATGGATTGAAGATGTTCGTTGGGCTTTTTGTGTTTGCTTAGAAGTATGTTGTGATACGAGTCGTTGTTGCCTTTCACTAGATTCACCCAACCAACTTTGATTGTGAGCAGTAAAATCAATACAATGCCAATAGATTGTTTCGATGATGCCCGTTAGTTGCTAGCAAGTTTGTCGACTTTTCGCTATGTTTTTTTTATTCTTCAATTGGAGCTTTTCACATTTCAAGCAGTTGTGCAGCAATCAGTGTACACTTTTGATTTATACATATTCGTATACGTACACTATCGTGCAAAAGTTTGGGTCCAAATAATCGAGATTCTTTTTCACACGAAGTTTACTATGAAATTCTTCAATGGGCATGCAACGTTTAATTTGGTTGCACAGTTCATAATGAACTGTCCAACTGTTTCAATAAAATCGCATTTAGGGCCCGTAGTTTTAACTGTTGAATCCATACTTTTGCATGGTAGCGTATGCTATCTGGGATGACCGTCAATCAAATTGAACTCCTCAGTACAATCGTAGAAACAGTTGGTATGTTTGTATTGAGACGATTTGGTAAATACGCTCATTTTCACACCTGATCAAAAGCATTTCTTCGGCGTATTCTCTGCGACGCAGAATTATTGTTACCATGGGATAGACAAAGTGCTGCTGTTTTGAAAGGCTAAATCGAGAGAGAGAGAGAGAGGATGTTAACGAACCCTTCTGTTGTAGTAACGCATTCAATCTATTTTCAAAGTAAATCTAGACTCTATTTTCCATTTCAAAGATTTGCGCTTCGATGAGCAATTTCGTTTTGTAGCACGGGAAAAGGACTCGAATTGATCAGACGCCATTTCTCTTTTGCTCCATCGATATTCCGAATCCATAAACTTTACCTCACATTAAATAATGCAAAATGTTATGTGAGTTTCTTCGACACACTTTTTGGCTTGACATTCTCAACCCGCCTCGTCTGAATCGTACCTTTTTTCCCATTTAGAATTCCCACTGCTGCATTTATTTTCATATTTTCTATGAAAAGGGTTTTTTCGTTTCATGAAGAAGAAATTTATGAGGCCATCCTCTTTGCTTGACAATCACACAGCGAAGAATTAAAAAGTCGACATTTTAATTCTAGTAAAAGCGCCTAAACAACTTTTTATCTATGCAACAAATCTGGAATTGTATGTCGTAATACATTCAAAACACACCAGCCAAAACCAAGTTGAATAAATCCATTTAAAAGTTAGTTCATTATAGTGCGCTCCAAAAAGTTGGCCGTTTAGAGCAAGACCTTTTCGATAAACTTGGCACAAAGTAAAGTTTTCAGACTTGTTTCCTTGTTTTTAAGTTTTTGTCTCGCATTTCGGTGCAATATGCAGCAGCACAAAACGTGGTAAATAATTACAAAATTTCACACAGAAAAACTGCACGTTCGTGACTTTTATTAATGATAATAAATAAATAAGCATGATATCGATCATTATCTATGAGGTTTCTAATTCTAAACAGCCAGAATAAATTACACATACAAAATAGACATAAGGACGAACGCGAAAAAACATAGTTTATACTAAGAATAACTTCATGTGGTTCAATTAATTTGCCGTTCGCCCCATGAATATTGACGGGGAAAACATTTAATTTCACATTGTCATGAAATCGGCAAAGTTTTTTTTTCAAATATCCAAAATAGAGAGAACAAAACGTGTATGAGTTTACGTTTATTGGATTATTGGATGAATTTACGCTAAAGTTGCACCGATTATCACGCTGTGGCTTAGTTGCCGTAATTTTTTTTTTTACAGTAAGCATACATATTATGGTACGGTGTGCCATATGGCAAAGCACATTTACGGGTTTTGAGTTTGTTATACTTTTTCATGAACTGCGTTGTTGTGCTTTCCTGCATGTGTGCTCAACGTGCAGAACATCTTCCCGGTTTGCTGAGTTGAAGGGGACGAAGAGCAAAAATAACACTTCTGGAATACACTTCACAGCTCTCTCAAAATGTCTCACTTCGTTTTGCACAAAATGCGCCAAAAATCGCTCCAAATGGGAACAACCGTCTAAATATAACAAGACTCATTTTTGCAGCACCAGTTTGTGCAGTTTCACCTTTTATGTGCCATTAGTGTGAAAGTTTTGTGTTTTTTCCGTGAGAGCGTTGCCTTTACGTTTCACGTTCACTTAATTTAACATGTAAATTGTCGAGGCGCAAGACGGGCGACATAAGCATAAACAACTTTTCGCATTCATTCTCTAAAAGTCTATAAATATTTGTGCGAGTGCGTTAGCTGTCTACTGTGCGCTCTCTGCCATGTGTTAATGTGTTTGTGCGTGTGCTGTGCTGTGTTGTGATGTGTACGCAAATAAACAAGCAATAAAATGTATAATTCAAGCGTGTAAATCATGACTTCGTGTTACAGGCGATTCCTGTATTTCGACAAATTTTGTACAATGATTATAAATAGCTGAATGCGTACCTGCCACACTCACAAAAAGAAAAACTCGTATGCCGCACATAAATCAACCGTTGAAGATCATCACAAATCCAATTGAATGACAGACATTGAAGAAAACGCCAATTTCGACATGAAAAATGACGACCGTGCATTTGAATCACTGTATTGTGATACAGTCGTCTCTCTCGTATCTTTTTTTCTTGAATATTGATTGTGGCCCACATCGCATCGTGGCTATTAATTTCTATTTCAATTCACCGACAATAGTCAACAACCAAACTTCGCCGTTTGCCAAATATTGAGCGGCCATGCATTTGATGATTTACTGTAGCTGTGTTTTCTTTGGGTCTCATACTGCGATAAAAAATGAGCCAATTCCCTGTAATATCAGTCACGTACATGAATTATGCACAACGATATTTTTTGACACCTTGCATACGGTGTGACAGCACGCTTTATTGTTATGCGTTAGGTATAAAAGTCATATTCATTCGAATCCATTTTGTATCACACGAGTTTCTTGCAGTGCTCAACAACAATCGATAAGATTGAGAGTAGCAATTTTGCTGTTTCTTATATGCCACGGTGAAAATTTCACATAAAAAATTATTCAATAACTGAGATGGATAAATCTTAGAGCAAAAAAGACAAACAGAGTTGGGAGCAAAAGTGACACAACTGAGCATTGAGCGGAAAAGTTGTTTTTACATTTTTCTCGCTATTGAAAATAGATAGCGATTAAGTGTCTTCGGTATATCCATTTCCAGTAGCGAGAAAATTGCACGCTTCTTTTCTGTTGTGTCAACTTTGCTCGCAAGTTTATTTGTCTCCCTTTTTTCCAAAGTTTTTTTTTTCCCCGTTTTATTCATAGAAAAACTCCATAAGTTCACCTCTTGCTTTGTGCGTGTTATATACTCGTAATGAAAATTAGGCGATAGTTTTGATGTGAATATGTAGTCAAAGTGTATTTGTCAATATACCAAGTCAATTTTGGAAAATATTCACATTATTAGTGTTTTCAGTGGGCCTCTTAAAGGTGGCACACGTGCACACACTCCTTGTCGTGTGCTAACACTCAAGCAATCCAAGTTTGCTATATGAAATTGCCAACTTTTAGGAACAGTATGAAACGCAGCGCTTTGATGGAATCGACATCGAGTCGAACCAGCACCAAACCATATTAGTACATTGAGCAGTCATCATATATTGTACGTATATTTACCTATATAGTGATGAGAAGCATAATGACAGAATGTTCAGTTTAATGTTTTCTATCTCTTAGTCGAGTTGCTTCGATTTGTTGAAGAAAATACTATTGAAAGGCTTTGAAATATCAAAAAAAATCCGATTCTTTTTTCTGTGTCTATTGGAACAGACATAAGGCTAAACAAAAATACAGTGAAAACGAAAAAAAGTTCAAATGAAATCTCCCATCCCACAATAGCACACTTTTTCTTCAAACCAAAATCTAATACTAACACGATTTCGACTCGTTTACGTCTCACCAATAGAATTATGGTTAGCATTCGTTCAAGTGAATTGAGTGGATAGAAGTCATCAAGAAGTGGATAGAAGCCATGAATTCGTTTTGAGTTGTTAGAACGCGTTTTGAATCATGGCAACGAAACAGCGCGAAACAAAAACAAACACAAACAACGCACACACCGAGATATACATTGGCTGCCTTCTGGCAAACGTCTTCTTCGAACTTTATGACTCAAAATACGAGCAAACCCACGAAATGGTTTTTATTAATTTTATCGCTCGCACGTATCAGCCAAAATGCTACTTATACTTAGAGAGACGTTACTTGCGTTATGGATGCTGAAATGAATGCTAAACAAACGCCTGATACTCGCATTATATCATTTATAGTTGATAAAAAGAGATTTGTCTGTCGCTGTTGTTAAACATTGAAATGTGCTTTTGTACATATGTTTTGACTAATCGATAACACGAGAGAGTGCGTAAACAGAACGAAATGTGTGCCTGTCTTATTGTGTTGCTGACAAAATAAGGAGCAGTCACTTAAGTGCCATATTGAGTGGTAGATTTATTCAGAAGGTCAGGTGGAAAAAAGTTTCGAGTTTCTTGAAAGTTTTTTTTTTCTCGAATGGTTGAGTCAATTCGTTGTTGTCGTGTCTAGAAAACGTTTAAAAATTCCATAAAAATCATTTGCTGATGCCATAAAAAAATAAAAATGTCATTTAAAAACACGTTGGATGGCTATTATACCTGGAAATTCTGTGAGAAAGCAAAATCAAAAATTTTCCTTCTTCCCATTTCAAATGGACTGGAATATCTCGAAATAATTTACTCGAATGCTACTGAAAATGAACTACCGTCGCTGGCAATTAAAGGCTCGTTTCCTTCATTTCCTGCAATTATAATGTTAGAAAAGGCGGATTTGCCAAGCTGAAGTTCAATTTTGGACCAAAACGACAAAGTGAAACACAACAAATGTTCGAAATGCGTAAAACGAATAAAAACACTGCTCCCGTATTCATAGCAGTAATATTGATTTTCTTCTTCTTCTTTTTCCTCTTCTTCTGCTCAATGTTTGTTTGGGCTTGAACCATTGTGATGCGACTTACAATGAGCCACAAAAATGATTTATCATATTTATCGTATTTTTCTTCCGCTTCAAAACGAATCAGGTTACTTAATGGATTCAGAGCTGAGAGTCACGCATATATGCTTAAGTGAAGTGAAAATGTATTTCTCCTCTCTATCTCTCTCGCTCCCTTTCCCTTTTCCCATTTAATTTCAGTGGACTCGTTCATCTTTACTCGTCGTCGAGTCGACAGACACAAAAGTTGCTTGAACACGTGCACGACAAGTAAGAAAACACATCGATTAGCAAGATCTACTGGGCTGGTAGATAAATAATGGTGATGATTGATAATCGTTTAGTGGCAAATGCTCTCTTCCGACCGATGACAAAGTCGCACAACGTTTCCCGATGGCGGATGTAGCAAATTTGATTTTTTTGACTCTTGGGCTTTCGATTCAATACTCATTCGGTATTTCAATGCATTTGTTTTCAGTGGGCTCAGGCTGAAAAAATGATTAACTCATTAGAAACAAGAACGAAACAATTTTTTTTTAATCATGGAAGAAAATATTTTCTCTTAAATGAGAAATATATAGGGAAACAGAGGTCGCCAAACGAATCTTCCTTTCATCAATGCTGCCATGTCTTCACATCTTCCTTCTATAATTCTTCCCTTAACATGCCAAATTGAAATTGAAAACAACTTTTTCCATTGAATTCATTAAGCCGCTCGCAAGAAGATTACCAAGGCCTTTTCAAAGATAAAGAATTACATTTTCTTCGATAAAAATTTAATTCAATAGACAACACAATGCTATATTCAGCAGTGAACAATGGAAATGAAACAAATGAATGCGTGTGAAAGTTGACTGTGAGAGTTATTAAGATGAAGATACAAAGTGAATATCTGTCTCGCTCACTCTCTTTCTATTGCTCTTTCTCTTATCAAATGGAGAAATAAATTTATGGTACGGAGAAGCAGACATCCAATGAAAAATGCATATGGAACGGTCCGTGAAAAAGTAAAGTTCCACTGTGAAATTAGCAAGACACGCATAATTAAAATGAAAGAATGAAAGTAATTCAACAATGTCTGAAGCTCATCCATTGGGGAAGTCGGATGCCAATTAGTGGATGCGTATATTTTGGGCTCAATGTGTCGGCCATGCTTCGTTTTAACGTGATTGTGAACGATCAAATTTTCGGTTAGATAGCGGCCGAACTTTTCCATCACTGGCAACATTTCATTAAAATTGTATGAAGCTCGGTATTCCCAGTGCGTTAGTTGAGTACATCAGCTAGATCCCCGACCTAAGCAATTTAAACAGCAACCGATGGAACTAACATACAGATGTTACTGTTTCTTGACATGCTACCATTTTCCACCATTATCAACCCACTGAGACTATCTTCTGGTCAACAGCAGCACTTTATCTCTTTCTTTTTCTCCCTCTCTCTCGCTCTCAAAATCGTTCAACATTTCTGGTCGTTTTGCTCTCCTGTTAGTTACAAATAATAGCAATTCAAAGTGTAATGGGCCAGCTTCAGAAATCAATATAAATTTCTCTTCGTTTGAACTACTTCTAATGAATTAATGAGTTTATTTGTGATTGGGCTTCTGAATCTTATGTCATTAACAAATTGGGCCGTTTCAAAGAAATGCCTTTCCACTTTTGCCATGTATATGCATTTTGAATAATGAGAACCGATACTAAATATATATTATTTATGGGGAAAAGTTCGAAATTTTTCTCGTTCAGACATAAATTCGAAATTTCATGTTTCAACTGAAACTCGAAGCTTTTAAACCAAACGACAGTTAGTTCTCCTGTGAATTAAAATTGAAGATATATTAGCGGGTATCAAAAGTCATGACATTATAGCTGCACGTTTTGTGCTGCTGAAAATTCACACCAAATTCAAGCGCCAAATGTGCTCATTCCAAACATTTGCCAATCCAATGTTTGATTTCCCGCCGAGCATTTTCATAATTCATTGCTTTCATGTCAAATATTCCAAGCAGTGTTCAATTGTATTAATAAAATAGGAGAGCGGAAAACTTTTTAATTGATTCTATTTGTATTCGTCATTGCTGCAACTGAAAAAAAATCCGAAGCAAAAAAACGGCTGCTCTGCTCATTCGGCAATTTCAATTCACTTGACATACGGAACTTCCGATTTAAATTAAACTTGAAAGTTTTTGCTGTGAAATATAAATGGGATTGACATGTTGATTTTTTCATCGGCAACAACTCTATTGAAATTTACCGCTTCAACTGGACATGGGCAAGTTCAGAAATCCTAGAGGGGGGTAAAATTATTTTTTGCTAGATGGACATTTTAACCATTCATTTCTGAACTAATGTAGCTAGGATACGATATTATGCGATGCTACTGTACCGTAAATGCTTTAAGGAATTTAGAATTTGAAAACTTGTTCTACCTATTGTCAACATCGCTAGATGAGTGTCTTCAATTTTAGAATCCTAGAAAACCAAAAAAAAACCACGTCTGGCTTCAACTGTGTATTGGTATCGACTTTTTCTTGAGCCGATCTATAAAATAGGTGTTTTTTTATCCAGTCTGTCGTGAATAGAATATAATTAGAGTTCAACGATAATGTAACTGCGTCAATAATTTCCCAAGAGCATTTCATGTGGTTTGAGAGCAAGCACGAACATTTGCATAAGAATTTCATCAATTATTTTGTTGTAAAACAAAACCCTAATGATGTACATATATGTATAAATACATAGCACACACACACACACTTCAAATGATCCAGTAAATAAATGAATATGGCAGAAAAGCGAATTGAATCCCATTGATGGATCTTAATTCACGTGCACATTTTTTTCTGTCTATTTGGTTAATTGATATACGTTATACATAGTAATTGGTAAAGTGCTGTTATCGAATCGAACTGTGTCAACGAGATCGAACCAATCCAACGGTTACCATAGAAACCTTGCCATCAACGAGTGTATCGATTCTCTGTGGAGTAATCGATATCAAGTACAGAATTTAAAAGAAAATTACGTCAAAAACAAGTAATGCTCATAAAATTATATGTTATGTACGTGCATCAAAATAACGAAAATATATGTGAGATGCAGAAAGAACTCGCTTATCGAAAGCGAAACGAAGAAGAATTGGCCAAGTTGTGTTTAGTTTGAGTCGATTTTGTTTTTACATTCATTTATGGCCAGTTTGTAATTAATAATAACAATAAAACTTGCTTAATTATGTGAAAATGCAACAAACACAACGTTTCATCGTCTGTTCGCGTTTCAACCATGCCGTCCATAATATATGTTACGTCTTAATCGTTTGGCAGTCCATTATTGAGCATGGCGCTTCGCGTAATGGATATTTATCATCAGCCATTAAAATGTTATATTTATCGGTTTAGACAAGAAATGCAATAATAATTTTATGACTGATTTACTTTCATACGAGAGCGAAAAGTTTCGCTTTGTGAGCATGTTGGGCGAATGTCGAGATAGAAGGAGAACAAGAGCACGAGAGCATTGTTCTAATGAAGATCAGATGTATGGATGTTTCATGCTGGTGCGCTCAAGTGCATCGCAGCTGTAACAATCTCCTCGTCTTTATTCGCTCAACGTGAGGCGATAAATAAGATGAGCACTAAGAAGAAGAAGAAGAAGAAAAAAGGAAATGTGCATGAGTTCTAGGGTTTTTATAGAGCAACATAATTTACTATCTTCTCATGTACTTTATTTTTTGCATTTAATCTCAATGAAGTTTTCACTCTAAATTTAGCATTCAGCAATTTCTTGCTTTAAGTGCTTGTAATGCACTTAGAATGAAACATTTAACGATCAATTCGCGAATAATTGCAAAGACGTTTGCTTACGCCATTTGCATTCTCCTATATGCGACCGCCGTTTGTCGGGTTGAGTTGACATTTAAGCGAACAAACAGTGGTATATTATTCAATTCACATCTCCATCAAAAATGTCATTTTCAACGTATCATTTTATCAGTGTATTCTTCTTTATGGCATTTCGCTGAACAACGATTGGTTACTCACTTCGTAGAACCACATTAAGATTGAATTAATTGCGAGTTCCGTTTTTATGAATGCCCAATTCCTGCTCTGGATGTGTATCATAAAGCGTTTTAGGATATATAATTTGCGATGCTCAAATCCAAGATTATTGTCTGACTGTTCGGCGGTGATTCAATTTGTTGTCTCGCTGATGGAACTTTGCTACGGTTTGGATCAAAACTTTTCGTCGATTCTCAATCGAATGTGTTATTCCTCTTCTGTCTATCCATTAGGAGCATTGAATCGACATTGTAGCGTGCTTGCGTTTTTGGCTATCTATAATCCATTTCGATCAACTTAAATCGACTCAACAAAATGGTAGCAACTTAGTAATCATCATTTTAAATGCAACCGTATTGAATATGCTTGACTATCACTGAACGTACCATTAACAATGCTTTGATATAAATGACATATTCGGCCCGGCTTACGATTCGATCTGATATCAAAAGCTCTGCGTGAAACTTAAAAGGGATGGCAACTAAATATTCTGAATGAGAAATCGAAACTGTGATTGCCATGCGAACCGTAATGAAGTTATAACATTGTACAATTAGATTACATGAAATGTGAACGATGTTTCTGGTATTGTGGCTCACGTTCCGCTTATCAGTCCGATCGGATTGATAATATTTAAGCCTTTTGTAGGGAATCAGGCTTTTGGCGTGATTTTGCATGTCAACCATTTACATCGGAAACAGCGACTTAATTGAATGTA
Organism: Sitodiplosis mosellana; assembly: GCF_009176505.1. Taxonomy (NCBI): domain Eukaryota; kingdom Metazoa; phylum Arthropoda; class Insecta; order Diptera; family Cecidomyiidae; genus Sitodiplosis; species Sitodiplosis mosellana. The sequence goes on along the minus strand of NW_022595244.1, from coordinate 20,749,039 downwards.
GGATATTTGTCGACACAAATAGAAAAATCGCAGCTGATTCAAAATTGACATCGAATTTGACGTGTTAGCAGCATTTGCTTTTTTGCCCATTCAATTCTGTCTTATTTCTGGTTGAAAATTGTCGAATGAAATCCAGCATAATTTCATACTGATTTTGTGTTGTCACTTGGTACGGTTGACCGAACCGAATTCAAGCCGGATGCAGCTCAAATGGAACTGGATTTCGGCTGTTGAAATAATCACAAAGCCGAATATGACCTAAATACACAATGGAACAATAAATATATTTTTACGACCACTTTTCTTACATTCGCTTTCTTGCACATCTGTTTTTCCACCATGGAAAATCTGTCAAACATCATTCTTGCTGTTATCTTAATTTCCAATCAAATGAAGAATACATTCAATGACAAAATGGTTTTCAGCTTTCATTGCCAGGATGCCTCCGAGTTGTGCGCTTCCACACACCACACTGTTGCACACTGATTTGTCAACTTAAGCCACAGCATTAGGATTTTCAAATATAAGCTAACTAAAATGTCGGATATAGACTCAGTCTGTCGAGTACGTATTCCGCAGCCATAAATTTCAATGGGTTTGTTCGTTTTGCTTTGTCGATTACGATGCCGGAATGAAGGTTCAATTGTGGAATATCGCCAAGTCTGTGTGAAATATAGTCAAAATAAAAGTTTGAAAAGCCGAAATATTCAACAGCAACCATTGAACGAAATTGAGATAAAAACGACTTGAAAAATTTCTGAAAATAGAAGCGAAAGCAATAATATAACCAGAGCAAACCGCTAATTTCCCTTGTTCTCATTTGATGCTAAAATTCTCTTCGGTAAGTTGTATCATCAGAAACTATAGAAATGTCTTCACTTCGGCGATTGGCTGGCGATGATTTTGAATTCGGTTTGCCGTAGAAAATAGAAAAATTAATAAATGTCAAATTAAATCTCGACGAATGCACATCGATGTTGCTGTTGAATGCACGTGAACATGGTGTATTGATGGGAATGCAATGTTAAAGCAATTTTCAAAATGATTTTGAAATTGAATCACACTAAATGTGGTTAGGTACAGTTTCACATGTATGCCTTTGCACTCCAACACAATGAAACTATGAATAACCAGTATTCGTTTGATACATTCTGATGCAATGCGCCTTTAACGAAATCATATCAGTCTAGACTGTGCGAGTTGGTGGAACTCAAAGATGGGGGAAAAAGCGAATGTTCATGAAAATTGTGTGGTTTGCTGTTGTCTAAGTTCATTTTCAGCCTCAGTGAGCATTAAATGACACCCATCTCTTTTGTGAAACTAGGTGGAAACGGCGCACTGCAGCAATTTCAGTCTTTGCTCGTTTTGTTTGCCAATGATTGTGCTTTTTTCGTCCCTGAGGAGAAACACATTTTGCCGTCTGTAGATTGTGCTAGACTTTATCTCACCGTTTGTTTCTTCAGAGAATTTTCCATGCGAATGAGTCATTATCATGCGAAAAATGTCTGGAATCTCCGTAAAATGGAGATGACATATTTATGCTTGTTTTTCAGTTTGTTTTGTTTGAAAATCAGCATAAAATATCACACCATATTCGCGACACAGAGGAGCAAAGAGCAAAAAAAAATACGCAACGGATGAAAATGTTAGGAAGAAGTGTGAAAATGTTGGGAAGTGAATATATACGATGATACCATTTGATTCATTATTCACTCAGCTCATTTCGCATATTCTCTATAGATGTAAAACCATTTAATCTGGCAAATTGCCAAAAATTTCAAAAAGGGAATGCTACTGATGCATCGAATTGATAGAGTGTGTGCTTGTGCAATGTTACAATGCTAAAAGACTTTATAAATTTAGCCAATATGCATTTTGAGCGCATTTATCTCATTTAATATGTTTTCCACATATCCTGGCAGAGTGACATACAGCACACATACATATATACAATAAGACTTTACATCAAAACGATGTTATTGCGATGCACACCAGGATGATTTCAATTTCACTCCCGAAATAATGAATGCAATTCAGCGAAGTGAACAAGTGAAAAATAACTTGTACGTATGTTTATATATGCACAGAGAGCACTGAAACGAACACTTCCACACGACCACAGTTCGCCATCAGGGCACTTTGCTCAGAGAATTCGAGAGCGCTTCTCGGGCTTGTTTAAAAAATTAGATAACATACAGATAACAAAAAAATGAGCTAGGAAAATTACTGTGCAAATTTTTGGCCCAAAATATGTATATGGTGGGGAAGCGTTGCAAATGTAGTTGTCACTATCGCACTTACAACTTGTGTAATATTTTTTTATGGAATAAGTGTATGGCAATGTGGCAGCATTCGCGTCTGAATTACTTTCAAAGTGTTTTGAATATTTTCAAAACAGTTGTTTGCATTGGCACCATCACAACTAACTAAAAAGTGGAAAACATCTGCAATTCAACGATTCTCTACGAATTCTGTTCGACAAAGGGTACAAAAAAAATGGAGAGTGGAAATCTACATTTTTCTGCTGTATGAAACGAAAGTTTTGTGCATTTTGATGAAAATAGTCAAAAACCCATCAAACAAACTTTCGGTTCACGAATTCTATCCATCAACATACGAGCAAATTACGGACTAGATTATGATCTGGATTGAACCAGTGAAATGAAAAGCTATTGTATTCATTAAACATAGGAGAAACCAGATGGTCGATGTTCATCATTTTTCAATTCAAATTCAACGTACATTGAAATATTTAATGAAAATCTGAATCACATCGATTTTTCAGAAAGAAAAACGAAATTCAATTCAAATACATAAGCGTGTATATGAGAAAGCTCTCTATAAAAAAAAGGATTAAAAGTATTTGGTATCTGGTTTCAAAACCGCTTCAAACTATCAGGTACACCGTCGAGAGAAATAGAATTTATTTATTTTTTCTTGTCGAAATAATGGCACAACTGGGAATGGGTTTACAGAATACTTTGATGGTATGCATGACTGCACATTGTTCATTCACTTTAATCTGGGTATCCGGCGATTTCAAATGCAAATGGCGAAGATTTACTGGCACACACGTTCATGATTTGTGCATGTCTTTGCAAATCCTCCATGAATTTTAAATTCTAGCATTGTGTTTACGGTGAATGTTGATGCTGATGCTTAACAGTGATGTCTCATGATGTAATTGTGTTCATGGAGCCGCTAACGTATAATATTACTTTAGTATTGTTCAGATATATTATCATACATTTTATTACATTTGCGAGGCTTAAAAGGATTTCTTCGTTCGGTGTTAATCGTTTAAAATGTATTCACATTGTTGCCATTTTATGTGGAACCAACGAAGCGACGTAGCAATATTCATTAAATTGAAAACAAAAATCAATATTTGGCAAAGAGAAAAAAAAATAGTTAAAATATTATTTGCATAGAATCGATAATGACGGCGATAATGATGATGATGATGATGATGTTACTCGAAAATGAATTAGCATTGTTCGGAATGTATGGAATCCTATATACATTATGCAGTGCATAATTCTAATTAAATGACACTCTGATAATAAAATGAAAATGGAGGAAGAAAAAGTCTGTTCGCACAATGCGTTCAGAATGCTCTTTAGCCCCATTGTGTTTGAATTTCCGTTAGCATTTCCACTGTTCCCGACCAACATTCTGAAAGTATCCGTTAAAAACGATGACTGGCATGGGTCGTCATTCGAAATGAAATGGGAAATCGAATATTCAGTTAAAGGCACTTTCATTTGTTCAATGCCCACATTTATTACTTATTTCCCAAGAGAAACGGCCAATATGTTTATACGCTGTCTATCCGCCGAAAATGCACTACAATATATATTCAGATTCACGCTTATTGGACGCCGAATTGAATATATATTCTAGTGTATATTCGGCGTGAAACATATTGAAACATTTTCAGGCGCCCTCTGGTGGCCATGAATGCATTCGTTGATTCAATATGTTTCACGCTGAAGAATACACCGAATATACACTAGAATATATTTTCAATTCGGCGTCCAATAAGCGTAAATATATATTGTAGTGTATTTTCGGCGGATAGACAGCGTATGAACATATTGGCCGTTTCTCTTGGGTTAGTAATTAGATGAATTTGGGCTCAGACACAACAGGAAGGTGGGTTTGAGTGTGACCACGCGCGCGCACACACACAATAAATAGAAGTGAAAATCGATACAAAAGCAATAACATGCATGATGTTAGGTATATGGATTGTGGGACGTATATAAAAATAACTTTTTTTTTACGATGGCTCACTAAAAATAATTCCATTTCGAATGGAGGAAATGAGTCGGCCATAGTTCGTTGTTCGTGTTTAATTCGTAAATTTTCCTTGAATTCGCATCATACACAAAATTGCGTTCAAATTCTTTTCCATTCAATTTTATTGCATGTAGAATGATTGTTCGAAAAGACGCAGTGGAAAGAAAATATTATATGACAAAGAGAAAAGGAAAATAAAACCATAGCGGTGTATGGTGTACAAGCGCCACATTGAACCAAACATATTCATCAGCAAAATTGAATAACGAACCGCAATAAATTGGACAGAATGATAATTTTCATTTGGGGTCTGGTATGTGCTATGGGTTTTTACTTATACGCGTTTTATTTCTTCGAAACAACAACAGCAACAACAAGGACGACGACTACAGCGATGATCCAATTGCAAGCCAGTAAATTTAGAACTGATAATCGGCGCGCGTTTTTGTGAACCATAAAATGTAAATGCAATAAAATCCGGCCAATTCTCTTGAAATTAATTTCAAACATGAAACGTGCGTTCTTTGAAGCCCACATCAAATAACCGCGTATATAATTCAAATTTAATCGACAAAAGCGTTGTAAAAATATTTTATATGAATTTTATACATTCATTTTGGTTTGAAAATCTGTGCGCTACAATAAAACCCATCATATGGTTTTTCTTCCTATTCTTCCCTTCATTCGATTGATTCGATTGATTCGATTGTGGCATGCACATCAGAAAGTATAATAGAATCGATAGAGTGTATTGTATACGTTTGTTTTTCTTTTTTATTTCAATAATCTACCGCACGTTACCATAAGAGACGAAAATCTTGCTGACGATCATTTTGCTTCGATGCGAACACATTGATTTTTTGTTGTCGTTTGGTTTCGATGTACATTTTTACTGCAGGTGCTTCAGTTTCAGTCTCTATACATTTTCTTCATATATAATGTTATGTGCTCAATTGACTCATATTCACAAATCGATCGTCGTCCGTCAAAAAAATTGTATTTCGTGTCGGATATGAGACGCTTTTTGTAAGCACAAGCACACACACAGAGACACCACACACTCTATGAAAGCGAAAATAGTGTAACCGTGAGGTAAACGTGTTCAGGTGACGGTTTTATCGGTGTAAGTACTAGCACCCGGCAATTGTCCGTGTGTTTGCATTAACGCTCAACGAAAAAAGAAACAGTGCAGGACGGTACGCGCACGCTGTGCGCACACACACAGCTACACAGATAAACACATTTATTATGTGAATCGTGTTTATGAATTATTTATCAATGACACACAATTCCGTTATTGATTTTCGTGCTCAATTGTTATTCACGTTCTCGGTTTTTTTTTCTCTGTACTCCCGCTCTTTCTCTCCTTTTTTCCCCCAATTTTTCTTTTATTCCAACCTCAACTACCACAACAATGAATATTCCATCATTTTTGCGGTTCGTTCATTTCGATATTCCGCTTCTATTCTTCATTGTCTCTCGAATCCGATTTCAGACATTCGACGATCTGCTTTATATTAATTTGATAATTTTCAAAAAACGAAGAACGAAATGAACGGAGACAGCAATTTTCTGTTTTTTCACCTCTTCGTTAAGTGGTTCAATCATCAATTCCGATTTTTGGAATTGCTGAAATGTGGAAATCTTTGAAAACTTTAACACGATTATAACATACATATATACTCCATTAATGAAAATAAATTGGTTTTGTTGGCTCCCACAAATGATAAGTCATGAATAAAAAAAAAATCCGAAATTAATTTGAAAATAAAAAGAAATAATTTGGCCCTGGTGACACGCATTTGAATCGTTGCTCGTTATGAACAGCAATTAAAAATAATTTCATGTAAATTGTCTTGTGAAAATGGGCACATGTTGGAGTGTGGACCAAAAATAGAAAGACACAACTGATAAACTTTTTCGAGCTGTGAATCGAAGCTATTGAATTAATCATGAACCTAAACGACAAATGTTTCGGATCTCAAGAGCAAACTTGTAAAACTTAGAAGTAAAATCACTTTTAAATAATGTTTGTTATTTTCTAACCAAAAAATGTATTGTGTCCCGATTTTAATCATCGTATTGGGCTGAGTCGGGAAAATTGTACTATTTATTACGTGGATGGAAAGGAAAATTGAGATATAATTCAACATGAGTACAAATCACATGAATTCAATCAACTTCGGTCGATCAAAAGATTTCGAATCGAGCGATTTTTTCCCCGTTTCTCAAACAAGGCGACAAAACAAAGAGACTTTTTCTCCTGGATTTAATTTCCATGGCGGGCAAACACCAGAAAAAAAACTCATATAGACATGTTAATGTCAAACATTATTTTACGACGCAAGAGCAAGTGAAAGACAAGGGGAGACCGAATATATTTGTCGTTGAACGTTTATTCTCTTTGAAATTGGTGTCAAGTGTGAGAGCGTCTCATGTTTCTCTCCTCAACCCATTCAACGCATAAATTTGAATGCATAGCAATGATGTGAGAATAATTTTTATTTGGTGTGGAATTTCATTGTTCTGGCTCAGTGCCGAATGGAAAACCGAGAGGATTTCGCACACAATATAAAATCCGATACATAAACAGACATCGAATGTAATGGAAGCATTTTGTTTATGGTAGATGTGTCGATGTGACGGATCATAATCCGATGTTGGCGAAAACGGTCGTTGATAATACAGTTGAATTTGTAAGCGGAATAAAAAAAAAAGGAACAAGACACACCAATATCCAATGTGCTGACCTCAGCGCTTCATTATCATATATCACCATCATCATTATCGTCAGAATAAGTGGGGAAAAAAGCGTTCAAAGCGTTTGAATACAAAAAAGAAAAAGAAAACGAAAAAAAAGAAACCACACGCTCCATGCGAGAACGAAGAGAACTAGAGCAAATATTTATTGAAGTGTATTACCATCGTGTTCATCGGTGTGGTAGAGAACAGTCGATATTAACCCCTTTTTCGCCATTTGTCGCTCGATTGTTTGCTACCGACAACATTCATTGTCCTTTTATTATTGTGTGTTATTAGATCTCAATGTGCTCGTAACAACTGGAATCTGTTTTGGAAATTGCATGTAATTTTGTTTTTCAAGGAATATCATTTTACTTAAGCACCGACGTGCACAACGAGAAAAACCCAATAAGCTCGTCAATTGATTTATAAAGACAGAATCATATCGGAGCACAATGGAAAGCAGGATCAAGAGTTGGAATGAGATAACAAGGAAAGAAACTTTTAAATGAAAAGCAAACGACGTCGGAAGAGGGATAATAAAACTATAACAAAATTAAAACAATGAAGAGGAGAAAAAATTGAAAGAAATTTGCCAGAAGCCACATAATGTTGAACAATTAGAGGGAACACCTTACCTTTGTATTCGTCTTGTCGTCTCTAGCAAGGACGAACATAATTAGGAGCGGAAAGTTTCATCGGAACAGGCAGATTTTTGTTCTCGCGGCATCCAAAACTCCAACACAAATTCCACGACGAGTTTCCACGATGTGTATAATTGCAACGTTTCCTGAATTATGTAATATGCTCAGTACGATTTTATAATAATTTTGTCGTTTTTTCGCGTTATTCTCCTTTTTTCTTCTGAAACTTTTCGTCATGTTTTTTCGATTGCTGGGTTCAACACACAACTTGAGAAATTATTGCAAAAGATACGAAGAAAAGCGATATTTTGTAACAAAAGCATTTTGTCTTCATTGTTTTATTCAGTGCAGTATAATTCTTCCATTGTTGTAGTCGTTGGCGTTGTTTTTTATTCCTTCCTCGTTCCTCTGTATGAATATGTTGTCATAAGGTTGCTGCATAAGAACCGATTCTTTAATGAAAGTTTAACATGAATTATACATTGTTATGGTTGCTATGCAACAATGGCTTCAGCCGGGCGACACACGTGTGCATCTTTTTCCACTTTTTCATATTGCTCGTAGTCTCTATCTCTCCCTCTCTCTCTCTCTCTCTGTCTTTCTAAATGTGTGTACGTTCCATTGAATGTGACGATCTGTGCAGTGCTGAACTCAAGATTCGTATTTGATATGAAAAGCCTGAATCGAAATGTGTCAAGTTAAAGAATAAATGAAAATTTAGGACGTTCCGAGCTGTCGCACCAAATTCTCCCAGAACAAATTTCATCAAAAACATAAAATATTAATTTTTTTTAGAAATAATGAGAACAAAACGTAGTCGTTGAGAAACATTGCAGTTTCGAAGCACGAGAAAGTACTTGAAGTGTCTTGACTCTGTTATATCATTTGGTTATGCATGGTATTAGATTACTTTGGGTTTATTTGAAGACCTGACCCAGTTTTATTTTGAGTGGAAAATTGTGCTCTGGTTGGCTGCGTGTTTTTAAAAGCAGTCAACTTCGTTGCGAATTCATCGTGCGCCATATTTTTTACCGATATTCGCCACCTTTCTGTAGCAACACAAAAATGTCATACGAGAAAAGATATGTGTGATGAAATATGAAGCACAAACGCTACTTTGAAAGTTTGCAAAATGATTTTGTAGCTTTTTTTGCTCAAGTTTTTTTTTAGCGAGCGCGAAGAGTATGGAAAAAACCTATGAGAAAGGAAAGGGCACTTTTTCTTTCTCAGCATGAGCTTACGCGCGTCTCAAATATGCATCATATCGCCTACAGATGTTTCACCCTTTTGTTTTCAACTTAACCAAAGCATAACTGCTTTTTTTGTTCTCAATATGAATGTTGCTGTGCTCGGCATTTCACTTCTGTAGCGTGTGCATAAGACGCCATACTTTTCGTTCACACACAAAAGTCAAGTGACTACAAGGAAACTGTTGTTTTTTTTTTGTGATTTTGCTTATTCTTTATTGTTCAAGTTCGGCACAGTAGTGCAATCGTAATGAGTACAGATGAAACCACTTTATGTGAAAATTCTAATTTTAATTCTCTTTGTTGAGTGTATTTGTTGCTTAGTTGGATTGCGCCCGCACTCGTTACGCTGAATTTTAAATTAAAATGTCGTAAGCATCGGACGGAAACTTAAGACATTGATAAATGGTATTTGGCTGAAAATTACAAAGCGAACAAAAGCAATCGGTTCCGCCGTTAATCCATTTGCCAATGGAACTTCCGTTTGGATTTGATGAAAACCGATTTTTTGCGAAAATAAGTAGGAAAAAGTTTGGTTTTTGCCTCAATCTTGTCGAAACAATACCTCTTCGATTTTCAAACCTCTGCATGTTTCTTTCTTGATTTCGTCTACAAAATCGAAATACAAAAACACACTTAGTGTGTATTTGAACTCCTGCCAAGTTCCACGGAAACAGTAGTGTTTCAACATGAACGCTTGATGTTAAATGGATCCGAGGATTTCGATAATTATTGCGTGAGTGCAAAGAATCTAAAAGTTATTTTTCTCGTTTTAATTATACACATTCGGTCTGCAAGTCGATGGCTGAGCGTCGACTTTCATTCCATCGCTCCTTCCCCCCCCCCCCTCTCTCTCTCTCTCTCTCTCTCCCCTTCTCCCTCGTTTTCGTCCTTTTCGATTCTAATTACAGAAATGAACAGTTACAAACTAATTTGCCAATCGCTAATTTGTTGAATGTTTTTGTAATCAGTTGTGCCGCGAATATTAATATCAAAATAATTTATAGCTGTTTGAAATATTGTTCAGTTAATTGAAATCGCATTGCAATCGGATTTTCAATGTGATGCCTAATCAACGCCTTGGATGCGAATACAAATGTATTCAATACATGTATCAAATCCCTCCGTGACGACGTGACGATTTAATTAATAATTACCAACTGTCAACCTGAATGCTAAACAATTACAAATTGCATTTCATTTCATTCTTCCTGCGCTCTCGTGCGCTGTTTTGCTTCGTCCACTCGATGTGCTTGTTGTTTAAATTAATATTGAGATTATTAATGGGCATTAACATGAAAAATGAAATACATAAGTGAAATTGAGTAATGCAAATGATAAAATATGGCGATGATATATGTGATCTACAAAGTGAATTACTGGCCGCGCCGCGCGTCGCGCGCCGTGCACAACAGAAACTACGTTGGCAAGGGGATGGACACCAATGCTAATATTCTATTTTCATGCTAATTTCGCTAATTTTTTCTATTTTACTATTTTCCATAAGAAACACACTGTCTAATGCATTTTAAATAGAGATTTGTACCTCCATAAGAAATGTATTGAAACAATGTAAATCAAATGGCAATTTTATTTTTGGTGATTTTGGTGAACACACAAAGTGTTTGTAAACAAATTCTACATCTGAAATACATTGTTCCTATGTAATTCTTATGCGAGAGCGTTGCCCATAAGGAATACACAGCACTGTACAGCGCCGCTGTAGATTAACGGTACTGTGTGCATAAGAAGTGTACGGTGCTGTGTATCTCTTATGGGAAACGCTCTCGCATAAGAATTACATAGGAATAATGAATTTTAGATGTAGAATTTGTTTACAAATATTCAAAAATCAGCAAAAATAAAATTGCCATTTGATTTACATTGTTTCAATACATTCCTTATGGAGGTAAAAATCTCCATTTGAAATGCATTGAACCAATATATTTCAAATGGGCAGCTGTATTTTCTCTAATATTTCATATTTTTTTGCTAATTTTATTAATATTTCACTAGATTTCTAATGGTGTCTATCACTTTGACGTTGGTCAGGTTTAAAATTATTGTGCTGTACAATGTACGAAGCTCGAAATACGATTAATGGTGTCTGCCCTACAGTGTCTCATGCCTGAATGCCTAACTGATAATAAGAACCAACGCCATAATTTATTTTATTTTGTGCTTCGATTCAATTTTTAAATACTTTTTCATAAAGCAGTGCCATTGTGCCACGAAATCAACGAACAAAAAATTGAAATACATACGAAAACAACAACAAACCCATGCAAGATAGCTGTACATAATTCACGGTAAAAATAGAAATAACCACCGCGTCCAAAGCCGAGCCACTGCTAATGCATTATTCAATAGAAAATCCATAATTATTGTCTGTGAGTCGTTGTAAATTACAATTACCGCTAGCCGGTAGTGACGCATAGCACATGAAAAGTGCATTGTTCACGAGAATTTAATGAAGCGATCGACAGAAAGAGAAAAAAACAGTGTTGTTGTACATGGGAAACAAGGGCAAATAAGGGCAAATATATACGTTGAACAAAGCAATGCTTTGTGTGTCTCCCTCTTTCTCGTCCATTCGCACTGTATTGCTCGTGATATCAAATCAATGCAAAAGCTCAAATGTCACATGCATTCCAGTCCGTTCCATGTCCAACAATACAATATTCACAGCGTTGAGTGGACATGAAGAGCTACAAGCAGCTTTGGCTATACACATCAGCAAAGGCAATATGTGCAAGTCCCATTGTTTATTAGCAATAACAGAAAGTGCGACTTTTAGCCAACCGAACACTCGTTCGATCTGTGCACAAAATGAACTTGGTGTTTCGTGTCTGCTTCAAAATTAATAACATGTTTCGGAACAAAAACAAAAGCCCTCTCTCATGTGCGCACGTTCACAGTAGTCAAAACCTGAAAATGGCTCAAAGAGAGACGACGATGACGAAAGAAAAAGCTGTACAAATAACAAAAATCGAAGGAAACATAGAACTAGCAATAAAAAGCAAATATGTGCATCCGTTCCCCTTATTTTAATCTATTATAATGGTTGTTCCGTATTAGTTGCACTGCGCTAGATTCGACCGAAGCCATTGCACTAGTAAATATGCTACTGAAATATTTAGTTTCATGTCGTCAAAACGTGCATGTTTTATGCATCAGTCAAATGGTGTTGTTGTTTTTATTTGCCATTCTGCCATCCCTCAAATGAAACGAAACCAGCTCGCAGACATGCGTTATGTTTCCAATTCGAATAAACACGTGAATATTTGGTTACAATGTGCACTTCTGCATCCAACTATCGCTAATGAATGTAGAACACAAAACAAAAAGCAAAAGAAACATGATACACATAGAAAAAGTAAGACATTTTTTTTTGCATAACCAAATGCAAACGGATCATGGTTTTTTATTCAATTGTTGTTGTTGTTGTTGTTTCTCCATTCCGTTTCTTTGATTTACAGTCAGCATACGGCTATGTGTGGTGAGTGTTTATGCATCATGTTTGTATTGTCAATTGACCTATAAAAATGTTTACCTTCATAACTCACTTTCATCAATTACAAAACGAGTCTGACAGCACAACCGCTGGAAAATACAACCAAATTGAACGTAGGAAAAATGGCTCATTGCGGATTCAATTTATCAGGTATAATAAAACAGATCGGAAAATGCAGTTCATTGTTGTTTGGACTAGTTACAATGTATCTCGTGGCTATTGTCTGAATAAATGAACAGTGACGCCGCCGCCGGTGCGATAGCTATCACCCAAAAGCCATAGAGTTGCTTCTCCTACTAAAGTTTTCACTGAAAATTGTGCATATCTTTTGTTTGCCAATTGTAATTAACCATTGTTTCACGTGTAGAAGTGCTCGAATGTGTGTTAGCTTTGCTCCAACCTATGGAATGTGTCGACAATTGCGTTCTATCATGTCGAACAAAAATACATGTCGGTATTTATTCCAATCCTTTTATTCAAATGCCTGTTAGACTTTGTGCTTACATGGCAAAAAAAGGTAGAAAAAGAATCGGCATTAACTTTTTGTTGTCGTGCGAGAGCTCCGTCTAAGGCAAACTACATGCTACTAGCGCCACACTGAAATACATTTGATTTGCATTGTACACGTAAGCGGTGGGAGTTTGAACTATCAAATTACAACAACAAATTACACAGATAGGCGCATCCCTCGTTGTCGTGTCAAATTGAGATCGCAGAAATGGATTCATACAGAAACCAATCTAAAAATATAGAATTCAACTGTCATATTTTTATTCTCGGTCCAGTGAGCTGAATTCCCGCCGTAAAACCTCGACCCATTAATGGAAAAAGTATACACATGACTCAGATCCAATGTCGCATAGAAAATACATGCAAATGAGAACAGATGAGTGAACTTTGATTGGAGTTCTGCCCCTTGAAAAATCAAGTGAAAGTAAAATGAAAAAAAAAACGTAGACACATGTCGTCTGCATATGCATGAGCGGGAAAAAAATCGAATCAAAACAATCACTCTCAGGTACTCGAATCACAAGCAGTTTAATGGACTCCCTTTTTGAATGGAAGATACTCTCATATTCAACGAAAATAGATGAAAATCAACTCAACCGGAATATTAACCGATGGCTTATAAGCGAATGCATTGTTGCCAACGAAAACATGAGGACGACAGTCGCTGTCACTGCAGCAGACGAACACGAAAAAGCGCTTGAATGATAGCTTTATAATGAATATAAATCTTTTCAGACGAATTAGAGAATATGAACCACTCACTCTGCTAGTATTTTGTACACTGGTTTAAGTGTTACAGTGTTCTGACACACATACACACATCATTGTGATGCGTCTGTGAAATATTTTCGGGGGGAAAAATTCGCTTATATTCATGTCATGCTGTTCGTTTACATTAACGATATTGTTGGCTCATAAAACATGCGTTGGGCACATTCATTTTAATGTGTGTACAACGGCCCGTAATGGAAACTTGATTGCGTTGATATTGTGGCTAAACTAAAAGTTGATGAAAATCTCAAATCGATTTTAATGTGCCTAATGCGTATGTGCCTATTCATAGACGAAAAAAAAACTTTCTACTCGCGTATGCTGGTTTCATTTCCGCTTTTTTCTATGGATAAGGAGAAAAATGCGGCCGATTCCATCCCTGCTTCCACTAACACCAGCAGCGGGCAAACGTGGAATATTTGATTGTGAGTTAAAGAGAACAATTTTTGCGTATTAAAAGGTTAAATGCAATAATGAGCAATTTCAACGCCATTCCTAAACGAACGGTATTTGCAAGTCTTCCAAAGCATGTTTTGTATAATGAGCGATACACACATGAAAAAAAGGAGGCCGAGAGAAAAGAAAAAGTGGGAACAGTTTAGCATAAGACGAAATGTATATATTGAACTAATTTTCGCACGCACAGTACGCTGTCCGCTGTAGACAGCATTCACGAACATGCTTTTCGCCGTAGGATAAACAACGATTTATTCATTATCGTTAGATTTTCTGTTATCGCCGTTGTATTTAGCATGCGATCCAAACAAGAGTTTCCCTTTTTGCATCAAACATGCAGCCATTCTCGCGCTCATTTAAGCATCCACATAATTGGCCCAAAACCACCAAAACAAATGAAACCAACAACTTATAAATTACAACACTAAAAGGCTTTTTGATATTTAAAACACACATTTATGAATCCTTGTGGGGTCACCAGTGAAACTGAGCCTAGCACTGCTCATCAAATGAATGCCAGCAAATTGTTTGCGCCGACAAGAGAAAATTAACACGATGACGTGCACAAAACATTCACTCTGTTTACCGTTGGAATGATGGAAAAAGCACACGTTGTGTTCAACGGCAAACAAAGTGGTTACCGAAATAATAGACGGACTTTTTTCAACGAAATTCCAACCAGAACAAAAATATCCTACACAAACAAATGCATTTATACATATGCGAAAAACCAACGATCAATCTAAAGTGGTGTTGAAACGAAAACCGTATTGAACAAAAAGAAATCCGACTCGAATTTCATTTCGAGTTTTTTTTTTGTTTTTGTATTTAGTAATCCATCTGTTTCCATCCATCTAGAGTGAACACGAAAAAAAACCATAGAAAAGAAATGTTCAAAAAATTCAAAATACGGGATACAGGCAGTTAACACAATGACGAAAAACAATCGTACGGGTTTCATTGTCTTTTTTGATGAATATGAAGTCATTTCGAGCGAAGCACATGCAAATATGGTATAATACAATGGCACGAATTTCGTTAGCATTTGACGTACAAATGCAGCAGTATTACAGAGACACCCATAGTAATAATGAACGTTGACAAAATTTCTTGTGAATGTTGAATTTTCTTCTTTGGTATCACTTGTCAGAGAGAATATGTGGCCCACATTTGCATCGCAACCGAAAAGATGAGCCGTCTGCATGACACCAGAATAAATGATAACCAATAGCATAAAGTAACATTAAAGGCGTCAGTTGTTTGTTAAAAAGCCTCATCCTATAAATCGTACCGACAAAACTGTCATCCCACAAACTGACACAATTCGTGTGTGGTTGGAAAAGGATACAAAGTGAAAGTTAGTGTAGAAGAAAAAAGGAGAGTGAGATATGGAATTTCACTACTTGAACATTCGAGCAAATGGCAAAATGAATATTTATTCGCGCGCACATTGTGACTTAACAAAACATGAAGATACATTAAATATTTAACCTTAAAAGCACTCGAGCTGCGAATTTCACTCTTTTGTTTGATTAAGAGTGTCTCTCTCTCTCTCTCTATCCCTCTCCGTTGCTGTGTGTGTCGAGAGCAAAGCCAGCTGAAAATTTCACATGGACGTCAGAGCTCGTTGAATTCAGATGGTGCACACGTGCTCGATGCCAAATTCATATCAATTCCTATTTACTAATTTAATTATGAGACTTGAAAATTCGTTGAAAAATTCAAGCACTTCATTCACTGACAGTGGAAGAAAGATACGCAAAATGAAACGAAAACGAAAATGTTCAGCCAAACTGAATTTCTTGCGCAACGACAAAAGTTTTTCTCCTTCGCTTGGTACATACGAGATGTCAAACAGTTTAATGGAACGACATTCACCCGAAAATTCAACGCACACTTACTTTTTCACAGTTCAATTGCTCTATTTTATGGCAATGAAGCAAAACAACTCTGAAAAAAGTCATATGATTACACAATGCAATGACTTTTCGCTGAAAAAAAAAAAACAGAATACAAGTTTGTGTATCTTCGAACCAACTTTTGTACCTTTTTCATTTTCTCTGTTTCCATTTGGCTTTAAAATGCCATTTCGAATTGTTTTCATTGAATTGAGTCCTTGTAACATGAATGCATCCACTTGATTCCATTTTGTCGATAAACGGATGAGACATTCAATAATGATGTGCGCTACGAAATACTCATCACGATACTTTTCAAACGCTTCGCTTACCCGAACAATGCTTTTCAATGCAAACAAGTTTTACACTAAAGTGTTGCGTATATTGGATATAATTTGAATTCGTTGTGAGACTGTGTGTGATACTGAAAATTCGCAGCTGAATCGATGAATTTGTGTTCGAATTGGAGTATCGCTTTTGGCATGGTAATTGAAAACTTTTCGCGGAACACAACAACGTTGGGTTTTGCATTGAACCAACAAGTAATCAAGAACATTGATTATGATGAAATTCTATCGTTGAACATGGAACGTAATTTAAGTGCATTTGATGCAAAATCTTTTGATGAAATGCACTTTTCGAGAGCTAATAACAAAAGATAACAATTTGCTCTTGCACGAACTTCAGCGAAAGTTGATTTTCCGCAAGTAGTTGACAAAAAGTATTGTCATAAATAACGCGAAATAGTATGCCGTTTGAAAATGAAATAAACTAATGAAATAACAAAGAACATTCCAATTATTAACGATATACATTTGTTGTTTCTTCTACATTTTCGTTTGCAGAATGAGATAAAGAAAATGTCGCTTCAAAATGATGAGGCCGTCGTGTCAGGCTACGGCAGTTCCGATGAAACAGCATCGTTATTGGTATTATCGAAAAATAAGCATACAATTGTTACATCGTCTGCGTCACGTGGCAACTTGGCCAAAATGTCTTCGGTGAATGGGCCCGCCTCAACAAGTGGAACATCAAAGCCGGTATTAACGCGACAAGAATGCACATCTTCCTATTTAATCAGCCCGAACACATCGCAACTGGGTGGTTCGGAAGAAAGCGGTGGCCCCGGAGAGGATGATCAAATTTCACAGCAATCGTCAAGCCATCAGCCACACACATCAATGGCAATGCGGCCATATCGTACATCATTAAGTGTAAATGCAACCTCCGTACCGGATTTAGATGCACAATATCATTTAGAAGCACCTGTTATATCAATATCCACACAATCCTGCCGTAACGGCCATCGTGGCTCCGTTAGTGGCTACCAGCTGAATCCACAAGCTCGATGCCGCACGTGCAGAACATGTGAAAGACGTGCATCAACTACACCCGTCTCCTCCCTTTATTTAGCTCGATCAGTAAGAACCTAAACCCTAAACCAAAACAAACCCAATACAAAAACTTAATCGCTTTTTATCCCATGGGCAAAATTATGGCAACCATTCCAGTGTCATTTGAACTAGCGTTGGGACAATTTCAAATTGCTCTGGAATGTGTTGCTCGCTTTTTTATGAGAACACACCAATTTCTAATCATTGTGTGGCATCATTTTAATTCAGGTGTCAAAAGAAAGTGTTCGTAGTCAAGCACAAGGTTATTTATCGCCACACTCACTTCACGTTCAACAGCACATACCACCAGTTCTGATAACATCATCACCAAATTCCGGATCGCGAATCATTCGGCAAAGTTCACAGCCGGAAGCGAGCAATGTGATTTGTTGTCAACATGCCTGCAGTCATACGACACCATCGTTGCGACAACTACGCGAACCCAGCGAAGGTATTGCTGGCATTGCGGCCGATTCGCTACGCATTAACGGTGCAATGCGACCCTTTCGACAGGTATGCTTTTTCTATTCGTCTTGTTCAGTATTTAATCTTTTGTCGTTGCCTGCCAGTCTGTCGTTGATTTATCTCTTGATTTGTTCCTATTTTTCTTTTGATAAATACCATTCTTCCCTTTATTTTTTTCCATTCAAACATCGATTTACGATACTCATCTTATCCCGTCCTATTAAACGGAATTCATATATATATACATTTGATTTGTTATACTTTTCATTCGATTTGATTAGCTTTGATGAAACCGGTTGCCGGTTAAAATATTTTTGTTTTGGTTTTAAGATTGTTTATGGATTCATAACACCCAAAAATACCAACCAAACATGTATGATCAAATATCAATAACAATATTTGATGAACGATGTTCTTGATAATCCATAATAATATAACAAATTGAATATGTAGAAGTAAATAATAATCAGTAACCAGGTTGATTGTGTGGAATTTTGGAAAATTTGCTACTTACATCATTTAATAACCGTTCGATAACATCATAATATCTAATATCTTAATATTTGTTGTTGATTTTTTTTAACGTAGGTACTTTCTAAATAAACAATCTATATATTTAACTTAACCATATATTTGTATGCATTGGATAATTGAATTGATTGAATCTTTTTTTTCTGCCATTTGTTTAAAAATTGCCACGTACGTTGAATCATTTTAATTTTCTTCTTTTACTTTTCCAAAAATCGTCTTCTAAATCAACTTAAAAACATCTTTGACACTTGCTAGATTGATCAAAATAATTCTTTTTTTGTTTGGTCGACGAAATTCATTCTGTAATCTAGTATCGAACATACGATGATGTGTTTGAAAAGCTTTCATACGCGAGTTTTTCACGAGTCAAAAGCTTTGAACTGAAGCTTATACGTTGTAAGCTTACTTTGAAACCTTACAAAGTTCGCAAGTTTTGCAGTCAGTAGACGTTCACAGGCATCATACTTTATTTCATAGGAATTTTCGCAGCGATTTTTCCAAACCGTTTTGTTGTTGTCCGTTGATAGGACCCACGGCAACATGTGCAACGAAAGCAAATTTTTAGGGAACACCGTATAGGGCTCGATTATAGTTCAACACCGTGAAAGTAGAAAAATTGTTATGAACAGTCCCAATCCGTTGTCATTGTGTCTATACGTGAGTGAATTGAATGTTCTGCGTATTATAAAATGAGGAACCTTGTGTATTGTGGATAACATTTGATTGTGAATGCTAAAACGTAAAAATGGTGCACTTTCCAACCGTATTGACAAATTCAACAAAACTACCACAATCACAACCTGTATGTTAACCCATTTGCAAAGCAAACACAACACAAACCGTCTACGTGTACTTATCTTTTATAAAACTGTTGAACAATGGATGTTAAGAGAAAACAAATTTTTTGTCGATAATTCTGCTATCAAAAACGAAACAGAGCAAAAATGCCCTTAAAAATAAACTGAAAAAGCGCAAAACAATGTATGTAGATGTGTACAGTATGTAAAGTGTAAATATAGAAATCATCCTAGCAAACCGTAACGAACTTGACAATTACATGAAATATAAGCATCAGTTGTTTGCGATTGAAAACTTAAAGAAAACAAAAGCAGCAATGCGAATTTCCCAAAACAATTTATTTCCCATTATTGGCACATTTTTTATACGTTTGATTCCATTGTCGTTCTCTTTCACTTTCTTTCAATTGTTTCAATTTTCGATTTCAAACATCATTTTTTTCCGTCTACGTTGAATTTAATTCACAAACGAAATCACAAACAAGATGAGGCCCTTACAAATGAAGTTCTTTTTGAAATCGAATGAACCAATTTTTTTCTCGTTCGTCATTTTTGTTTTTGTCTTTATTCCTTTATTTTGAGTTGGCGGTTTGGTTGTTACATTTCCTTTCAATTACTCGCCGATATATCTCTCTCTCTCTCTCTCTATCTCTCTCTTCGTATTTGTTTTGATGGTTTTTCCACAAAGTGAGTTTATGTTTCCGTATTATTATTATTATTATTATATTTAGGGAGTTCTACTATGTCCTCAAACTCTATCGCAATCTAGAAGAACACGTCTACGAAGAGCCTTCACCGAGGCCACACAAGATACGGTACAATACGTTAAAACGGTAGTAACTCAGAACCATTCTTTTTTTTACAAATGCAATTTTAGTCCGCATATCAGATCCCAACAATCATAGAATCTTCTTTTTTTCTTGAATCAAATGCATTTTTGTTCATGTTGTTACGTACATAATGCGCATTCATTTCAATGAGAAACGATTTTTTTTTTTTTGGATTTATTTCCTTCTTTCTTTCGGTGCACATATCTCATTTGTTTTTTTTTCGTTCGAATTTTTGGATTTGTTTTTTGAGCTTTTTTGAAAAATGAAACGTGTTTTTTTTTCGGACGATTGTTTAGATCATTAATGAATTTAGTTTGAAATGCATTAGTCTCAATGTGTCCAAAACGCATAAATACGGCACCGCATAAGGCAGTTATCGCATAAATATCGCGCGATAATTTTCTGCTTGCGTTGCCGCAGTATACGATATTTCAATAGCCTTCTTACGACGCACGTTCGAATTGCTTTACACATATAACGAAGCGAACGCAAGCGAGCGTCGCAAGATGATGGCCATTGAAATATCGTATACTACGGCAACTCAAGCAGAAAATTATCGCGCGATATTTATGCGATAACTGCCTTATGCGATGTCGTATTCATGCGTTTTGGACACATTGATTAGTCTCAATTTAATTAAATGTTTTTGATTTACAATTTTTGATTACGGATTTACTTGATCACGTAGTTCTGTACACTTTATCATTTAATATGAATGGTTGTTAACATTTCAAAGGCGAAATTTGAATAAATACACTTTTCATTTCGAATATTTTCAATTCTTCAATTAAAACTCCAATTATTTTTCCCTAAAATTGGCCTCAAAACCATTTTGTCCTTTATCAATAAAAAAAAGGCGAGTTTGTTTTGAACTTTTTTTTGTTGGGTTCTGAAAAGTTTCAAAGTATTTCGGCATCCATACCTCTTACCACTTTTCTGCCGCTATCAGAGTCGAAAGATTAATAATTTCATCTTTGATTGGCATTGTAAAAAGCTGAAATGAATGCGTCAGAATATTGTATGGCCGTAAGTTAGTGCGGTGCACGCAGCGATAAAGATTTTCCGCATTCTTTCGTTCTCAAAATTAAATAATTTTTGCGTTAAGTTGAGTTTGTTTAATTTGTTGTGCTTTAGTTGCCAAAACTTCGAATTGAAATGAAACGGTATTTGCTTGTAGACATATTTATGTGTTTGTTATTAATATTCCCTTCGCAGCGGACGTGTTTTTTTTTTGGACATCTGATATGAATTCAGTGCAACACATTTTCTTCGTATTTTGAAATCCACTTACTTTTTGTATCATTTTAAATGTTAGTTAGCACCGATTCGCGATGAAATGCCAATACACAAAGCTCATGTTTTATTTTAGTTGAAAAACAAAAATCGATACATACTCGCACACGATTGCCGAACAATAACGCCCCCGAAAAAGCAATAGGATACACACCAAAACTTATTAATACACCCATATACAAATACACACACAGCTGAAAGCACGCGAATGCGAAATACCACACTACACATTTCACACACTACGCAAAACTGTGAATGCCCCATAAAAACAACCGGAATGAAGCCATGCTTTTAACTTTGTGAAACAATGTCAGTTATTACATTTCCCGCTCAGCATGAAATTCAGACCAAAACAGATAGATAGTTTCAGTAGAAAGATTTAACCAAACACATTTTCAATTTTCCCTAACTATGGCATATACCCTGATATACTGTTGTTTTTAGTTAAGTACACACTTACACACAATGTTACGTGTTCATGCACTTTTAGTTCCATTTGTTTTTTGTGATGAGTATGCGAATTGAAACACAAACAACACACTCATTCTCATTTGAACGCGTTTACACAAACCCAACCAAACTGCAACTACCTCCAATGAACATATAACATTATATACACTCACATAACATAAACAACAAAAACAGCAACAACTTGAAACTGTTGAATGCTTTTAGTGGCGCTTTGCATAATTCAAAGACCGAAAAGAGCGGCTCGAAATACGAGGCCACTTAATTAATGTATGTATATTGCGTATTTTGTAGATAGATTGTTGCTTTTTAGTGGCGAAAGGTGATTTAAATGTTGAATCCATCATTTTTTCATGCTGCTTCATGTTCTGTTGTTGCCATTTTCACAAGAAAATATTGAAATCGCCTATTGAAATTCGTTCATATATCCATAGAAGTATGTATTTCGCTTAGAAATGCGTGAAAACATTTTGGACCATTTAATTAATAGATTTAGTGTAAAAAGAATCGCTACAACTTTATGCAGAGCATCATTATTGTAAATTGAAAAGGAAATATTGAATCTGATAAGTTGAAGATAGAGACGATATATGCCCAGTTTTTGGCATAGTATGCACCACTTAAAAGTTATTCGCCAGGAAAAATGGTTGCTCAATTATAAATTTGGGACATAAACTATCGAACAGTTTGAAAAGCTACTAAATTCTCTCGCTCTCATAAAGTCTGTAGCACGCATTCTTTTTTAACGGTATAATGAATTGGAACACAGCCAATTAAAAGCTGTGATGTAAAAGAGTTGTGTTAAATGAGAGTGCAATTGGCGCATTTGACAGTTTCGAATCGATTGTATGTGTGCTCAACGTTTACTACGAGAGTGAAAAAATTTGTTGAGACAGCAGCCAACTGACAACCAGACCACTTCTACGACATTAAAATAATCGTTTAGTCGATGATCCACTTTCAGTTTACAAATTTATTTGCCAATATGTAATTCAGTGTCTCTCATCCATGTGGATTTTTGGATGAAGTGTAAGTACGATTTAAACTTGTTTTCATTCATTTAGAACTACATTTTGAAATATATGTCGATGTTAAATTATATTATGGTGACGGCTGGTCCCATGCAAAACTTTTGTAAAGACATTTACAATTCAATAAGTGTCAGCCTTTTTCTTGTGTTTTTTCTCCTCTTCTGTTTGTGGAAGGAATTTTTATGCTGCGTTTGTCACTGAAAAGCATCGAAACCTAAATTTGATATGTAATGAATGGTTCGTCAATATGCAGCATGTTTACATAATCGAAATTTATTCATCTGCATCGTCCGTATCGTATCAATGGAGAGAAAAATGACTTCAAAAGAGCCACAAAATGAGAAATAATTGGGAATCATTTTTTTTTTGGGTAGGGTGGCCTTATTGCGTATCCTTCGTAGCACTTCATTGAACTTTTTTCCGTTGAGGCTTCAAAAAGACCGACGATAATAAAAATGAAACCCAATTTACATTCATGGCATTTGATTTTTTGCGCTATATCTTTTTTTTTTCGTTGTTGTTGTTTGTTTCGTTTTGGCAACTTTGTCTGGCCTTCATGTTCTCTTTGTGGATTTGCCCATATTTCCGGCGAAGACAACGATTTCACATCTTTTGTCAATAATAAAATGATTTGATTTACCATTTCTCAACGAATGAAAGATTTCGTCAAAAGCCAGAAATGAAAGGGGATGAAAATACGAGCGACTAAATGGTTTTGTTACAACATATATTAAATTCAAAATAGAACGCCCAGATTCAAAAAAAAGTATGAGATGGATAGACAACATAAAATAGAAAAAGGGATCGATGCAGGAATCGTCATCTCTAGCATTAAAAGAAATTATAAAACGAAAGGAAAATCGAAATGTACGTGCAAAAGAAATTGCATAACATCTACATGGAACGCGAATACCAATCGCTTTGTTCGGCTTGAAGAAAATTGTAAAAATTTCGTTGGAAAAATGAAATGCGGGCTTACTCGTTCGTTTATTGTAAAATCCTTTTCGAGATTGTGGAATGTCTGGCGATGGAGCAGCTATTTCCGCGGGAAAGATGATAATGAATTTCATATTTACTCTCCGCAAATGTCTTTGTATCGCACTAGCGCTGAATGTGTGCGTATCTCATCTCACCCTAGTTAAGCATTTGATCCGACACGGTCGATAGATCGTTTTGGACACGCGCGCAAAATTCTGTACAAAAGATTTCAAATCGCACCAAATTTATCTTTATTTCCTAAAGGAAATTGCTGACTGAGGGTGAGGGTGCCGAACAATTGATTCATTATGAGGTGGCAATAAGATTACTTTCGTTCGGTTCGCAGACCATTTCATCGATTTATGGAAATGTATTATTAAGAACGTTCTATCGCACTTTCATTTAACTCTCAAACACCGATATATTTCATCGAAATATATTCTGTATGTTAGTGCTAATGTTCGGGCCATTTCGACCATTGTAATGACCGAGAAAAAATCGAAAATAAATGAACGGACAAAATACTTTGTTACGAAATAAACAACGCAGTTCGATTGAATAATTGATACAGACTTCACAAAATGTGATAAATGATCAATTAGATTCAATTTCTTCGGCCCGCAATTACGCTACGGCAGCACAATGTCCAAAACCTGCACACAGCCGCATTCATAAGCATTTATCGACTTAATTTTATGGCCGTAGGATATCGCATAAAGTGGTTTTGGGCTAAAACTACTCGACTAGTGACTTCATTACGATTCATTTTCATATGCTGGTTTATTTGATTCCCATATGTTTGAGGCCGTCTATTGCCATGTATACATTTATCCCATTTGTGCGTGAGTGTGTGCCGATGTTTATTTGTTGAGCAAGAGGAGTAGCAATCCAAGCGCAACGGCTGAGAAAACGAGCAGCGTTTGTTAGCACAAAAATAGAAAAGCACTAAAAACTTATTAATCGCAGAATTGTTTTGTCCTTTTTCAATGATGAGAAATCTCCATGAAGAAACAGTAAACACATTTTAATTGTGTGCAGAAAAGAGGAAAATATCGAAGAAAATCACTGGCGCTTACCAAGTGTTTTTTTTAATGTAAGCTCGGTTGCTGCTCACTAATAAAGCACAACGAATATGTATCTGAATTTTTGGCGCCAGCCGGTACTCAATCCATATGAGTTATGTATAGTCTGAATTATTAGAAGTGCGCAGAATTTGTGTCGATGGCATGCTATCTGTTCGATTTTTTTTTTCATTTTTCTTCTCTCTTTCTGTCGTTTGCGTTATCTTCCATATTTCGGTAGCTTATCCGTCCACGAGAAATATGCTTCCGGATCGAAAAAAAATGAGAATTAAACGAAGAAACAGAACCAGAAATGAGTCCGTTTATCAGTATGATCTGTGATGGTGTTGTATGTGCAAGTTTGGTTGTGCATGTGGATCGTTTGTGGAAAACGACCACCTACCAAAAAGAAAAAGAAGGAGGAGGAGAGGAGAACGACAACGACAACAACAAGACAAGATGAAGTTTGAAAATGAATATAAAGCGAAGTAACTTATACTATACCATCAATATAAGTTTTGCTTCTCGCATCTTGTCCAAACGAAAAACGAGAATGAATAGCAGAGAATTAATGTCTGTGTACGCTAAAATATAACAGTCGATGTTCTTCTTTTCGACGGTTCTTTCTTTTTATTACATCATCACTTAACGATGGAAAACATTTTGGCGATTGAAACGGTTTTCCTCTGTGAGTAAAGCGAACCAAACAAATGAGCGCATTGTAGAAGTTTCTGTCTCATTTGGTTGGAATATTCAAAAGTCCGAAAATACTTTGAAGAGAGTTCCCAATTCAAATTGACTTGGCTTGGCTTTATACATTGTGCGACGACGGCGAACTGTATGCCGAACTCAAATATGTATGTGTGTGCTTGTGGTAAGGCGCAATAATTTCCATAAGACTCGACGATGTGGAACGCACAACCAGCTATTATCGATTTAATTTTCTGTGGTAATCTCTATTAGAGCCACAGCAGTAGAGTGATGTCCAAATGTAAATTGCATATTTGCTTGTGTGTGTGCTTCGAACAAGCAAAATACTAGCAGTTTTGGCTTCCATCTCTTTGCACTTCCTTCTCGGGAAAATTGAAACTAAAAATATTTCATGTAACTTGTTATTTAATATGTTTGTGTGGTGATCTGCGATGACTCTTTGCTTCCTATGCTTTCAACAACATTGTTTAGACATCAAATTAGACGAGTCTATCTCCGGAGATATACGTACAGAAGCGAATACCCGTTCAGATTTCGCTGCGGCTATGAAATCCATACTGACGACAACGTTCGACCTGCTTCTAGTGGTTATACACACAACACGCATTGAGCGGTCAATATACACACACAATACAGATTCGCTAGCATAGGACTTATACGGTCTGCGCAAATGACTACTTGATTATCGGCCGTGCATACGCTTATGAGATCGACATTTTCAACCATCACCACAAGCGTCGTGTCAGTAGAGCTCGTCTTATGTCTACATTGAAAATACTTATTATTGTTGTTGTCGCTTCATATCCGTGGATTTCGCTCGATTTATTGTTATTTCAGTAGAATGCCTGGTTATAGTCAAAGCAAAAAAATCATCGTATCATATTCATTTACTCCTCATTTATTTTGTAAACAAACAATAAAAAGCGTATTAATCGGGCGAGTGCGCGTGTGTGTGTGTGTTTGCATTAAGCGTTCAATGGAATGTATGCCGAACCATATAATTAGAGGAACGCACAAATCATATCCGAAATAATCTGTGGATTATACAGCGAATGCAGCAAATAAGAAAATAATAATGAATATTTTCCTCTTACACACACACACCCATCGAAATGTGTGTATGCGTGGCAAAGAATACAACAATGTGCGAGTGTTCGCCGTCATAATTAATGGAAGTGCCATGTGTATAATTTGCGCTTAATGTTCAGTAAAACAAAAGCGTTACACACATTTTTCGAAAACTAGCACCGATTTGACTAAACTATGCACAAACACACTTAATGCGCTCACTTTGCCATGCAGATAAGGCAGCTGCCATAAAAGCACACAATGTATATATTGAACAGAGTGGAGCGCATAATAAGTGATGGCGCTTGTCGTGCACTGTTCACACATGTGTGTACGATGTATGCGAATTTATAGAAAATAATGAGAGGTCCTTTTGTCACACTCGCATAAAATCAAATTGTCGAGAAAAATAAACGAATTAAGCAGCAATTGTACGTGACATCTTATATTGATGATGTATTATGTAGGTTTTAACATGTGTTTTCTCTTCCACTTGACTGCTTGTATGTAAAGTGCTTTTCGTTTAATTTTTTTTTTCAAGTTTACTTCTCGCTGCAAATCCAATCTGTAAGTATTTCAGAGAAAAACTCTTAGCATGTCTTCGTTTCTCTCTCAACCGTATGCTTTTCTTGGGCTGAAAATACAATTTTCAAATGGAATTTAGAATAAATATTACAAGATTTTGAGGATATGCAATATGTAAATTTTATGGGTGTAGAGAGTTGGACTATATCGTGTGGTGTGTCGGTGAGTGGAAACGCAGGCATTTTCTTCATGCCTACGAAATGTTATTGGTGGTACAAGTGCTGCGATTTCGTGTGCGACAAATAGCACGGAAATCGCACTCAATTCTCTTAAGTGCCGATGGAGACGTTGCATATTTAAATTTCAACATGTTCCGACACACACACATACACAAACACAAACTCATTCAACTGACGCGCTGACAATGGAAGACCAAATACAATATTTATTTGAGCCTTCAAGTCACATTACGAATACATATATTGCCACGTGATGATTTAATTGTATAGACTATGTATTGTTTGCAATGTACAGTGCCTTAAAATCCCTACGATAACTCATACAACAATGATCGATAATATAATACAGCATCTCACACTTTCTCCTCTCAGCCCATTTTAAACAATTACAATAATTTATGATTCAGTTATTATTTGTCACAAACAAATATTTCACTCGTGATATATGCTCAATGGGCTTGAATTCATTTTCTCTCAGCCATCATCATCGTCGTTGTCGTCCTTGAGCGCATTTACATACACAAATCTCATTCTCTATGAAGGGGATTCTGTTTTCGTAGAATGTTTACACGAACAATTTACAAATCAATAAAAAAAAAAAATTTCCGATTGCGTTTATCGTTCTCCCGTTTTCCGGCATTTGTATAGCATGGCTGCTGGTAAATTCTGAACACAAGTCGAACATTGATAAATTCGTCGATTCTGCAAAACACTTGGCGCATTTTTTCATCTTGCATACAGCTTCACTTCACAAATATCCAATTTATTCGAACGCCATCCACCAATAAATACTTCCTCGATTATCGAGGCGTTTCGTGGCGACATTGAAACAATCAGCATCATTTTTTTTCCTGCCTTGGTTTTGGCAAACAGCACGCTTAGAATTCATCCGAGACATTTATCAATGCACCAGCTATGCACGAATGAGACCTGAGAGAATGCCGGAAATGAAATAACGGAAAGCTGAAAATGGGCAGATGAAATACAAAAATCATGAGGTTTCATCTATTGTTTCGATGGTGAACCGGAAAAAGAGGTCTCATAATTCGCTATGTGGTTTTTTGCCTTCGAATCGAGCGCATATGGTAGATATTTTTGTATGGCATTGTGTGAGAACCGAGCAAAATTCAATTAGGTTGGCTTTTTTCATCCAATTCAATGCTCGAATGGGCTTTTCGCATCTGCATCGCTTATTTTGCATAATTCAACCAAATTCCGTGCATATATTGCATTGTAAACTTTAAGCTCGTCGTTTCGCTGCACGTCGATTCAGAAATATTTTTTAATTGAATTTTGTGGCAAAATCTTCAAAGTAACTATAATGGCAGTCAAATGAAAAACGGAATAGTTTTCTCACTTTGAAATCCATTGGCTTTTGTCTTTTCGAACGAATGGTATTCCTTCATTCGTGTATGCGCTTATGAATGTTAAACTTTTAATTTTGGATATTCTCTATTATTCGAGATAATCGTTTTTGGCTATGAAAAATGCCATGGCAACACTTCGAAGTGGTGAAGATTTTCTGATTTCTACATTATGCATAAAAATGTGAAATTCCGCCATTATTTCAATAATTGACGCGCACACACATCGCCATTTTGCCACATTTTATTTGAATAAATAACGTGAAATGTATCGCTTTATCACGGAAAATCGACTTAATGTTCATTGTTAAATGCTACGTGACTTTGTTTTGCGCTGGAAATGATTTTCTAAAAGAAGACATTCAAGAATCTTGAGTGGAAAATGTTTGCGACAATGTTGAAGAAGCAATTTAAATGGATCGTTGGGAATTCCACGATTTCTATTTTTGCCCTATTGTATCGCAATAGCAACGATACTTGTATTGCACACGGAATTCACTAGTACAACATGTTTGCCAAACCACTGTTCGACCAGAAAGCATCGATGAATGAAAATAAATATATCTCCAGCATGAAAATGGAAACAACAAAACATCAAATCAGGCGATTCCGTAATTTATTTTATTTGGAGTTCAAATTGCTTCATTGGGAGTTACCACAGTTCTTTCTGCTAATGGAATGATGTCGAGCCCGATTCCCTTTTCGATGTGTTAGTTTGTGCGCGTCCAATAAATTCAAATCGCGCGTTTGTTCAACGAAGATCGTAAACAAACCCCATAACAGGGAAATGATTTTCTTCGAAGTGTCCGATAGTCATGCACGATGCCATCGGAATTTGTAAGACATTCGATGCATGTATCGAATACGAATTCCAATTAACAATGGTGTATTTTGCGCGAGACTCATGTCTCGTCAAATGCCAAAGCGCTTTGATTTTCTGGCGCCGGCTAATACAGAACCGTGCATAGTCGCTATCCTCCTTTTATAAATACATCTAACGACCGTACGACAATTCGATATCGTAACAATTCATTTAGTGTTGGGAATTTGTTGATGTACGTGCTATATTCGTACAGCATACAATTTTCCACTTTATTTTCGCTACTGAAACCGAATACACGTGAGTATTTCTGCTGCGCTATCAGTGTGGCGCTGTTGTTGTTATTGTTGTTGCTATTCCACGCGAGAAAAACATAGCGATTCTCCTACATCGTCACGTGACACAGAACATCCACAGAGAGGAGCGCTTTCACTTATCATACAGAGCATTCATTGGAACTCCACGATACATCCACACGCACACATAGTCGATGCGAAACCTGGAGAGTGAGCGTGCGAGAGTAAGCGAGCGAGTGAGCGAACGCGAGGAGACAAAATGTCAAAAATGTACAGATGGTAAACAGAATGAAATCAGCATGTGCGGAATGGGTGGCAAAGAGACAGACAGAGAAAGACTGCACCGGAATGAGAGAGTGTGCGCCGTACGAATCCGTATCGGAAAAGTCATTGGAACGACGACTTGCCATACGGAACGACGATATTGAGCGGCATATATACAGACCTCAAGCTGATTCAGAGGAACGTTGCACACGCAGTTTTCAGTTGATGTTTAACTGTCGGTGGGTCACTGTGTGTTCTCATGCGATCGGCACTGTTCTGATCGTCGGTTCATCAGTTGTCGTTCCGTATCATCTAAACTTCATTCAACGCAGAAAAACTAAAGTTAGACAGAGATAGAGGAAAATATACGATTCACAGTCAAACATTTGGTGCGTTTGCCCGTAATAAACAAATAAATAAACAAAACAGCTACATGATGAGAAAATATCATAAGTGAAATATGGCATAAAGCACTGGCCGAAAAATAAAAATAATAATAAAGCGAAAGGGAAAAAACTAATAGAATCGAAAACAAAAACGCAAACACATTGAAATCGTAAAGTAAATAAAACATATTGCTTTTCGTGAGTGTCGAATACGATTTTTCAATTCTTTGTGCTGCGAACACAAGGCGAATCAAAAGGCATAAAATCATCGTGTTAATTTGCAGTCTAACTTATAAAACTTTGCGTCGTCTTGCGTGACCGTATAATTTCTGTCGATTTTTTTTTCAGTTGATTTCATTCCAAAGTGTTTTATTATAATTTTCTCATCAGTTTGATTTTTTTCCTCTCTCGTCTAGTTCGTGTCGTTTTATGTTATTATTCGTTTACATTGAAGAAAAATTCCGACCATTTTTCATCGAATCAAATGAACAGACAAATGTAAAGAACACAAAGTAAATGAATAAATTGAATTAATAAGAGAACCCAGTTAAAAAAGCAGCAATATAGCAACTACAATAGAAAAAAGTATGACAAAAGCTGTTTTTTTTTTTGTTATAAAAGAAAGTGAGCTGTGACGATATGGAATGATGTTGAGTACAGAGTTTGAACTGAACGAGAGAAGGGCAAACAAGTATGTGTGTTTATAAAAAAACGGAAAAAAAAATATTTCATTTAAGCTTAAAAATATGCGAATGAAAGAGAAACGCATTTCTTCAGTAATTTTCCACATTTATTTCTTCTTTTCACTGTCTCATCCGTCCGAATCGACGTCAAAGCGGAAACTTCGCTTAAATTCCATCTTTTTCTACACTGATAATATCATAAATTTACCGTAATGAAAAGTTGTTTTACCTTCGCCAAATCAGGGAAGACTCTAGAGCTGTGGCTACGTTGATTATTTTGTGCTTTTATTGTTATTATGTGTTTTTTAAGTCGGAGATTCCATGAGGCTTAATTTGCATTTAGTAACGGGGGGAAATGCGTGCGACATCGAACGGACATAAAATGCAGATATTTTGGTTTCGACATAAAGTCCGATTTTGTATTGCGCGAGTGCATGAAACATAATTGAATAGCGAGTCATTCAATTGAATTTATCTCGAGCCCTCGTGGCACTGCAAATAAAAAGATCAACTTAAATTAAGTCTACTGTTGATGGCTCATTACAGTATCGCATTGAATGTTCATTTTCTTCTCGAGACTCAATGATTTATCACGTAGTGCACAGAAAAACGTACGAAATTGACGTAGATCAAAATATTTGCTGTGTCAGTCAACCTTATCGTCTGAAGACAAAAATCTGATGTGCTTTCATCATGCATCCATGTTTTTCTGCCCGGATGAGTCGAAATAGAGAAAGAGAGAGAGAGAGAGAGAGAGAGAGAGAGAGAGAGAGGAGGTGATAACATTGAGCATTTTCATAAATCTCGAGAAAATACCCCGTGTTCTGGAAACTATATGGAAGATTTCTGATGATTTGCATGTACACAGATAAATATCACGGCGAAGCAAACATGAAATATGAAAATGAAAATATGTATCACAAAAAACAGAAATCACTGTGTTGTATATTTTTTCCGAGTCGAAAAGTAAAGTGGAGCAGCCAGCCTGGGAGAATGTAGCCGAGAAAAAAATATATTAGACATTAATGCGCTAGTGCACACTATATGGAGCAAGTTGACTGTTATCATTGTTTGCCGTGTACTCTGACGATAAGTTGATTCTAGCAGGTTATTTTCTGCCCCTGCTGTCCTATCCTTTGTGTCCATTTTCGTTGGCACTTTTGTCTCATCTTTTTCGCATATGATTTTCCCGTGTGCAAAATTCACTTGTCTCTCTTGCAATGTGCAAACTTGTATGACAGGCAAAAAGAGCAAATATTTCCACCGAAAGAGATAAAATTTATACGTATTCAAACGACTTGTGACCGGTGATGAAGTGTACGTTGAGTTTTTGTGAGACGTGAGGCCGGGAGCTAACGATGACGACGACATGGCATCGCATGGCGTTTGTTCGAAATTTATGCAAAAAAAAGCGAATATCTTCTGTATTTTCTTTCTCATTTCATGTAAATGTATAAATAGATATATATGTATAAATCTCGTTGTCATTTTTCAACATCATCTTATCGTATTACAATGTACACAAGAAACGTCTTGCCATTATATATCGCATACATTTCAGTAAATGTCCTATTTATTCAAAAACACTACGTATTGTTTCAAATCATTTTCGATGGACCATAAAATAAAATTTTTCGGTGAATAATGTCTCACTCAGTTTTTCAACGAACGATGACTCTTTTATCGAGCATCTTTTTCCATAATGTCTTGATCCAAAACGATTGGCCATAATGCAAACTACATGTTTGACTCAATGCATGCATATTTTTTTTGTTGTCGCCAAACTACCACGAATCCATTTGCCATATGAATAAAAAATATGCTAGAAAAAGCAAACGAGAAGTGTGTTCGACACTATATTCAAGTTTGGCTTGCTGTTCGTATGTGCATCGAACCCATTAATACTTGTCATCTAGTGCCATTGAAAAACATTTTTCAGCGTAAATATGTTGTGAAAAATTGAATCGAACGTCTACAAAATGAATTTTCGTTGTCGAAATTGATTTTCATCGCGGACAGAGAAAAAATAACCATAACATCCCAGCAAAATATTCATCATCAATTTAATCCAAACACTAAATGAACATTTATATTGTTGTAAAAACGAACGAGTGCGGGTAAGAAAGAGAGAGGGCCAGAGCATCCAAAAAATGATTAAATGATGCTGTTAGCCCATTTCCCATTTCGCATTGCAAATCCAGCATAATGCCAACGTGTGAATAATTTTTTGACCGAACAAAATGAGCATCTCTGCACTTGTTTGATTATAAAATCAATTATTTATTTATTCTGGTCATAAAAGTATTATCTGATTAAAAATTACAGAATGATTTGCCTTCGAAAAAAAGCAGCAAACCCATTAAATGGATTTATTGGCATGCGGATGACAGGATGTTGCGCTGGGGTCAAACCAAATCCGCCTTTTGGCCAATGAAAGCGATCAATACTCAATAAATCTTGTATGATTTAATTTCGATTTGCAGAAGATTGGCCGAGTTTATGGAATTATCCACTTGTATAAGCGAATTAAAATGGCCAATTGATGTAACCATTTATAAAATTAATGCTCACTTTTCATCAGGCGGCAGATAATTGAAATAAATTCGAATTCGCTACATATGTCGTATGATAAGTGAGCAAATCTGCAGGAAACACTGTGTATCGCGATTTTAATACACACTGTTGGGATGGTTCCGTCAAAAAAGTCTTTACTTTGCCATGGGCCATATCGCATAGCAACATGTTCGGATGTAAGCGGATGAACGTATCAACAAATGTTGGCAATTTACGTCTTGATGTTAATTGAAACTGACTTTGAAGTGTGGAATATTCGAAATATCATGTAACATTGCGCAAGTTCTATTTTAATTACACATTTTTGTTCCACTATCATTTACCATAAACGTTATAGCACATAAATTATTCAAAGCATTGCGCTTGTATCAAGTTTTTTCGTTGAGCATTATGAAATGTTCAGAGCGATTGACTGCCAATGGGCATAACAAAATCGATTGAGTGTTGTTTTGCTATTAGGCCGTTGTTGTTTTCCTACATAGAAAAACGCATTTGAATAAATTACATTGTTTTCGAAACGAGTGAATAATCTTCAGATCCTTGATATTCCGAATATTTGCTTTGATGATCATGAAAATGACAACGGCTGAAAAGGAGCGCCCACACACACTAAAATTGGAGGCGAAAAGTGATAGAATAAGTGGTTCAAAATCCTTCACTAGTCTGGAACAGATGTTTACAATGTAGTTTGTTCACATTCGATACTCCAATGAACATCGACCGTGAGTGAAACGAGAGCAAACTGAAATGACTGCGAATGAGAGAGAAAGAGAAGGGAGAAAAACCAAGAAGAAGAACAATATCGAGAACAATTTTTCTTTATTGTATTGCCTTTTTTTGTTCTCTCTTTCATTTTCATCTCAAATGATAATGCATTACACTGTGTGCTGACGTTTTATGGTTTGTATAGACGCAAAAGGGTGTTTTCAAATGACTTATTTTACATTTCTATTCTATTTCATTCCGGCTGCGAGCGAATACACCAAATTTGGCACGTTTTATTGTGTGTGCGCGTTTTTGTGCTGTTTGCCCTGTATGTGCGCTTTAACACACTCACATCAAGCAAGCGAATAACGGGAGCATGTAGGACTGCTGCTGTTGCTGCACAAAGCCTCAAAGCCTTCAGCCTGTTATTCATGTTCGGTTCAGTATTGTTTTCAGAACCGCTTCTTGTCCTGGGGCAAAACCAAGATATGATATATGGTTTTAGGCTCTTATTCTTTAACATTTTCAGTTTGATGTGAAAATGGATTCGTCGTTTTAATTTCGTCTTCTGGTTTTGGCGGTGCCGGAGAGCGCAATGTTTATACATCTTAAAATGAAATAACACACGAGAAATTTGTAGTTGATGTTTTTCTTTCAATTGCGTTTGTTGTTGCTGCTGTTACCACTTTTTTCTTCGTTACCAATATCACTAGTGTGTTATCTCAGTTTCGCTGGTGTGCATTTCGTTGGTGGCGGTTTTGGTGTCGTTTTGTCGAAATACTACATGTAAAGTGTGGTTCATTGACAATTTATTTGAGCTTGCCGTCGGTTTTTCTTTTCCATTTCATTCCGTTTTCATGTGTGTAGGTGAGTGAGTGAGTTGGAATGCGCGTGTGGAATTCTCTTGTACGCGTGATAACGAAGATACATATTCGAACACTTTAACAGTCTGTCAACGAATAAAAGACAAATAAAGAAGCCAAGAGAGAAGCGAAAAAAAAACATGAGCTGCGAAACGACAACAGTAGCTTGGGTGTAAATAGCTCAATCGATGAAACGTTCGTATGCATACAAAGACAACACAAGAAACACCATAAAAACACACGAAAACCCATAAAAAAGCTCGTATCATCTGTAGAATTTGCCTTACAGTGGCAGTCAATTTGCGCTGCGTTGTCTGATTGAAGATTTTGTTTGCAGCATACCATATACCATCACATCGTATGGAGCGGATTCAGTCGAAGTCAAGGGCGGTTTAATCGCCGACCACAAAGCATTTCTCTTTATTTTCGTACGAATTCGATGCTACAAACAGCCAAGCTATTGCAATGTATTCAACAGAAATTCCATACACTTTGATTCATTGTTCTGTCAGGGTGCCAGGAAGTCAGTTGGGATTGCGTTCCCATTTGTCTCTTAAATTCGGCGAATAAAAGAGCAATTCGTCGCTTTCTCTCTAATTTTTCTTATTTTTTTCTTCTTTCTTCGCGTTTTTTCTGCCAAACAATGTAGCAGACTAGCATTTCTCATATACGATTTTTGTTGGTTATCAGTTTGACGGAGTTTTTATCTCAACCGAATCAATACAACCAAGCCAAAGAAGCGAGAATAAGTGCAAAATGCTGTTGTTCGATAGCATACAGCACCAAATTCCTACGAACCCTGTCGCAGCATCGCAAGTGCGGATATAATAAGAAATAAAAATAACTATTATGATCGTGTTTTTTGTTTTGTTTCTTCTTCATTGTTCTGCTACTCTCGCTTCTTCTTCTTCGTTGGTGCGGCTATGTGACGTGCTATCAACGTTTTATATTACAAACACATTCTTACTCACATACTTATATTCTTTGAGTGGAGTTGAATTTAAGACGAGCAACACAAACCAAAAGCAAAAATATTCATAAACTTATGAAATTCTTTTGGTGTTTTTCGCCCTCTCTTTCATGCTCTGTGAAAATTTTCTCTCACACATACATCATCGACGAATAGCTCTTGCTTTTTGTTCCGCTTCACGGCATTTGCTTTCGCCATTTTTCGTTGCTTTCTTTGCCTATTTTTGAAAGTGGGTAATCCACTATTTCTTGAAATCGTTTGCCAATTTTTTACTCAATTCATCGATTGAAAGCCATTTATTAAAATTGTTTTTCCCTTCTATTACTCTATTGCCAAGTTCACTGGATCCAAATGATAACAGAAAATGAACTATAAACCACTGAAAACTACGAAAGTGAACAAAAAATGACTTGAAAATCGATCAAAAAAATAATTTTTATCACAATGAAATGAGAGAGTGAATACGCACAGCGAAACTGACATAGAAAAATGCCACCAAGCCAAAAGTCATTAGACAAATCGAAATTATCCACTTCCAGCAACCGCTAATTTCCTTGCTAAAACATTAAAGTGAATAAAGAAACAACGGAAACCAAATCGATTTTTCGGTCAACTGCTGTTGTTAAGGTTTGTGGGCTGCGATAAAGATAAAAGTAGCTGGTCAACGTCGATAACGTCCTGTTCGCTCCGCAAGGTCGAACAATAAAGAAAGCAAATACACGCATAAACCCACACACAGAGAGAACCAACCCTCTGGAAAAAAAGATGTGCTCAACAATGAAAATAATGGTTGAACAAACAATGCAAGTAGCCATAATAAAAAGCACAACGAAAAAAATAATAATGAAGATTAACAATCCCAGCAATTGTTCTTCGCTCAAAGTTTGTGTGGAGTGTACTCTGCACTCACTTGATATGAGCAACCATCGAGGCTACGAATGCGCACTATAATTGGGTTGTTGTAAATCGTAAATGGGTTCAGTGAAAAAGTTCTTTTGCTTTTTTTTCGATTACTTGCAATTTTGCGGCAACAATGGGAAATCAAATTTAATTTGTGACAGAATCCAAAATCTTCGAAGGTGAAACGAAGCCTTCGGCATGGAGTTTTTTTTTTTCTTCTTTCTTTTAATTTGTACTTTTCGTCTTTTCTATTGATAGAATGGATCCGTCAATAAGATGAGCGTAAATGCCACGAGCAAGCAATATGACAGCATTTTCGTTTCGGCAAAATATCAGATTTCGCTACGTCACATATTAGAGCCCAACAAAGTAAATAAAAAATGGAAAACTAGAGCAAACATTCTCTATGTGGATTAAATGTATATAAATACATAGATACTTTTATAGATTGTTTCGTTACTTTCGAATGAATCCGACTTTTTTGTGTGTACGATTGCGATTGTGCGTTGTTGGAAAACAAAAATCATGTGTGTTTTTGTTGACTACATACATGCCGTGGCCGTATGCCGTCATTACTTTCGATGGGCTAGTATTCAATTTAGCTCGCAATTTCGAAGCTTAGAAAACACAGAGTGGAGATGAAAAAACCGGTTGCCTTCGGAAAGAAATTGAAAAATCATGAATCGGTTATCTAAATCCCATTTGTTCGTTGCTCTCTTTTTTCATACATCATACTTGTTCCTCCTTTTCTTCTCGTCTTCATTATAAAATCGAATGTAGTAATTCGAGTCATTTCTCTCCGTTCTAGCTCTTTACTGTTTGGTTCTGGTTCGCTACAATCGATCTACATTTGCAACTGTGGTTGTCGATTTGTTTCCTCCTTTCGATTATAGCCGAACTCTATTCATTCGCATACAACAAATGTATCTATTTTTATTCGAAACATACCACAAACAGACGGAAAATCTATTAAATCGTTTGTGACGTAATGAATGCCAGAAAAATAAATCGCATAATATTATATGAAATGAGTTATGAATAATATTTGAATGGCATGGATATTTGAGGCGGCGTAAGAAATATGAAATGTCAGTACGCACAGCTGCAGTCTTTTCGGAATGTACTGTATAGTAGAGGAGCCAGTGTGAACGAAACCAATGAAAGCACTTGTCATGTAGGTTATACCGCGCCTCACAAATAACTTGCTCCGCAATGAAATGCTAAAGGCACAAGCGCATTTTTCATCATTGTCATTACTATATGCGATCAATTTTCATGAAAATCATTGTGAAACATATTCGTTTTATCTTCTTCGTTTTTGTACTTCACATAACATGAAAATTCCCCTTTGTTCGCCGAGGTATACATTAAATTCCACTGCAATAGATCAAGTGTACAATTTTGTGCTGTTCACTTTTCCATCAGATGCCTAAAAATAGGTGTATACATGAGATAGATGTTTCTCTCTGTGTGGTTTTTTTTCTATTTCATGTTGACTTATCGGGATTTTAGTTGTGAATATTTTCTTGTGGTATTTCTGA
The DNA here is from genome assembly GCF_009176505.1 of Sitodiplosis mosellana. Classification (NCBI taxonomy): domain Eukaryota; kingdom Metazoa; phylum Arthropoda; class Insecta; order Diptera; family Cecidomyiidae; genus Sitodiplosis; species Sitodiplosis mosellana. The sequence goes on along the minus strand of NW_022595244.1, from coordinate 20,710,198 downwards.
TAAAATTAATTATGTAAATGACGAAAGTAATAAGACAACCCCCCGGAAAAGCATAACATTTTCGTCATAGAATCCTCTTTTTTCTCTCTTCCCATTTCGCATATAGTAAACGCCATACTTTTTTGTAGCTCATACATAAAAGAATGAAATGATACAACCACTGTAATGACAAAGCTAACGCGAAAAAGTGGCTAGAGTGAACCATGATTTATTACGGTGGTGGATTTTATTGCCATTTCAGCAATATTTTATGTGTTTCGTCTATTGCTTACTCATACAACTTTCATTTCTTCGTCTGTCTGGAAGTCATCGTTAATTCCTGTCTTCTCACTGTCACTTTTTTATTCGACGCCCCGTTCTGGCAGTGAAAATGAAAAATTCATAAATTTCAATAGAAACATTTCGCTTTCGTACTTTCTATCTTCTCTACACAACACTAATAGATTCATTTCGGAGCACAAAAATTATAAGAGAATGAAGTGAAAGAATGATAAAAACGAATAAAAGTATAGACAGAGAGATTGTGGTTTGGATTTGAGGGACATTTGGTCGTAATTTATGCAGTATTCTGTTTTTGAAGCGATCTAAATCACACTCATTACATCAAAACATTGATTTAAAAAGAGATAAATCAATGTACACGCAGTGATCCATGTAAAGCTGGTACATATTCTCACATGGAAAATGGAAGAGAACTAGGACGAAACAGAAAAAAACACGATTTTGCCAGCCCGGTGTGCGTTAATGTCATAATCAGATTCTCACTTGTACATTTTTCGAGATGCATGTGACCCAAGAGATTCAATCGGTTTTTGTTTACAACTATAACCTGAATAAAACTTGTGAAAACGTGCATAAAACTCATGTTTTTCACACAGAGCGATTACGAACGGCAGATTAGACAGTATACGTCGATTTGAGCATATTTCATGCGTGGACTACACATAGTCGGCATTTTTAGGCTCATCACATGTTCAAAAACATGCAAGTTATTGTGTTATGCAAACTTTGGCCTTTTGCGCCAAACTCTCCGCTCCCCTTCTCATTCTATCTCTTCGATGCGCTCTCGCCCAATGTCCCAATTTAAAAAAGTAAAACCTGTGTTCGATTACACGCTTCAATGCCATGTATTTATTGAACGAGAAGATACATCTGAATTTAGATGACAAGATAGCAAGGGAGAGTTCAACTCCACATCTGCTTGATATTCTGGCATCGTATTAAATTATGATATCAGACATGCGTTTTTTACATTTAAATTTTGCAATTGACAAGGCAAATAAACAATTGTTGGTATGTGCTGTGCTGTGTATAGAAATTGTTCTTCAGACTCGCAACAATAATTTCGTTCCCATAGTCTTCTTAGATATTCTATATGTGTGTCGGTATGAATCCGCGCTATGTTGGTGCAGCAAACAGTATAATACATGCGATCACAAAAAAAAAATATGTCGAGATGGAAGAGAGAGAAAGAAATGAGACAAAATTGGTATTTCACGAAAAACTATTTTACTCGTTGCTTTTGCATGTTTTCTAAATGTGAGCATTTGAAAGCAATGAATGCGCACGTTTTGTCGCGTGTGATTTCCTTCTTGTTTTTTACCATTTCTTTCGTCTAGCTCATAAAATATGCGACATTCTATGCATACTAATCACACGATTTTTTTGGCGATGTTCCGAATTTCGAATTCGAGTTTTAATGATATGAAGAAAAAAAATACTGAAACATTTGCTCTAGTTATGAAAATTTGGCCATAAGGAAATGGGACTTTCAATGCACAGCGCAAAAACAAAATCGATTTAAAATCTGAAATTCATAGACTTTTTACGGACGAATCAATTCGCATTTCCGTACAGTGAATATCGTTCGAATTTCAATGATTGTCCCCAGCCTAACACAGCCTCGAAAGTATTTATTCGCGTTATTAAAACTATATTTGGGTAACGCCATCAAACCGATTCCAAATTGAATTGATAATTGAAAAGAAAAACGTCGAACTAATGAAAAAAATTGCCATCGTAGGCAATGGGGCGGAAATAGAGACAGTGAAAAGAAAGAATATTTATATAGAGAAAAAAAAACTAGAAATAGACGTTTTCAAAATAAGAAAATTTTCCGTATATTTTTTCAGAGTTACATCGCACACGAAATTGGCACTAGAATAGGCGTTGAGTTCAAAGAAAAAATCCAGCACAGTCAAAGCACAAAAAAAAAAAAATTAAATTTACATTGAAATTGAAATCGAAGTCAACATCTTAGTTTGATCAAGTCACAGTGAATAGAAAAGAAAACCGGGCATAAAAAAAAACAAACGTGTAAAGCATAAATTGTCGTGTGAAATGGTGTTTTAGAGCGTTCGTGCTAAGTGATGTAAAATCCATTAGAGTGTGTACTGAATGCAGAGAAGCAACGTACAAAAATTGGCTACATTGTGAAACGTCTCATTATTCCCAAATCGCGCAGATCTCGACTGCTTTGGCTTGCATGCACCTTTATCTCTTTTCCTCCCATTCGTATTCATTCACCTGTGGAGAACGAACAATCAGCGCCAGAAACGTAAGCCAAACGAAACGAAGCGAACGGAAGGAACATCGGTGCATTTGTGCTCAAAGCTAATTCGACACTCTCAGCTCGTGTGCATGGCAATGCAATTTCAGCAACAGCAACAGAAGCAGCAGCAGTCGCCACATCAACAGCAGCAACAACGCCACCGACCTGCCACACATATGGAGACATTTTTCATATGTCGCCTCTGCATTTAGTTTGGAATTAAAATGTAATTTAAATTGCAATGCTTCTTGTACATAGCACACAATCACAAGCACTACAAACAACAAATCCACAGAAAAAAAAGAGTAATTGAACGAAAAAGTTCAAATCTAGAATAATTCCCATAGAGAAACCAGCATATTTTACAAACACACCAAATATATATATATATATATCTCGCGACACACACTCACTATGCATATTTTACGAAATTGTGTAATTGAAAATTAAAATCGCAACGAACAAACCGGGCAAATGTGACAAAACAAACTAAGCCACTTGAAGAAAAATATGTTCAGCAAGTGTGTGGTGTTCAGATCCATGTAAAAAACAGATTATTCTTCCCCACATCATTTCAACGGAGGATTCAACTTGATTGGATTTGGTTTTTATGGTTTTTTTTTCTGTTCGTAGAAACATAACAAAAGAAAGTAACTAATCTACAAAAAAAAGTTTCATCATCGGTAGTGTCATTTAACCACATCATCAATGTCCACAACATCAACGCTATTATCCTTTTCCCGCAAAACGCAAACAAATTTGTGTGTCCCTATTCCTGCTTAACATTGCACCGCACGGGTGATGAAAACGGGCAGCTCAATGCCCACCACTTGAAGGCGTCAAGGTCATCCAAAATTTGTCCCCTAGACGTTACATTTGACGGATTCAAGCAGAACAACAGACCACAGTAAAAAAAAGAAGAAATATTAAAAGCACAAAGCAAACGTATTATGTACAAGCTTAATAAAAAGTAAACAAAAAAATACATTCAAAATAAAAAGAAAGAAAGAAAAATAGCAACAGTAACTATTGGTTGGTTGGCTGCTGCTCTCTCTCTCTTTCTCGCGGAATTCATGTGATTTGAAATATTTGATGTGGAAGCGTGTCGTCTAGTCATTACCACGCAAAAAAAGAAGAAAAAAAATGTCGTTGCTTCATCAAAATTCCAAATTGCAAAACCGAACTACCCAACTAAATGCGGTGAAATAATGTGAAAACCAAAATGGAGTCAGCGACGTGCTAAACCCACGACTGCGACCGAAAAAAAAAAATATTTATAACGATCATCAAGTTAAAACGCGACAAAAAAGAAGAAAAGAAAATCCAATAAGAAAACCAAAATCATATTAAATATTCAAAGAATTCGTAATGAACGCGTTATTCGAAATGAAGCAAATGAATTCACACAGAAATTCGATTCCAAAATTGAAATTTTACGACACTCAGCACTTATTCCATCATGAGTATTTCTCATCACGACATAATTCATCCGCAGCAATTATGACCACATCGACCGCCGGCTCGGCAACTGGTTCGGCCATTTCGCCAGTTGCGGGTCGGCGGCCTGATATCATCAAAGTATGTTCAAAGTTTTTCATTTTTATTCTCTCTCTCACTCTCTCTCTCTCTCTCTCTCTCTAACTTACTCAGTTGTATCTATTTACTGTTCTGTTCCTAATTCGTTCGTTTGTTTCTTTTCATTCTGTCGTTTCGTTTTGGAATGTGATTTTTTAAACAAATATTGTTTCATCATTACGATTTTTTTCTTCGAATAATCAGACAAGTTGAAATGCATCGTTAGAGTGTTTTGTGAATAATTTCAAGCTAATAATAAACAGTGCAGCATTTTTAATTATCGTTGCGGTAGTAATCAAACTTATTATTTCAATATAAATTCGATTTTCCAGAATCTAATTTGCGCTTATCATAAACTTTTTTTAACATTTGTGCGTACAACTTGATAAAAATTGATGGAATTGTGTTGTTCAGTTTTATTATTGAAATACGCTGTAGTGTGTTGTATTTTTTCTTCTTCCAATTGAATGCAAATTTGAAATTGCGTGATTTCTACTAACTTACTATGTATTTGTTACATTGTCTTTCTTAAGACGGTTTTCTACGTAGTTTTTTTTTCTCTCTCTCGAATTGATTGCATTTTACAGAATTAATTACATATTTTTTTCGTTTTTTTTCGCGAGTCAAAAAGTATGCAATTTGCATTTAGATTAAGTTTCAAGTACTTCGTAAGAGTATTGCTTAGATTGTGAACTCATAAATAAATCAATGACGATGTCCAGTGTAAACTACCGAATATGACTGGCGCAAACCAACAACAAAGGCATAGAAGCCATTAGTTCATATTAGAACGCGTTGAGTATATTTTTACTCTGGTGCATGTTGTTATGGAAACTTCTTCGGTTCCACCGTAACTTTTGTAGTAACAACGACAATTCCTCGATGCAGCCGTGTATTGTGGATTAGATGTTTTGTGCGCATTTGTTCGTTTGCCCTCTCGCTCTATTGTACGACTGTAACTCAACTTGTGCTTTTGAGCGGCGCGAGATAGCGGTAGCGCCTAATTAGACAGCGTGGTTGATTGTCAGAACTACATGACATTCTGTCAACGTTCTTCAATTCAGCTTCTTTAGGTACTCTGTGTAAATGTGTTTTTTATTTTAATAAACATCCAAACAATTTTTTTCAATAATGATCATTATGGTTCGAACCAAAACGATATATTCAATGTTGCTTAACATACTTCAATTGCGTTTTGGGGAAAATGTGTGAAAATTTTAAAACTTACTTGAAGAATGAAATATTTTCCAAAAAAGTACCAAATTCATGTTCACAAAATTTAATTTTGCAATATCGTTTTGTGGGCATTTTCTAAAAAATATAATTTATTCAATAACGAAAGAGAATATAAATGTGTAACAAGCACGCTGTGTGTGTGACAATTATAACTTACGTACTATTGCGAAATAGTTTGAACTACTAAATGTCAAATATTTAAATTCGCGCCGCTGAATAGTTGCTAAATATACCGCAGATCCTATTTAGTCGCTACCGCTATTCACTGTCACGTCAAATACATTGGTTCTTATGGGAGAGAAGTACAGGTTGCTGTAACTATTCATGGAAACAACTCAATCTAAGTGAATCTCCTTGAGAATTTGTAAATCGAATAAATTACACTTCGTGGCATATAAATCAAAGCAATTAAAATGGATAATAAATTAACGAATACATTTTTCTTTTTTTGGTCAGGCCGTTAAAATATGCGCTCGTAGAAATTACAAATTGCTCAACTTGGTACCGTATTAATTGAGAAAGATGAAGAGAAGAGAAGCAAGGAAAAAAGCAACAACAGAAGCACGGCGGCATGAAACACGAGCGATTAAAGCACAAACACAAATTTAAACACTAGCATACAACCAACCAACCAGCCAGCCAGTCCGAACCGACAAATTAATTACTAGCGCAATGCTATTCGGTCAGATTTGGATGGCGTGGCATCAGAATTCGGCTGATATGGCTTACGCTTAGAAAGTCTTTGCAGCATTTTTTTTGTTGAGTTGTTTTTTTTCGCGTATTTCTCGCGTTTTTTCCTCCCTCTCATTCTTTTGATTTCGATTTTTGTGTCTGTTGACTTCATGGCAATTATCATCATTTTGCCGTTATTCGTGATTCGCTTCGGCTCGCGTTGTATATTTTCATTTGACGCGGATGCAATAAAGAAAAAGAACGGTTAGCAAAAGTTCAAATAGAAAAAAGTCCACACCGAGATTTGTTCTTGTGCTCCCTCGCTTCAGTTATTTGATGAATACACGAGCCAAAATGGGATTGCGAGTCGTGAACATTCGCATTAGTTGGCGAATGGTTTATAATTCGTGACCAAAAGATGAAAAGCCACTGGCGTCACCACGAAATGAAAACGGATCTCTCTCTAATTCAGATCCTAAGTAACGCATTGCCAAATGGAACTAAAATCAAGTTGGCAAAGAAAAAAAAACCATCAACACAACGGAAAAAGTAACGAGAGCGAGACACACACATATATATAGACACAATGAACTCGCAAACACAGCGAAAAAAAATCATATAACATAATATCCCCATCTCTGTGTGAGATTTTCGTTTGGGCTGCAGGATGCCATCAAGTAAAAATTCAATAAGTAGAGCTTAGCGCCTAAACCATGCTTATTAACAAACTGAAATTGTTCGCAACACCAATGAACATTTTGCCACTTGCAATAATAAAGAAAAAGATAACGTCATTTTGGTCCGTTTGCTGTGCGGCGCCGCTGACACTGATACCCACCAAAAACTTTGTTGGAAAATATTTTAAGTCACTCTAACCAAGTGAATTGCAATGACAACGAATCTCGGAGTAGAGTGGAAAAGAGCACACAAACTGCGTCGGGCAGGTAAACTGTTCACAGCAAATTCCGGGTAGTTGTAGCCGCAGCAGCAGCCATAACATTCAACTTTTGTATCAGATTTTAACAATGGATTATATGAACGATGGAATCGTTTTCATTTACCTCATTTTCTGTTGATCGCCTTGTGCTTCTTTTTCAGCATCGATCCACCTGTTTTTGTGCGCATCCTGTTGGCAAACATCAACCATCACGTACCGAAGAATGTGCGCTGAATTGCTCAACAATGAATTTGATTGGTTGATGTACCCTCTAGACTTGTGACTTTATATTTTATATAATAAGTGTATTAAAGTTAAAACATTGCACGTCGCTTTTATGCGTTGCAGAAAAGAAAAAATCAGCGAAAATGAAAATAATGGAAAGAAATTTCGACGAATGTGTGCTGACAATGACATGAACCAGAAAAAGTTCCATAAAAATTTCCCTGAATTCATCAAATATTCAGGTTGTATTTAGAATTTTGTATGTGCAGGAAGGAAAAAGTGAACGGCATGGAAGAAAAAGTTCGGCTATGAAGATGAGAATGTATTTAGGGAATGAACGCCGTCGATGCTCAAATGAGCCAGTGAAAACACGCACCACTGCAGCAACGGTTAGAGCAGCCCAACGAATCACTCATAAAATATTGATGAGACTTGCATGTATTTTCTTTTTTCCTCATTTTCTCTGTGTGTAACTCGTTCTAGCGAGTGCAAGGAGTTGTGACACACATACTTGCAGAGAAACACAATCGTGCTGCCTTATATTCGAAAATGCCCATTTTCAAAGATGCTTCATCTCTTTTCTTCTCTCCTCCGATATTGTTTACACGCTGCATGCCTTTTCGTTGAATACAAACACTCGGGTATTCAATATCTACAAATTTAGATGCCATCTACTCGTATGAACTTTTTCAATTCGTTTTGTTGACAACAAAACACGATGAAAAAAAAGCAAGAAAAAGTAAAATCAAATAGGGAAGCGGCTGAAAAGTCAAACGGAACCAAAGCGAAAGCAAAAAGGAGCAAGACAATGCCATCAAACAAATGGGAAAAAATGATTGAATTCCGAATTTTCGGCACGCTGTAACACTTATTGGCAACTTTATGCGATTGGCTTTTCCCTTTCGGTTACGATTTTCGTGCAGAGCTATTGTTGGCCACGGTAGATCATATTCGTTCATAAAATACTGTTTATTGTACGGTCAATGAAAATTGCTGTAGAGACAACCCTTTTGCCCAACGAAACAATTACCATCGAAGGTTAAAAAAAAATACAAGCCCCTAACACTGAAAACAGAACAAAATGAACATTACGAAAAGAGATATCACAATGCTTTATTATTTGAGATCCAATGCAGTTTACCGTAATGTGGAGAACGAAAGAAAAATAAAGTGCAAGAATTTGATGGGTTTCCATCATGAAATAATCAATTTTGATATTGGTAATAAAGAAATTCAGGGCAATTCCTTTCGTCGGTTGAATTTCAACGTACTCTCATGCAACGAATGAGGGACCCATTCGTGGAATTATGTGATGAACATTGAAATCGAAAGAAACTCCAATGTTGCATTACATTAAGTTACGTGACCGTGTCTCTCTGGCTCTCGCGCAGTGCCGAATTTCACTTCGAAAACGAATATTTCCACAACGACAAACATATAAACCAGTATGAGGTACGAGTAAGGTCCATATTAAAATGTAAATGGTGTCGTATTTTTCGGCTTTTGATGTGAATAGTTCCATCGCCATTACATGACATATGCCACGTTGGTTGCCAGATTTTTCTCCTGCTCATAAAACCGAAATATTAATGAACCATATAAAACAGGTAACTTTACCGTTTTTGTTGTTGCTGTTGCTGCTGTTTGGCTGCTATAAAAGTTAGTGCCATTCGAATAGTGTGCATTTGTTGTGCTGACCATCACATTGCAAAAGTTATTTTACAAAATGTATTCATGTAGAAATATAATTTACTTATCCACAATTAATTGTCGATTTTACGATGACTTTGCATGCTTTGGATGCATAAAGTTGAGCTGACAGGAAAATAAGAGCGATTTAGCCACAAAACGCCAAATAAAAATACGGAGTTTAGAAATTTTTGAGTTAGCTATAGCACAAACTTATCGCACAGTCACCACATGCGACGAACACAAAATAAGCTTAATAGAATTCTTACCATGCTATGTTTGACAGGAAGTTTACTGGTGACTCTTTTGTTCGACGATATTATTAGAGAAAATACGCCCATTTTTTATGTCACTTCTCACCAAAACTCTCTCGTCAGCAGGAATAATACCTTTGAGTTCAAATACCTTCATGACAGCCATGTTTTTTATTTAAAAAAGAAAAAACACACACCCAAAAAAGAAAAAAAATTGCAAAACGCATAAAAAAGCCTCAAGCATTTATCAAATTACTTGTTGGCTGATTTTGTGTGGAAAGAGTGTGTGGCGAGAACCGCATCGAAAACGCGTTCAAAAATAGACAGGAAATTTGTCAAAGTTCAGAATATAAGTGGCATATGTCGTACCCTCTGTTGAAAATCGATACTGTTCACTGCCTCTTCCCTAAACCATCCTGTCTCTTTCTCTCTCTCTCTCTCTCTCTCTCTTTCTCTCTATCTCTCCTACTCTGTTCCTCAGCGTGGCATATTGTAAAAAAGCAATCAATTTAATCGAACATGCAAATTGGTTTACAGGCAAACCAAAAAGAGATAGCGAGTCAGAAACGGATGAGGTGGCAGAAAAAGGTGATAAATACTGATTATGATGCTGTGTGTGTGTGCTTACACGCCAATCCAATGAGTCCATAGTTGATAAATGGTCCATTCCGATGAATGATTGATTAAAAAACTTTTTAATGAAATTGTGTGTATGTGTGTGTGTGTGTGTCGGTTGGCAGTGCACCGTACGGTAGGACATAGCATTGGTTCGCATACACCGCATATTTCACGCTCCGTTATATATTCAATCATAGAGATAGTGTTGGTCTTGCGGATTTGCTATTTTCAGGCCGTGTCGACACTCATCAGGATCAGCGACTCAATACCTTGTTTGTTTTTTCTTTCATTCTTTCATCAATTCAGTATTCATGCTGTTTGATGTTTTGCTTGCACCACACCATCAACTTTTCACCACCGTTCCATTTAACCTATTGATTTTTGATCGTTTCGTACGCTCGCTCGCTCATGCTGTCAATTCTAATTACGAATATGAAATATCGCAAACAATTCATTAGCAACCGTATGGTCTGGGTGATGAGAAAATGGTAAAACCAGAAGTATGCATTCATTTCGAACCTTCCACAATATATTCTACCAACGCCAAGCGCTAACGTTGACAAATAATGAGAAAGGTAGCGGACGAGCACGCGCGCGCATCTATTGAAGGCGTCATCATTGCCTATGCAGATGGAAGTACGAATCACAGTCGAAACGAATAAATGTAAATGGTGGGATCCGGTCGTGTCTTATCGTTGTGACGTGATAAACATTTGTTCGCTTTATTGTCCCCATTGCTATCATCATTTTCCATTCTCTTATCTGGCGTTCCGATGTGATTCGCACGTTTTATTGGATTTTTACGCGGTATTCTTGATGTGCGTTATATATCTGCGTTTCGTTCTAGCCTCGTTTGAGTTCGTTGAGCCCGACACGAATAAAACCAAATCACACTATCGCTCATCATCACAAACGCATGCATATCTTCCACTTTATTGGCATTATTTCGGATATATGTAGGTATCTGTCAATAAATACTTTCTTACTTAGACAAATATTTACTCAGCTTTCAATATCCGAAACGATTATAATGTTTATTTTCTTCTTTCTTTCTCTCTGGCGTTGTTTCGTAACTCTCGAGCCCGACTATGTGTATGAATTTGTCGACGAAATAAATAATGGGCGTGAACCTCGTTAGATTACGGCATAATTTCGGCGACTAAGCACGAATTCAGATAATCGTCAAAGAAAAATATTTAGGATTTTTTTTCTTATTTGATCAACCTAATTAAATATACCATGTGACAACGGGTTTTTGTACTGTCTCCGATACCAGCGTTACCGTAACATATTCATTTATTAATCACAGCTCTGGCAAATCTTTAACTCACAGACGAGAATAAAGTGACAAAGGGTGTTGAAAAATAGCTGTGGCGGTGATAATAAATCGTTTAACATATCCAATCGTCATTAAATTAAGTGTGCTATATGTAACCGACGTCATTATGGCTAATAGCCATGGTCTAGTAGCAGCGCAAACAAAAAACCGTATGCCATGCATGAGGCCGTTTATTTGTGACACAACCGCACAATCGCACATACATTACCATTGGGGGTATCATTTCAATGAAATTGAATGTGAATAAATGATTTCATCTGATGCTCGGCGCTTCACACAATAAAAAGTGGCTACATTTACATATGCGATTTTCCTATTTACTTATTCAAAACGCGTTCAGCAATTTTTCGCTCGGTTTGATGATTGTTTTGTGTCCTGGATCGTCGATGTGTGTATATATTGTTTGTGCGCGCCTGTGTGTGCACAAAAAGAGATTGTGCAGTGGTAATTTTTGTCGAACAATGATATGAGAATAAATACAGTTGAGCTGCTGTCGATTGAAATGAAAAGAACAGTTCAAAAATACTGCACAAACAACAGCAACGGCACAAAAACTCGTCACAATCATATCAAGTTGCAGCAGAAGCAGTGTTCGCCTGTAAATTAAGCAAACGCTTTCTGCAGCAACAAAATGAAGATTATCATTTTTCTTCATTTTCGCCGCATTATTACATTTTGTTTTGGTTTTCACATCGCTCAAGATCATAATTTAATTTTTCTATGACTCCATTGTGATGCGTTTTTCGATGGCTTGCGGAGGAGCGCATCTCTTTATCTCACTTGCTCTGTAATCTTTCCTCAGTGTGTGAATGTGTGCTAAGCGATGAGTTCGAAAATTATGGCAACACATAAAAAGTAGAATCCCATGAATAGTAAGTGGTTAGTGAAATGAGATTATGGTCTCGTCTATATAGAATGCCGTTCGTCGTAAAAACCTGAAAATGTGTTGAATTGATGAATAGAACAATGCGAGTGCATGATATCTTATTAACAGGAGGCAAGAGTAGAGGCTGGAGTGTAAGTGCCATTTGCAAATGCAACGGCTGACATCGGATTTACGGGTATGGATACAATTTGCACTATGAGTCTTCCGCTCACCCGCTTCGCTTATTCACCCATTCATTCTTTCTGGCTCACATACTGTCAAGTGCAGGCCCGAAAGCAAACGTTGCTTGTCATTACACTCAATGGTGATAAGTATGTCATCGTGCCGTAGATTTGGGATTTGTTGATGCTTTCGGGGCGAATATGCGCGTGCTGCACAACAAAGCCTCGAATGTAATGCACTGCCGATATGATTTTCGTACGTACAAATACTGTGGTGCATTTCAATGCAAATTGGAACACATAGTACGGCACTGCAATTTTCTCGTATCGTCAGCCCTTTCAGTTTTTTTTTTCTCTCACAAATTCCACTTCACTGTCATTAATATTATTAAAAATCAGAAGCAGCAACAAAAAATAACGTCAGCCAAGAGAGAGAGAGAGAGAGAGAGAGAGAGAGAGAGAGAGAGAGAGAGA
>NW_022595244.1:20427674-20697571 GCF_009176505.1 Sitodiplosis mosellana | reverse complement strand
AGAGAGAGAGAGAGAGAGAGAGAGAGAGAGAGAGAGAGAGAGAGAGAAAGTGTCGCAAAAGAACAAAGTGAAAAGAATGAAATTGTGTCTTTTTCAACGTGGTTTCTATTTTGTGAGTGTCTTGCAACTGGCTGTGTCGATCCCATAGTTCAATGCTCAACCAGCAGTTGCTATTGCAACATCAACTTATTAAACGTGTGCATTGTTGTGGTTCAGCGCTCTAAATACAACACATGGCTCAGCTCGTGTGGTTCTTCGTCTTTCTATTTTACAATGCAACAACAGCGACAGCAGTAGCACCTAGGGGCTTCCATGTATATTCCATCCAAGAAATATACACCATAGATGACAGTCATACGAAATATTCACAATACTGGCAAAATATGCACCATATTCACGGATTATACACGATATTCATGAAATATACACCTCATATTCACGATCGATAACAAAGATTCGACATTGCCGTAAACACATATTTTTTACATGCTGTGTATATTCTGTGAATATGGTGAATAATATACACGGATTATATGCAATATTCACGAAATATTCACACAAATACGAATGTATATTTTGACTTAAAAGCCCCTAGAGTAGCACAATTACAAATTTTTCTATGCAGTTCACTCGTTGATTTCGCTCGCAACCAATGCACGGGAAACAATGGCAGATACAGAATAGAAATAAGATAATATCGATCGATGCCGCATTTTGTTTTCACATCTCATCTCCTTGTCCCTATGGAACAGATTCATTTTCAAAGAGCACATACTTTCACCGCTGTTTATAGATTTTTATTAATCTTTTCATGCATATGTCAAATGCACAGTCACTCGATTAAAGAGCAAAAGCGTTCGTGTGAAACTGAGAACGAGATTACGAACACGATTGTTTAAATATAAACATGGCACAGAAAAAGCATAAATACATTACTGTGCAGAAATCTCTTCTGACATAAAAAGAATGAACGTAAAAGACACATACGGAGAACAAAATGAAAACGAAAAAAAAGCGTTTTTGATGTTTTCCTTCGGGCGATTTGTTTTCTTTACTCACAACGTTGCCTTTCTTTTCGTTCGCTTTAACGGATTTCACAAGCAAAGCAAAATGTCGGAAATTGGCAGAAATCGTACAACAAGAGAAAGAAATGGGGCTATTACCTCATTCGATATGCGTTACAAATTAATCGGTGATTGACAGCATTGAAATGAAAATGTAAACGGAAAATGTACAGCATCGAAATGCGATTGTAAACCATGCACTACGGATGGACTCCTGGGCAATCCAATTGCGAGAAAATCAAACGTTGATCACACACAGATTATTCTAATTTCAACTGCTGGTGACACAATATTTAATATCAATGGAAATGCAATTTAAAATTATATAAACGCAATGAACGAGCAAATACGACGAGCTAATGAAATTTGTACAACGGATGATGTAACCGATCACTTTTTCTCCTTCTCATTTCTGCTTTTGAACGCATTTTAAAGAAATTGTATATTCTCTGCGCAATTCTCGGCGATATGTTCGCTTCAATAAACACGGTGTCTGTTTTCTGTTTAACATTTGTCTAGCAGTTGTTTGATGACATAATGTGAATTTGCATCAAACTCCATAACGTTGAACCAGAATTATGCTGAAATATCACCACAATCTGCCGCTCGTGCGCTCCTTCATTCATTCTTGGTTCTAAAACATCAATTGCTATGCGTAATTTTCGTTTGGTTCGAAGATGGCAGCCATGATGATAAATTTTCGCTTAAATAAATATTTATGTACTAATATGATTATTCCCCGGGACGATCTCGTCGTCATTAGTCTTTTCTTTTCTTTTCTTTTTGTCTGTGGTAATAACATCTCAAACTCTTATTCTCATCAATGTGTTAACTACATTTTTTTGTTTTGGTTTTCTTTTGCATTGCAAATGATAGAATCATTCTTGTCGGGAGCTCGTTCAATTATTCATTCACCAGCAGCAGACACATTTAACAAAATCTGATGTACAGAGAATCAGCGTGATATTTCGAATAAATTTCAGCATTGTTCGTGCTTGTGAGAAAGAAAAAAAGTGTGAATTCGCGCGGCTGAATTTTGAATATAAATTAATTTCGCTCGCTTTAATGTATTCGTCAGAGTTAATTGACTTGTTCTATTGTTCGCGCCCATGTCACAACAGACAAAGTGCAATGATATAATAAATGGATCATATGTTCAATCCGTATTGGTGCATTGGCTGCAGCAGCTTAGAATGGGGCAACAGCAAATGACAGCGATGGTTTTCGTTCGTTTGACGGGCGTCTGAAGGTCTTTGTATTTTGATGTCGCACAATAGAGACCGTAATTCCGTCTTGTAAACCATGATGTTGACGATAAGATAATAAAATCCCTCTGAATCGGAACAAATGCACTGAGAACAATAAATTTAGCTAGATTCCAAGAAACATCCAAATACATTATATGGCTTTCGAAGCAATATTGATTTTATTGACATAAAAACATCAACTTTGGCATTTCAAACACAGTCCACCTCGGTCTAGATATTGCTAATTACTTTGAGAATGCTTAATTGATTTGTCCTATGGTATTTCTCTCGCTCTTCAATTCGTTTGTATTGATTTCGTGAGTAGACACGTTATTTTTTTTTCTGTCGTTGAGCATAAGACCATATCACTTTTCAAATCGATTTGAAGAGAGAAATGAAATGAAACTCGATAAATGATTCTCATGTAATGGCATTGATGGATGTTAAATCGAATATTACAAGCATCGATTTATGTCAGAGAAAATGCTTGAACATTTCGATTCGATTTTCGATTTAAAAATTCAACGCTTTATCGAATCGAACCGTCGCAGGTGCAATCTAAAAATACGACGATCATTACAAGTGGCAATTCGATTTCGATGAAATATTATATTAGCCACATCGATTACAATAATAATCGACTGTAAAGTCCGTATAGATTCCACGAAAGTGTTCCAGATTTTTCAAGGCGCCAACAACAACATTTGCGTCAACATATACACATATATGTATTGGCCCAATTGATGTTACAACCCGTGGCGTTATTATTATCCACGGCGTCAGATGGAGACGAAAACAATCGCGCAAAGAAATGTGAAAGTCATTTTGACTTTCGGTTTGGCATGAAAGGTGTCAGCTCCACAGCTAGATGAAGAATACCATTAATAATCTAGTGTCCAAAATTGGCATTAATTATCTGGGAAAAAAAGACAATGCCTGCAAACGAACAACAACCGAAATAGGAAATGATCGCGCAATGCTTTTCGAGCGAACGATGGAAGCAAACGGCACGGAAAAAATCGATACAAAGGCTTATTTGATCTATTGATATGCATGAAATATTCGGGCATATAGCACCTATCCGAAAAAAAAAATTGCGGCGGCATAAAGTGAAAAAGCATGTTTGGCTATGGCATGTTGCTATTAATGACCTCAGTGAATATATAGTCCGAAGTGGAAAAATGTATCGATCTGCTGAATGAAGAATCACTTGAATTCGGCCAACGAAGAGAAGCATTTTGCCATTCCGTGCACATAAAGTTAGTTTTGATTGTCTCAAGCATGCCACAGTTACGCAATGCGTTCCAGAATGACCCGTGCCAATTTTACTTCTCTCCATTGTTGAGGGTGCGAGAAAGAAACGAAAAAACTAGCTATGGAAACTATCAAAGGTCACATTAATTGTGTTCTTTTGTGATTCGACACACATACACATCCACTGTGATATGCGAGAGCGCGTTGACGTTCAATAGTGTGAAGTGAAAATGGTATGCGTGATAAAAGCTATAAAATATTTCTTCGCTTTTCGGATCCCAGAAACCAAGCGAAAGGTTCTTTCGATGTAAACCAGCGAACAATTGTCGTGCTTAGATTTTCATGCATGTACATTTACGTTTTGCTGTCGGCAAAATATGAACATACATATATATCAGAATATATTCTAAGCTTTGCCTTCGAAACTCCATTTCCATCACATGATGGTTATTCACCGCGAAATTTGCAAAATTTATTCTCATCCGAACAAACTTTCTGCACAGCGTTTTCCGAATGTTGTCCCTAATTGAGTCAATTTACTTTGTAAATAGTATGAAGATTGTTTGATTTCCGTAACCAGCGGAAAATCTAATTACACATGGCGAAAGAGAAGAGGAACACTGCTGATTTAGAACATAATTAGAGTTTGCAAAAACAGAGAATAGAAAATCACCGGCAAATGCTAACAAGTAAATGCTCTTTTGAATGTTTTCAAGATTACTTTTAATTTGATTTTCAAATAATACGGTTGCCATATCCTAAGCGTGAACAAAAAAAGGATCGACCTGATTTATTTGCGCACACATGATATCGTTATCTCAGTCAATTTGCCCCAAAGGATCACTGAAATTTGCTTGATTTTATTGCAAGTCTTTGAATGAACAATCCGGTTAATAATAATCAAGATTGCAGCATTATGTACACATAGAACCTATCGTATACTAATGAGAATTCAAGTAATGGCTCATCGTACGAGTGAATAAGTGTATGAACAAGCGATTGTACCAAAAGAAACAAGAAAGACGTGTAATCTTAAGAGCATTCCCAGACTGATTGCCAACGGGCAATTTATTGAAAGTATATTTTCGAAATAACAATTTACCAGATATCATTTTCATTGAAGCGAAGAAGATATTTACGATTTTATCTCATCTTTATCCAAATATTGAGAGATCATAACTCTTTTACGGACACTACTCCAGCGTAAAGCTGTTATTTTACTACATCTTGTGCCACCAGCACCATCACCATAACGCATTCCCTTTCGCAATGAATGAACTTGAATTCGAACACCCATTAGGTGGCGGGAAAAGGGAAAGCTTTGCTCACACACAACTTGTTTGTCTTTCTACAGACAACGCGCAAATATTCAGCTCCGTCATTGTTTGATTCACTCCTATATATGTGTAAGAGAAAGCATATCAAATTCTAGTTGGAGAATATCCCTTGTCATGTCATGTTGTTGATATTATATGGGTGCTTTGCACACAATATATATTTTTTTTCGTACGTTTTTACTACGGCCGACGCACATAGAGTGATAGACTACAACAACAAAACCATTTATACGCTGTTTTCAATTATAAAATATGAAACACAGAAATGGTATGTTAATTGGTACTTCAAGCGTAAACAAAGTGTAAACTAATTAGCAAACCAACGTTTAGCAGCGAGAATGAGTAAGTGTTTGTTGTTGGTATCGGATGTATTCGCAATTTTGCGGGATACACGCATTCATACGAGTTGATATGCGAAAAGCTCGTCGAATTTTCAACTCGTTTTGAATGTGTGTGTGTGCTTCATAAAATTACCACTTTGTCGTCGCCTGCTTGATGTATACGTTACGTTTTATGCGAGAGTGGGAAAAACGTGGAGCGCTTGGATGATACTGGTGCTTGTGACTGTTTCATCATTTGAAAGTTGAACTTCATAAAATTGAGATTTTCCGGTTCACATGAATTTTCTTTTCGCATTTTTTTTCTATGTTTCCTCAACGAACCAAACATAAGCTGATATGGATAATACTGTTATATCCCATGAATAAGTACTGATGCTCTCTTATTCGATATCATTGGGAAGCGCAGTAGAGGCGGCAGCATGCCGTTTGCTTGCTGTAATTTTATTTTTTTTTGGTCTTTATTTCACATCGCTCATTCATGTTTCAAGTGAGCGTACCATATGGTACTTCAGATGAATTGTGTGTATATATGTCTCTGTACGTATGTCTCATTTCAGCCGATGGATGAAACAGGCGGTACATTACATGAAAACATTTTTATTTTCTTTTAGCTCTTTTCCAGCTCTGCCGTGCAATTTATTTTTCGAGAACATGCTTTCTGGCCACTTTATAAGTCGCATTCGATGTTTGTACTCACCGCATTGCACAA
The DNA here is from genome assembly GCF_009176505.1 of Sitodiplosis mosellana. NCBI lineage: Eukaryota > Metazoa > Arthropoda > Insecta > Diptera > Cecidomyiidae > Sitodiplosis > Sitodiplosis mosellana. The sequence goes on along the minus strand of NW_022595244.1, from coordinate 20,691,619 downwards.
ATGAACTGAAAAGCATTGCTATAGAGCCACTAAAATGAAAAATAGCCTGACTTTTATATCATTTGTTAGAAAAATATGTACTTTTGGTTCCGAATAAAACCAAATACATACATCCATCGGAATAGAGATTGTTCAAAAGTTTGAGTGCTCTTATGATTTTTGCATCTGCTCCTTCTGACTGAACGCCGAGCCCCAATTTCGGTTTACTTCAATTATATATTTACCCAAAATATTCGACATATCATCTAAGTTGCAATCAGAATTTATTCAATTTTACATTTATTTTTAGGCACACTTCAGATGCTTTCCAATCCGATTGACTGCATCACGCGCAATTTCAAAATTGGGCGCAAAGCCCAAATGAAAATTCAACGTAGTCAGTGATTATTATTTTTGGCTTATGAGCAATGGATATTTTCAGTCGTGTTCAATGTGATAGTCGTATGCGAATTTATGCGATTTGAACGCGATTGAATGGGTTACCATTTTTTACCTTACACTTCACTCCATTTTCTACCTGAACGCTGCATTTAATTTAAAATACGTGCTGTGAAGCTGAATTAATCAATTTATGATTCATTTTGCATGTTGAAAGGTAAACATAAACACAAAGCCTCTGTCAACATAGAGATCTGTGCGATATGCATAAACCGTAGCGGTAGGCATATTTTCAACAAAATTAAATTTACCGCTGCTGACAATTCTCTAAATATTAATTCATTGGAAAATGATTTTGTTGCAAAGCACACAGCAGAGGAATTCCTTATTGCTATCACAACGTTCAACCTTGTAGTTTTCAGCTAATTTATGGAAAGATTTGTGTTCATTGAACAAATAATTTCAAATGGTTTCGCGATAACAACAAACATATACTCGAATCAACGTCAGTAAATATGAAATACCGATCGTCAAATGTTTGTATTTTTTGTTATTCATGTGAATTGAAGTGATTGTTGATTGATTCCATATTCATATGTTTGATTTGGCCAAATATTTATACAATATGAAAGTAAACATTATTTGAATTTAGTGTTCAATGCGAGCTTATCGGGGTCGAGCTTAGTAGATTGTGCTGGATTTTTCCAGCATGAGCATGGTCAATCGATGATATGTGCCTGTGCAATGCATGGTCAATATTTTTTTTTTTCATACGAATCATTGGACCGAAATCCCGTTGGCTGAACTTGATCCTTATTTCGGTAACAGAAATTTACTTGAACCCACCTTTTTCTCAGTTCAATTGATAACAATGAAAAAAAGGTCTTTTCTAGACCCATGTTGTGTGAAGAAGTAGATTATTATTTACGTCATAGTCTCTGTATATTTTGGAGGTTTTTTCGCGATAAAAAAAATGAAATATTTTGTCACAAGGTAGACAAAGAGAATTTACACCCACCTAAATGGTTTGATAATCTCAAAAGTAGGACAAGGAAATCCTGGCGCTTTACTTTATATTCCCAAAAAAGTACATTATTATCACATATCGCTTGGTATGCTGAATTCATATGCATACAGATTAACCTTTTCGTAGTTTACCGGATAAGAACGCACATTTTATGCACTTAAAAGGTTTGTGGTTTCTTAAGCGATTGTTGTGTGTATTCATTTCTATTTCTTCTTCTACCCTCGGTTCTACCTCAATCGACCTCAACATCTATCGCAACCCATTCGCTTTATATTTTGATCTCATTGTTCGCTGTACTAAAACGAATGACCTGCTTAAGATCCATGCATTTAAATAATGGCGATAAAAATGAAAGCAAAACAAAGATATCAAAAATCGGACCTAAACCGTTGGGAATAGAATTGAAACGAATGAAAAGTGGCGTGTAGCGGAAAAGAGTTTCGTCAACAGTGGTGTGGCAACGAAAAAAATTCTCCACTTTTGTGTCTGTACAATGTAAATGCATGAAAAGAAGAAGGACGACGAGCACAAGAAGGGAATGCCATTCGTAATCGACACACTGGAACACTTCATATTCTACCGAATGCAGAACAAAGAGAGCAGCTCGATGAATGTGCACGGTTGATATGCATACTCTATTCCCATTTGGACAATAGATAAAATTCAATCGATTTTTTCAACACAACTTAACCAGCGATGCCTTTCACTTCCTTGCTGGAGTAAAAAAAAACACTGCGAGAAAATACGATGAAAAAACTTTGGTTTTTCTTCCACTCTTGTCGTCTTACACAGAGCAAACTCTTTTGTGGAAATAGCACACAAGCCCTATAGTAAGGCCCTGAGTATTAAAATACTTGCTCGTTCTCTCCCAATATGAAAAGAAGCGTTCGAACACAGTATAAATACGGCTGATTCAAATAAAAATGAAGTACACAGTACACACACATACTAAACAGAATATACATACACTTCCAGTGAGTTGAGGAGAGAAAAAAAACCATATGTGTGTAACCTCAGTGCAAATGGTGAAACATCCAATATTGTTCATTTAGTATTTACGTGGCTTTTTCATAGTTGAATTGCGGAAATGCCGAAAAACCGATCCGCTTCCCTCACAGAACACAAAAAAACACGACGAACAACCAACTGCATGAATATATTTCGGGCTTACTTCTTTTTTCTCAATGCGTTTACGTGTTAAAGCGACCGATGTTTGGGTTTTTAACAAAAGCAGTTTAAAATCGACAAGATTAATTATTATTTTCGGTTGTTTTAGCAGGTTTTTGTATCATTTATCAGCCGAGGAACTTGTCGAAAGCACAATTCATTTTTTGTCGTATTTTTGTCGTGGGCATGAGGGCTCGTTCGTCTCCTTCTCGTTTTTTGTTGATGTGCAGGGTTGAAGCGGTGTGTTTGTGATGCAAATACATGTTGTCGTCTACAAACCATCAAGTCAATCTCAAGTGTTTTAGCTTATGGTGAAAAATTTTTTGCAAGCTAATGCCAGCTTAGGCTATCATCAGTCTGCGAGGAAAAAGAAAATTTTCCTTCTTGAAAGTGTTGTTTGAGGTCTTTTTATCATGTTGCTATTAAATAAATCGTTTATCATTACTCGATTAGCTAAATTGAAAAGAGGCATTTAATCTTGAATTTTTGTGAAGAGCCGGTTTGGGGTTCGTCGCGTTTTTTTTTTCTTTATTCCATATTTTTGGGGTTTGTGCCGAAAAATATGACTCGTTCATACAGTTTGTGTAGTCAGATTTATACAAACAACGTGGTGCGATCTAATAAAAATACATGTTTATGAACAAAAACACTGTATGAAAACCAACACCATAATGGAAATAGTAACCTAATATATCTATGTATGCCTTTTTTGTATGTGTATAGGACTCTGTTTGGGATCTATTTCATTTTATTATAATATATGCAAACGTTGGATGCTCGCCTTAATAATGATTATGCTTTAGGTGAACCGATAGCGGTGGCTTGGTTTTGAACTTACTCCGAAATGTGACACATCGAATTAGGCTCGGAAACGATTCCATATTAAAACTCCATTCACTGAACAACTCTCTACATCATGCTCAAAATGATTTGTTATTAATATCTAAGCACAAGAGTGTGGCAAATTGAAATTAAAAGCACGTAGTCAAAGTGCGTCGAGAGAATGGAAATTATGAATCATATAGTAATAATTATTCTTACCATGTGCAAAACGCTTTTGACCTTCGATATTTTGCCGTGCGGTGTCGTGGCATGCCTTGGCCGCATATATTGAATTCACATGTGATTTATGATCGAATTTCATATCGAATACCATATATATTTTATCAAGTCGGCAATATCGTTTTGAAGATGAAACCATCATCTTCTTCGTGCTGCGTGCACCATTCTCTCGACCTCTCTCGTTATGTACATATATATATTTGCATTCGGAATCATTTTTAAATAACGAATGGTATCTTTAGAGTTTGTTGAAGTTTTTAGAATCGGATACTTTTGTGATAGTAAGTTTTACATCGGTTTCATCCGCCCCCACAATATGTATGCACCATCGATAGCGAATGGGATTTCATTTTTCGCATGGTAATAAATGCGTATGGCAAATGTTGATAAAACAAAGACCACTCTCCGTGCCTGCAACCAAAGGCTTAACTCCAGAACCAAACACCATTCATTCTTACTCGAAGCGTCAGTAATCCCCACAGTAAAATCGCATAATTTTCCTTCTACATAACCATCAGTCACGATTTATATATGACGTTTGAACGACTTTTGTATGCGATGCACGTTCGACGAAGCATAGAAAAGCCTGCTAGAGCAGCACAAGTGGCACTTTTAAGATTTACTTTGGAGCAGCAGCCCAGCGAACGAGGTGTCATTCATTATGAAATTGTACAGATGAAGTTGAGTCATGCAAATCATTGAACACTTTGAAATTCATTTAAAATTAGTTAAAAGCGAATTCATGAGTACAAGTTTTCCGGGCGTCACTCTATACCTCTTTACGCAGGCGGGTTTGCTGTTGCACGGCAAGTTAACGCTTCATTTATAAAAATACAGTTAAACACCTTCCACTTGAAGGACTTTCATCATTCCAACTGTTTTATATCATAGCATTCATTTCGAATTGCTCAAAATGAACAGCTTAATCACGTCTTAATATCAAATTTATCATAGAAGTCAAGGCATTGTTCACACCTTTCTTTGATTCGGCAAAAAGGGTTGAAATGTATGCTTTTAAGTCTTATTCAGTTGTCACATGAAAAAGTCTTCTACAAATGTAAATTCTGGACACTTTGTGTGCTACATGCTAAATGTATAAATTAATTTTCTTATTTTCCTCATTTAATCTGTACAGGCTGCGTTACATGGCGCTGGTTGAAGTTCTAGTTTTGTGCTGAAGTACTTTTCTTGTGAAAACCATTTAGCCTCTTGAAAAGTCAACTACTGTAACCAATTCTCATATTCTCTTTGTGTTTTACTTCTCATTCACTTTCTTGATTTCGTAACCCTCCACGCCCGGGACCATTTTTTTAGTGTTGTCTCTTTTGCCGTGCCACTGTTGCTGCTCATTCTGATTAAATGCGACACATACGAAACTTTATCCATTCTCATCAAACCAAACGACAAAATGTTCTAATTAATAAACTTTTTCTGTCCCAATTTGCGGAAGACACTGAGCAAGCGAAGAAGAAGATAACTTGAAAATTCAATTCTCGTCCATTGTTGTAATGTAATTTTGCTCCCATTTTTATTCATCATGCTAACGAATATCTTGCAACAATATCAATAGAACCGCACCGAAACGTTTCGTTAAGCTCGACACGTCACACCCATTGGCAAATAGTTATTCACATACTGAAACTGTATTTGAGTGCTTTCGCCCGAAGTATTTCCACTTAATTTTTATTAATTTTCGGGATACGTCCAAGTTAATATTCATTATTGCTCCATTAGATATGGATCTGATGGTGAAAAATTCAATTAATATCATTGTTTAACGTTGTGGGTATGGGACGAACATTCTCTGTGGATTTCAGTTTAAATCTCTTGCGGAAATAATGTGAAAACAAAGGGGAAGGGTAATGAGTGGAATCGAAAAACTTTGAGCGTGAATAAAACAATAGTTAACGTAGTTACGAGAAAAGAATGGCGCAAAACTCGAAGCACATCGTTACGCTGGAAAGTATGAAGATATGAAGAATGTACGGAAATAAAGAGTAAAAATACTGCTTCATGTTTTATGGTACTTTGGTTATTTCATGCCGCATTTGATGGAATTCATCATTCATTTTTAATGGAACGGCCGTCGATGAGTTAAATATACTGAAATTAGATACATTTTTTACGTTCACCCATTAAATTCCACATTTTTCCCCTCTCTCTCTCTCTCTCTCTCTCTATCTCTCTCTCTCTCTCTCTCTCTCTTTATCTCTCTTCCTCTCGTTTGTTCTACGCTCCCCAGAAAACTGCTTCTGTATCGGGCGTAGAGTAAAAACGCTCATTCACACTAACATGTTTTTGATACCATTTTGAGAGTGATGGCCAGTGGCGTAAAATTCGAATGCATAATAATAAGCGGTGAAGTGGAATTGTGTGTAGCGTTATTTCAAGCGCATCGTTGTGAGCATGCTATCGATATATGGTTAACGTGATACGCTATTTTACTTGAGGGTTGTAAAAATATACATACGTTTTCAGATTTTCACACTCCATTCATATGTTTTTATGACAAAGCTAGATAGGCAAATTGGAAATCAACCTGCGGGAATGCAAACAACGAATTTTTCATACATGGTTTACGCAAAGTATATAGGTTTTTCCATTTTGGTAATTTTAATATGAGTATAGAAATGCTTTTATGCGTGGTCTTTTCATTCTCTCTCACTCTATCTATAATATTAACAGGTCTGCAATTCAAATTAAAGAGAGAACACTTTGAAGGAGAAAAAAAAACGGCAACAAAAAATCAACAATTTAATGTGGATGACAAAAAATGCATTTGAATACCATTTCCCATTTTATGTCATCATACCGCACCATCATATCAATAAAAAATGGCACGAAAATATTTATGTGAGAATTGCGTTTATTTGACGCATTGGAGATGTTCATTTGGATTATTCATGATGAATTGAGCTGGGGATGATGTGTTCAGCAGCAAACAATGGTTGAATGACGAGAAATTGTGATAATGATAAAACCATATTGAAAAATTTATCGAAGAGCTGTAAATGTTGGTGGAGAGCGAGCTAGTGAATGTCATAAATTTGTGCTACGATTTTACTACTTGCCATTCAGTCGATGGAATCAGAATTAAAATGCCCGTCAAAATTGATATTGTGCTCTTGTGTTCTTGTGCTCAATCTCCCGTTTGCAGAACAGCATACGCGCACACACTCAAACTAAAACAAAAGCAAAGAAAATAACAAAAATAAAACAACGGCAACCGATTTTTTGCCCTTTCTGCACGAACTGTTCTGTGGCATCGGATTTGTTGTTATATTATTGTGATCGAAAAATTTCATTTGTTCGAAACACACAGCGATTGTGCACATAACCATCACTTTGATCAATTTTACTGCTGCCACAACGAATATATGCTCTCGTCATATCACACACGAAAAAAACGGTTTTCAATTGCGAAATAAAAGCACATCGACTGTGTATTGTTGAGAAATGTGGATGAAACCGATAAACATATCCGCTTATTTTGTATTCATCGCACAAATATCGATACATAAATCTAACTGTACGGATAGTCAATTGCAGGTTGCGTGTTGTACGTTGTGTTTGGATATGTTTTTTTTTATCTGGATTTCCGGAGAAAGAAAGCAAAAATTGTACATCAGCATGCAGCCTTTCTATACGTTTCATCTCTGTCGAGCAATTTTTGAAGAAAATCCTCAGAAAAATGTGCCAGCACAAACTGCAATAAACGTCAAAACTAGGGGCTTCCAAATCTGAACGAATATTTCATATAAATACGTATTACCACGTATAAACGCCGTATATTTTGTGCATATTTCACATATAACCCGCGTATACGCCATTTCGCATATAAACCAATTCGTATAAATAGAGATAAAAGCCCCTAGCATCAAAAACAATACAGAGCAAGAAAAAAAATCTCAATTTATAGATTTCTATTTATTTTTTTTTCAGTTGAGTTGCTTATCGACGACAGAAGAAACGAAGCGCTCATTGCACCATTTCATTATTTTATGGGCTTGCAGATTTTATTGCTGAGCTCAACATTTTTATTCTCAATTATTATTATTGTTTTAGTCGGCACTAGAATGCAAGTACATCATTTTTACTGCTGAGGATCTAGTGCTATACACGTTTTCTGATCAAATTCCATTTTCATGCTTTTGATGGCAAAAATGGCTGCCCTCGGTGAATTGGATTTTTCTCTCTTCATTCTGTTTCTTCTTCATGTCGTCGTTGTGCTCTTTTGAAAGAATTCAGTGGAGTTTTCAGTTTGCGAGAGGCAAACAAACCAATTCAAAAGCTTCATTTGGCTCGCGCAGAACTAAATATAATTGCCATTAAACGAACAAAGGATTCAACAAGCAGAAAAAAAAACAATGAAACAATTGATGAATACGTTCCAACCGTTGACCGTTTTCTTCAATTACATGCAACATTTAATGAAAAAGCGGTCTTTAATCATAATTTTTTTCTGCTCCATGTCCTTTTCCATTGATATAGCTATTGTTCTTGATTCCCATTTTTCGCGTTTCCCATCAACGGGTTTCGGGTTTGTATGTGGCAAAGTGTGTTAGGCACACTACTAACTATTTTCTTTTCGGTTGATTCCGAATGCAATAGCTTGCCTGCGATTTCGTTCCCCATATACACCATACACAACTAAATCCATGCTATTCCCAGCTCATGCTTTCTTTCTCGAAACATGAAGGGAGTGAATTTATATGCCGTTTCCTTTTTTCTGTCTCTTTCCAAGCCATTAAATTTTATTTCATTTCTAATCCTTGTAGTTGGAATACAAGCAATGCTATTGCTAGTGTTCCAATTACACGGTGCCGCCCGCTATTCTTCACTTATTTGCGCAAGACTACAGTTTCCGTCTTGCTTGATCCTGATGCAATGGTTTTTCGACCGTCATGAAAGAGAAATTCATTTAAATGTTCGCTTCAGCTCTTTCATTCACTTAAAATAATTGAATGCAAATGTTAAAGCTCGATAACACCATCGATCCCCCTCACGCATTACTTTATCGAAACGGTGTGTGTGGTACCGATCTCGCGCTCTTTCACGCACATAAACCCGGCCAAACACACACCGTACAAACATACATCACACTATATAAACGGAATTCGAAATTTCCGGATAATTTGAATTATTCCGTGAATTCTGATTTCAGTATGCAAAAACGTTGGAAGCGCCAAATAACGAGCATTCCATTATTGTTATTTTTCTCTTTGTTTCACATAGACTTCATGAACCCGCAAAGGAGCTCAATGCTAAAATTCGTTAGCAATCAACAAAACATGTTTCGCTTTTATGATGGTTAAAAGTTTGAATCGTTTATTGCTCGATAAAAAGACTGCGCATGAATTTATTGAGCTAAAAATATTCAACCATGGAAAAAAAAAATTGAAGCGAACATTTTCACTATCTAAAAGCTACTAAATTGAATCCATGTTTTTGTCATCATGAATTTCACGTTACTTTTTTTTTCTCAACTTTATTGATGCACCGCCAGAATAACGAGTGAAAAAAATATGCAACCGGTAACGATCTAAATAACGGTACAAAAACAGCGCACACAAACACAATTGAATGAATCCAATGAACAAATCTCAAATTGAAACAATGGCACATTGTCGACGAAACTAGCTAACAAATCTAAAAGCCGGAAATGGGAAAAACATGCCAATAAATTCGAATGTACGCAGAGGAAATTAAATGAATTGAAACTATTAATTAAGATTCAGAATCGAGATTCTGCTTTAACGCTTTTTGGCCAAGCTCAAATGCTAAATAGCAAAAAAATAGAGAAACAAACCAGTGTACAGTTTAATGTTGAGCTGCACAACACCAGATTAGAGACAACTGCAGACTAGATTTTTCACTTGAAATCATGCAAATGACATAATCATACTAAATGCTTTTCTGGTAATGAGAACCGTTTTATGCACATAAAAATGAATTGAATCGCGTATAAACTGGAGTGAACGCTAGCCATGGTTGCACAGCGCTATTATCAGTGTCATTAAAATTTAATAATTAACGGAGTTGCTTTATTATGAGGTTTATTCGACGAACGGCAGCCGTGCAGAGAGAAAGAGAGTGACTGGGAGCGACTGATTATCTGTTTTGCATGATGCTTTCTGCTTCGTCGCTCACACCAAATGTGTACGTTGTCATTCGGTGTGGCATGCTATAGCCATTGAACGCGGAACGTTATAAATTTTCTTCATGATGATTTTCACGGCTGTTCCGTTGCGTCTTCTCTCCCGAGTTGATGGCATTGACGTTTTTATTGCATTCCTTTCTATTTGGTCGATGAATAATGGTTTCAAAATTTCTTCGTCACTGAACCGAAATGATAAGACGGGAAATACATCGAAAGACGATGGGATATGCTAAGAGACTTATGAAAGAATATAACGAATGATTCGATGAATATATGGCATCAATGCATGATTGTAACTTTGTTCGCTTGTACACGTAGTTCAATTCAATTCCATTCATAGAAAAGAGACTCGTTCGATTAAATGGAAATGCGCCACATTTGTTAAGTAGGTCGCGTTCAATTTCTTAATCAACATTGTTGTTTCACAAGACATTGAATGCAACTTGAGCTCGCGTTCTCTTTTCGTTTTTTTTTTCTCCTTTCATTTTCTCATTACATTCTTTTTCTGTGGTACGGTTGTGTAATGATAAACGTTCTACTGTGTGCTTCCGTTTGACAATGAAATAAATGTGATGGTTTATCAAATCACTTCTGTATTCTCTTGTTAAGCTCTTCGTTTCGTCAAGAATCAAAAATTCCAAGGTGAATATTTCGGTAGATTTGAGTCGTCAAAGTAAGGGCGTACTAACGAAATGAACATATTACAAGTGTTTGACGAATAATGGGGCCCGTTCTGATAGAATCATAAGATAAAATATATTTGTGTGAAAATGTTTGCACCATCGATTCTTATTTTTTTTTTTTTATTAAAGCTACTCATTCATTCCAATAATTCAACATGGAAAAATAAAAAACCTTTTAACTTTTAAAGTGAAGAGACGAATCGAAGTGCTATTTCACTCCTATTGACTGGAGTACTTGATGCTCGTCAAGGAATCATAAACCCGGGATTTTAGAGCTTTTATAGCGAACAAAGAGTGTACTTGAATAATTTCAAATGAAGATGATTATATCTCCTTAGTATCAGTTGATATTAAATTGATAAAGCCATTATCTGGGCCATCGAAATAAAAATCAGGAGAATGTGAATATCATGATTATGACGTAGATTGTGCAACCATAAAATCGGTTAAAATACGATCGTGAAAAAAACACATCATACCATTTTTGATGGGGGAGTCGGAAAGGGAATACCATTGAATCATATTCGAGCATTCAAAAGGCAATGAAACTAAGTAATCGAATCTATACCATGTGCAGGATATTTATCCGAACTCAACATTGGTGCGCCGCCCATATTAATTTATACAAGGAATAAAAGTGAAGACATGTTTTCAAGCGCGCACATCAAAAATTGAAGAATAGTTGCGACAACGAGTTCTGGATTCTCGGCCATAGTTGCTGCTTATATTTCAAAATTGTTCTAATAAATCATTAATTTAATGGCAGACCCACAACCATAGGGGTATTACAACGACCGAAAAAACGCCTTGTGTTATACTTCTTTATGGATTCTACGTATTTGTACCGATTCAATTTCACCACAGCAAACCGCAACAAACTGACAGTTCTAGTCAGTTGTTTTAACCCATTAACTGCCAGCCAAATTTGAAGGTTTTTTTCAGACAGGGTTTTCAAGTTAAACATTTTATTAAATTAAATGTAAATAGGCATATAATGAAAGCTACAAAGTCAAGAAAATTTCTTCTTATCAAACCAATACCAAAATATGTTTTCATGAAAAGTTATGAGCTCAATTCGAAAAATTGACTGGTCAGATTTCCGATCAGCGGCAATTAATGGGTTATTCATCGTTCAACAAACAACTAGAGAAATAACTTTTTTTTTGTTCAATTTATTAATTTCAAATATTTCATCTGATTTCATCGGTTTATGAGAATATCTTAAACGTAATTAGAATAAATTTTTCTGGGCACTTGAGTTTTGATTTCGTTTTTTTTGTTTGCTTGTTTCGCTTGCAAGCGAAAATTCTTTTAACAAAAAAATGAAACTTGTTCGGAACTGGCACATTGTATCCGTTTCGATAATCTGTTGCCATTAATCCACGACAAGCAAATGAGGCTGGAGGTATTCGATAATCAAGTTGCTATACTTCTTTCGAGCCTCTTTTGCTGACACAAACTGTGAGCCATCATCATATTCGACCCAGTAGAGCAGCGTGGAGCCCACATTCGTCACATCTGGGATTGAAAAAGTAGAAAAAAACATAAACAAATTTATTAAAATTAAAAACATATGTTTGAATTTAACATACATGTAATTCTTCTTGCTTGTCCGACTGGTTGATTTTCAACTGGACTTGTGCTGTCAAAATCGACACGCCGACGCCAAACAATTCGCTCTTCCAAGAATGAAACCAGATGATCCGGCCAAAGAACAGCGACGCGATCGGCCGAAACCAGTTCAGTCTTCAATTCCGACTTCAGTTCGACCAAATAATGAATGTCGCTGTTTTGATTCTGTCCGGCGCCTGGAATTTAATATAAATGATTGGTTCGCTTGCAAGAGAAATTTCATTGTAAAAAAAACTCACTTAGAATGCGTGTCGCATTTTTCCGTTCAAACTCGGACAGGGCTTCTGCGCAGTCTACCAGATTTTCTTCCGGCTCCCATGAGTTGTGAGCATGTGAATATCCATCCCACTTTATCAAAAAATGCATCTTTCGGATGAAAAATCATATTGTCATGATTTGCATATTTTAAGGTTAGAGTGAACAAAATTCAATAAAAAAGCATTAAAAAAATCACTTACCTTTCCATTTTGATGACGTTTATTGATGATTTTCTGGACTTCGCAGATATCCATTTTTGATTTTGGTCTTTTTCGTTCTTTATTTTCAAAATATGATATCGATGATATTGATCTAGCTACTGCTTTTCGTCCAATGTTCTGCTTCGTTCAGCTTCGACTGTGGTGCGGAGAAATGTCACAGAGTAATGAAAAAAAAAATACCGGTTGAACCGCTAACTATGTGGTGGTGAATTTGAAGCTCAAATGTTGTTTGAATATATTTGAATGATTTGAAATTGTTTGAAATATTCAGTATTATTGTCCATAAAAATGAATTATTTTGTTCAATTGATGCCGATATTTTTTTTTATGAATCGTAGACGTTTCCTTCTTGGCGATATATGTTCCTTTTATTTGAATATAAGCGTCGATGATTGCACGAATTAAACAGATTTTGTGATCAGGTTGGTGATGAAAATCAGTTCCATTGAATAAATTGTCGATGTCTATTTCCTGAAGAATAGTATAATAGAGTACATTGAAGTTCACGTCACCTCTTATCAGCTCAATCCTTAAAAATCTCTCCACCTCTTTGCATATGTTATATGTGCTTATACAAGGACTACTGTATTCTGAATTGGACAAGATGCGATGTAATTTTTCCTCTTTTTTAAAGACATTTGCACACACGTCGCAATACATTCGATCGGGACGAGAGATGCGATTCTCTATTAGTTTGGCTATGTAGGCGGTGGAAATATCACTAATTTGAAAATCTATAAATGAACAATTTTCTTGCTGTTCGATTTCGGCCAACTTTCGATGTACCTTTTCTAGGTCTTCCGGTACTGGGACAAATTCTTCGTTCAATTCGGAAGATTTCAGAAATGCTCTCCGTGATGAAGAAATGTGTGAAATGGTACTAAATGGCTTTGACAAAAATTCATAATTGTAAACATTGGCTTTTTTGGAGGTGCAAACCGTATTATATACCAAAAGTTTGCGGTATGCGGACTGGAATTGTTCGCATGACGGATTCGTGTTCGCAATACCGAACGTGCGAATTTTACCAAAAAAAATTTCGAGCGGGTCTTGGCTTAGGTGGTATGTTGGTATCGATGTTAATAAACCCTTGTCTTCGATGTATTCTTCATAAATTGACATCAGGGAATACATGTTAACAATAAATCCTTTGAATCCAACTGATGATGTGGCCAAAGTTTTTACTTCCCCATCTTTGATGATCTTGTATTTTTTTATACTTTCAATGGCCGAATTGAAAAGAGCAAAAAATTTATTTTTATTTTCTTTGCATAACGGACGTTTCATTGGGTTTCGGTGTTGATCAGACTTTGAATTGAAGATATCAAATAAATCGTTGAACTGTCGTGTTAAGGTAATAGTTGGCTGGGCACCTCTGAAATCTTCAAATCCTTTATTGAGTAAAAATTCAATGGAATCTGCCGTCGATTTGCTAAAAACTTGTACGGCCAATTTTACGTTCATCCTTCGGTTTTGCCACTGAATATGATCCTTTGTCAATTTGTGCGTTAATCCAAATCCTTGTTTATTGTACTTTAAAAGCCGTTCATAGAATTTCCATTCAATTTTCTCGTCTTCACTATAAATCACTTCGTAAGTGCCAAGTACACCTCGCACGATTTTTTCCATGTGACAAGTGTCAAATAGTATTCTGATTTTTTCCCCGTTTGAAGCAATGAAATATGGTTGGAAATTGGGCGAAAAAATGTTCAAATTGGCTCCTAGTAACCGGCACATTTTTCGGTTTGAGCTTAACCCATCAAAACCTAGGCTTATAACCTTCACATTGATTGCGATTAAGGAATCAATAACTTTTGTAACTAAATCTAATCTCGGCTCTGCTTTCAATGATTTTATAAAATGATACGCAATTGGAAGCTGAATGCGTTCATTGATACCACTAACCATAAATACTATTGCTTGTGTGGCGGCTAACTCTTCGTCATCGCTTTTTTCGCAGAATTCCGATCCATATGTGGGATACCCGTACATTGTTCTACTGCTGTTACACCACTGAAACATTTTTCTTAAATGTATTTCGTCAAAGAGCACGGAAACAATCAATTCTTGCCCAGCAGTTTTCAGTTCTTCCGCTCTTCGTTTCAGAATGTCCAAACATTTTTCGCTGATACCGGGCTTACAATTCAAATCTGAGTTGGCGTACCAAGCCTTGATGGTAGATGTATGTGGTAGTTTGTATTTAAAATAAGTTCGTAATGATTCATACGCTCGAACGCTTAAGTGATGAATATTCAAGCAGAAATCACGAACAGCTTCAGGATATTTTTCTCTATGTCCAACACCATTCAGAAAGCAATGAATGAGTTGTCGCATTCTACCATCCTTAAATTCACAATTATGAAAAATCGGGAAAAATAATTTCGAAATTATCACTTACCAAAAAAATCGCTTGCAAGCGAAAGAATTTTTCAAAAAAAGATAATGGTAAAAACTTACTTGGATGAAGTCTGGTGAAGTTTTGGCCACTGACAACTCTTTTTCTAATTTTTTCATGTTTTCTTCATAATTTTTTTTTTCGACATTGAGAGCATTTTTCAAATTGGCTATTTCATTATATTGTTCATTGTTGACAATTGTCAGTCGCTCTATTTCATTTTTCAACTGGATTTGCTCCATTTCAAAACCGAGTTTTTGTTTCATCGATGCGTTATCTCCAGTGTTTGTATCATTGTTAGTAACATTTTCTTCGAGATCATCATCCACACTTTCCTCAATTGGGATGCAGTCCACCCAAAACTCTGTCGGAATGGTATTTACATCTAATTTAGCTCTGCCTTTCTTTTCAATTCGAATACACTCCGGAAGAAAGTGCTCAAAGCACACAAAACCAGTTGGGGGAGTATATTTGCCATTAGCTGAAGTAATGGCATCAATCCATTGTTTTTTCAGACGTTCATCGTGCGGAAACCTGATTGCGAACCGAAATAAAAATGCATTTCATATGAATTCTGTATTCACGATTCACGTGTGTGTTATGTGGCCAAAACGAACGGGCTAAACATTGAACAAAAATCATTTGCGCATATCGCTCAATATAGTATGCGGAACGACACTTATATTTATTAAAAATAAAAATTATTTTCCAAATAAAGGAATCGATTGCGTTTTTTATCGGTGTATTTTTACCTAAACATGTGTGTATTTTTATCTTCAGTTCCACGAACATTTTCGCAAGTTTCAACACAGCAAAATCTTCTTCGTGGCATGATGTCACGTATAAACAATATATTTTTTAATTAAATTGTAATTATTTCTTGTTTAAAAAAAAATAAAATGAGAAAATATCGTAAATCTCCGGAAAGTGCAACAGTAGCTCAAATATGGCTGACTCGAACAAAGTTTCGCATGAAATATGACGAAATACGTGTTCTAACGTATTCTGACTAACTGTCAATTACTATTGATTGTATAAATATGTCAAGATCCGCGAAATTCAAATTGTTTTTGAATAAGTGCGCCCATAAATTGAATTTAATAGTTTAAGCACGGCTTAATATCGAATAATTCAATTTTCGCTTGCAAGCGAAAAATACATATGTTCAAAAATTTGAACATAAGAGCAATTGAACTGATTTATACTGAGTAAATACGACTGATCGCTATTGAGAGATTCGAGTCAACAAAAAAACCATTAGTGATTATTTTAATCAACTATATTTTATTTAGGAATTATTATTATGAATAGAAAGAAATAGAAAAAATATTTGGTCGACAATTTTTTCATTGCCTTTGTTTATTTAAACATCATTTATATAATAACATTGACTTTGAATTATTTTTAAACAAAAATTTGTCTGGTCGTGTATTTTGTCATTAGTGATTTAATTGATTGACAAATGTCGAAATTCAAAAGATGTTCACTTCTGTTCAAGTTCGACGTCGTTTTCGACTGCTCTCATCATTGTCCTCAGTCTCAGTCTTTATAATGCGTCTTTTTGAACGACGTGGACGTGAAGCATTTTCTTCGATCATCGGCGTTTCCTAATAATGATACAAAACAATGAATATGGTTTACATTCAACAGCTATGTTATATATGCATATGTATATATTTTTTCGTTTACTTGTGCAGCAACCAACTGTTTTGCATCGGCTTTGTCTTCAACGGCCTCACTCTTACGATTTTCGTCAAGTGATTCATTAGTGGAATCTAATGAAGACGCGAGATCCCAAGAGGTTGCAGTTTCAGAAGACTCTAAAGAATGGAGCACCAAACCGATATTGTGGGCATAAACATCGTCTCCAGTATGCGATGGGTCTGCTTCCTCAATTTCGACCTCATTGATCAAGTCGTCATTGTTGAAGTGCTCGACCTCTCGTTGCTCCTCTTCGACAACCAAATATGGATTGCCATCGTCGTCGGTATGATGTTCGTTTTCCTGCCGTTGCTGCTCTTCGACAACAAAATATTGATTGCCATCGTCGTCGGTATGATGTTCGTTTACCTGCCGTTGCTCCTCTACGGGAACAAAATATTGATTGCCATCGTCGTCGGTACGATCTTCGTTTACTTGCAGTTGCTGCTCTTCGACAACAAAATGCTGATTGCCATCGTCGTCGGTACGATCTTCGTTTACCTGACCAAACGTTTGATCCATTCGGTATGGGTCTGGAACAATGCATTTAACAATTTTGTAACAACAACAGAGAACATTTTAGTGGCACCAAATTACTTACATTTGCTCGGTTCTTTGACAGTTTGCAGACGGCGATTTGGGTTCAAGACACGCTTATGTTTACGTTCATAGTGTATTCTCAAGTTTGTTTTATTTGCACAAGTTTGTTTGCACCGTGGGTACGGGCAGATATACCGATCCACCAGAGCATTGTGGAGGAGTTTGTGTCGATCAAGATCCCATTTCGAAACCACTTTGATTTTACATATGTCACACTGAAACTATTGAAATTGTGTTGCAGCAAGAGTTAGGAACATAAAATGATCCACACATTACCTCTATTGGATTTGGAGATTGATCGGAACCGTCAATTTGGGGGTCCACTGTATCAATCGTCTCTTGGTTGGGAATTGAATCCATTTTCATATGCAAACAAGTTTCACAAAACCGAGAATATCAAATGATATTAAAACAAAATGTGTTTGTTTTTTGTTTACATCAGTTTACACAATAAAGCCAAACTAAACCATTCAAAACTGACAGCCAAAAAGTGGTGAATAATAAGTACGAATTTCACCACGAACCGATTGGTTGACGTTTACAGAGAGCAATCACTTTCGTCCACTATGACTGACTATGACAGTGCACAAATCCATATGAAACATCGAATAGCACACGAATTCCGAAAAAAGAATTGTATAGTGACTAAAAATTTAAAAAAAATATCATATAAGAAAAACAAAGAAAACATCTGTGAAAATGGAATACCAAGACCAAATTGGTAAGTAAAATGTTAAATGAATACATGTTTTTTTTTCAATTCCAATTTTTCGCTTGCAAGCGAACCTGAACTCAATGATAGATAGTTTTAATCAATGTTTCAACCTGTTTTTAATTTATTTCAAATTTTTCGCATAGTGACACGCCGAAAAATGCGCATGATTCAATTGGCCGGCATGAATATCAATGCCCGGGTGGTGATCGATCGACGAACCGTTTACGACACAGTGGTTTTATTGCGACCAAAACCAGTTCGCCAGCCACGATTGCGACGGTATGCGTCTTTTCGAAGTCTCGGAACGCCGGATGATATTTCAGATTCAGAGTCGGTGGCGTCCGTTTCGTCTGTAGGAACTGTTGCTCGATCGGAACGCAACTTCGCAGTTCCAAAATCCATTCTCAAAAAGCCAAAAGATAAACCATTTACAATGATTGGTCTCAAAAGAACTCTGCGAAGCAAATCACTGCCGCAGCTGTCGCTGTCTTTGCCGCTGCAACCGTTGCCGACTGAAACTAATCTGACTGAACCAGTCGAATTGCCAAGTCAATCCATTGAAAAACCATCTGATGGAAACACAGACGGAGCCAAGGAGAAGACGGACGCGGAGAAGGAAAATATCCCACATGACCCCACGAAATAACTAGTTCAAATCATACTCACACTACCATTGCGCATACTCACCGAAATTTCATTGAAAATGACTGATTTTTTTTTAAATTATCGATGATAGTCTTAGCCAAATGACATTTTTTTCTTTGTAAAATAAGATAGAAGCACCAAAATCTGATTAGTGTTTCTTGAAGAAATTTCTTCTTTGTGATTTTTTCAGCGGTATTATTGCTTGCAAGCCAAAATTTATTATATGAATAAACATTTATCGCTCATAGTTGAGCTCTTGCGTTACATTATTTCAGAGACATTTCTTAAATAAATGCAAACGGTTTTTTGACCTTTGTCTTTCATTGGCTATATTTATTACAATTTTTTTTTCAAATAATTACAGTTTTCGATCAATTATCTTTTGTTACGTAGAAACCGATTCAATTTTAATAATCAGACAAAACAACTTGATTACTGAATATTTTCAAAAATGATCTTTTGTCCTTGGGTCAGAATGTTGGTACATTTAGAGTGAATAACAAGCCAGCCCAACTGCTTATTCACGAGCATATACCAGGGCGAAGTATTCTACACACACGACCAATGCCTTGAATCCGTATAGTACGGATTTGAATTCGGTGTATCACAACGACATATTGGGCTTCATTTTGTCAGTTCAGTGAGTCACATAAACGAATATTGCATTTCAATGGAGGACTAATTAAAATCAAACAGAGAAATGCAATCAATCTGATTCAATAATAATTCGCCCAGTAATTTTTGTCCGAATCGATTATGAGCAGTTGGATAGCCTTTATTGCGCCTGTCAAAACAACGACTGGAAACTGCAAATGACATTGACACATATAAAACTCACCACAGTGAAGCTCGATACATTAAACATTTCTATCTAAGCGGTTCAAACCAATTTCATGAACAAAAATATAAGAACACAACATTTAATAAATTCATGGGTGAAAAAAAAATGAAGCAGCCAACCAATATAATAACAAAAGACAATTTTACTAAGAATTCATTTTTCTTTTGTCAATTTGTTGATTTTTTCCAAAAAAATATTTATAGCATTCATCACAGATAGATGTATATAAGAAGCTTCAAGGGCACGACGTATGATGGCGTTTTTTCTGGTCAAAAAAGTTGCAATATCCCTTTGCCCACAACATTGTAATATATCATTTTGAGTACAGCATGCGCACTCTCTACAGCTTCAACCATGTCATCCAATAAATTTTGGAGTAAAGAATTAGTTAAACACGATCCAAGCCAAACAAAAAAAAAAGTACAACTCATTTCCAATGCTGAGATAAACCAACGAAAGCGATTTCGATTCCGCTTAGGAAATATGTTCAGTTCTCGCGCCAACAGTGACGCACACACACCCATCGTTGTCGCGTTGAAAAACGACAAACGCCGAACGAGTGAGCAGAAAAAAAGCACACACGAAGAATTCATTCGCTTACCCCAAACGAAAATGATATGATCACACATGGAAAACGAAAGATATACTCATGTTAGTGTCATCGATATGGTCATATACACAGCGCGACATTAAGCAGAGCATATTAATATTAGATTTTTGCCGAGCCGAAACAGTGTAGCGCAAACTCACTTACACATATGGGCAGTGTTCGTACAAATGGAGACATGGATTAAAATATGTAATTTGCAATGCATTCACAAATTGTCGTTGGCGTCGAATGTCGTCATAACATGACAAAAACACTGGCGAAAAACGGGAAATATCGTCGGAATGAGTGAACAAATACGAACGGACGCAGCACACACACAAACACACACATACATATGAGCCATCCGGCGAAGACTTAAAGCCAAGCTTGTAGCACATAAATAATAGCTAACGCTAAATCTGGTGGTAGTAACGACATTATGAAAAAATATATCTGATTTTGCCTTGCGAATTATGAAGAAAAATTGAGGGTACAGGAGCTTTTGAAAAAAAAAAGAACTGAACGGAACTAAATACGTAGATTCCATAATTCAATACATGACATTTCATACGGCCCGCTTAATAGGTCAACATATAAAGTTTAATTTTCACATTTACATCCCTCCACCTCATATTGTGCGCCTTGCATCGCCACCACTCACCGAATGTAGAACATTCGACGAAATTTTCATACACACACATACACAGGATGTTGCACCAACTGATTGTTTGCAACTGAATAGGATACTTAATTGAAAGAGTGTCTCTTCTATCGTTATATATGTATATGTGTTTTTTGTTGAGCATTTTGCCACTTTGAAACTTTATCTTTACAGTTTTCCGTATAGTAACTAACGAATTTGAGTGGTTACCAATCAATGAATTCTATCGTAGCCATAATGTGAATTTAGTTAAGTTCATGTGTTCAAGTGAATTTACACTTTGGATAACTAATTTTCAATGGAATTTTAGTTAGCAACCACATACACACAATTGCCACTAACATCTCTATGAACACCCTGTGTGTCTCACACAGAGATAGAAAGTCAACACAACATTGTTGTTTATGTGCGTACATGTTAGATTTTAGCATTAAACATGTACATTTTGTTCATTTCTGTTTTGGGCTGCGTTTGTTTGTTCATTCTCATTTACTTTTTTTTCGAACTGTTTGTGTTCTGATAACATGCAATTTTGTGTCCTTTTATTGTCCAGAGCACACGCTTCCAATGTGCGGCCATATCTTTTTCTCTTCGTTTTTCCTCAATACATGCAAAAATGGTAAACAGAAACCGTCCGCTCCAAATACATTAAATATATCAGGGCAGTAGCTTTGTCATCGTAATTTTTGTTATCCGGTCGGGAGAAACACGCAACACATTAAAACAAGCACAACTTCACCGTCATCATAATTTCCACGTACGAGGAAGTGTGTATGTGGTTGGATTGTATTTTGAGCTTAGAATACACCATTGATTATTGTGGTTTTTGGGTAGTTGGTTCTGGAACTGTACAGGAAGATGTTGAAATGCTGAAGCATCTATATAATACGATTCAATTTTCATTTCACCATAACAACCCGTTCTCTATTCGCATTGCGCTCATCATGTTACGCTTGGATTTTTCCATACGCGTCGGTCGAAACAATTTCGAACGAAATGATGATGGTTCGTTGGCTGGCTGGCTGGTTGCCTGCATCAAACGGTCAAGACTTAGTCAAATGTTACAGGCAACGGTTGTATGATTGTTTATTTACTTGTTCACCACATTTGAAAGCTCTTCATCATCCCCCGAGAGCGAGTACTGAACGTGAATATATAAAGTCTCTCATGTAACGAATTCCAGTGTGTACGCATGTTTCGGTTCAATTTGATTGAAGTGCGTATCACCACTAATTAAACCATTCATATTTTCATTTTATGGCCGGGCTGCAGCAACCTTACTACGGATATTATATACTTATGAATGTCAATCGTCGCGAGTTTTCAAATATTCTGAAAACCAAACAACAGCTTGTGGTATTTTTAGCTTATTTCGAATGAATGACGGATACAATTAAACCTGAACGGTTCAAATTTTGGCTTCGAAATAGAAATATAAAAGCGGTCGGCACAACTGTAGTACTACGAATAACCATGTAAATATAGATTTGCTATTGTGCTTTTGAACATACGAAAACGGACTCAACAATTCCATTCGAAGGCTCCAAAATCGTCAAGTTTTCAATAATCACTTCCAATTAGATCCAATTAGTTAATTCGCTTCGAATTTTGTGTCCACCTTCCGTCATGAAATAAACGACGATTTTCGTTGTCTATGCAAATATTCAAGTTTGGTTTGACATTTAATTCAGCTGCAAACTTTTCAATTGGGAGAGTATGGTTCCGTTGTTGAACAAGTCATATGTAGGAGATTTATATTTATAATGATTGTCGTTTGGTCATGTTTTCGAAAATGTCGCATATCGTACAGTTTGAACAGAATAATTTGTCGAAAATTGTGCATGTAAATGCGACGGAATCAGATAGCAAAAACATGGGAAAATACTTTATGCCCAAAAGAAATCTCCGCAAAAGCTATGAGAATTGACATCGAACAACCTGCAGTTGACATCGCATAGGTCCTCATCATTAGATCATCTACAACGAGTAGCTGCATTTTTCAAGTGGTTTAGCTTTTTCGACTGCAAACCAACATTCGGATTTAAGTTATGATAACGACAGATGTGTCATTGGAATTTCCATTAAAAGTCCAAACTATGTGGTTTAATCGGAACATTTTCATTGCTTATAGTCTGCCGAAAACAATTTCGAAAAAGAAAAAACGAAAAAACAAGTGGAAAAAACTTTATCCCGAACAATGGTTTCCTCCATTGTGTGAGAGCATTTTTCGCTTGAAAATCAGTAGTCGAACCATAACAACAATCAACTATTCAAAGTTCTCGACGATTGTTGTAAGTTGGCACCGAATGCGAGTGCATATAGCCTGGTTTGAGTTGCTTCTTCAGTGAATTTAGATTAAAATCGACTAAGAGACGAAGAGAGTTCCTAGTTGTTTCAATCATTCTGGTAATTGCAGTTGGCAAACAATCGACTGCATTTGGTTGTTAGGCTTAATAAACAAGGTGGATATCCGATTTTATCTACCGTTTTCATCGAGTTCTGTCGATGCTATAGCACCGTTCAGTTATAACCGAAGAAGACGTGCAGCTTGGTGCTACGTTGGTGTTGAAAATCACCACACCAATTTTGAATCAATAGCCGACAGTAAGTCTAAAACCTTTCATTACCGCTCTTGTATCACGTTTTCATTACTTTTGTCCATTCTTTCCGGCTGTTTATTGACAAACCAAACAAACGTACGTGAGCAATTTTATCCACGAATTTGTTGTATTCAACATAACAAGATCGTTTAACTGTACTGTTGAACTTAACAGTTTGTACGAACTATTCAGAAGATAAATTATACTGAGTGTGTGAGAAACATTTGGAACATTTACTATGTATCTCGCACGAATACATAATTTAAAATATTAATTGCGAGTCGCAAAAGAGTAACTGGTGCATTCTTTCAAATGAATGATAGTACCAAACGGCGGGTGGTTAGTGTCGACAGTGGGAAAGACAAATGGGACAGAAAATGTTGCACAACGTGAATGCATTGAAATTTATTCGCTGCTTCAAAATCGAACCATATTAAATGAAGCTGGTAATGTGCTTTTGTCGCAGTGGTTTTTAATTAAGTGCAGTGCACTGCACTTAGCATGCTATCACAATAAAAGTATTTTTACAGTGTTGAACACTTTGAAGATGAAACGAGAAAATAGCACTCGAATTCGTTTCCTGTTGAAAAACCTCAATAAATTCAGAATGGCCGAGAAAGAAAAAGTATCCTGTATATCCTAGTACATTATTCAACTTTATCGTTCTTGTATCCACTCTTCCGAAAGACTCGAATGGAATGGATCGTCTGATCCAATATTCTGTTTGTAATTTGACGCATTTTCATTTGACAAAAATCTTGGAATCTTCGGTAATTGACTAAAAGCAGTTGATTTTTGAATCACCGAAACGTCGCAATGAAGCTTTCAAAAAACGGTGTCTACAATTCAACGAGAAAAAAAACTTGTGACAAATTGGAACGAGACTCTCATTCAAATATTTCAAAAGCGACTAAATCGATTCTAATGAAGTGGAAAATGTGCTGCCAACGAAGCAACGACAAACATTCGTTTTTATAACAAAATCGAAATCAAGTAGCTTTCCAACACAAACATCGTGCACAGTGCACATACACACATACACAAGGCTTAAGCCCTAAACAGACGAAGTAGCAGGTATTTGGGATTCACTTTGCAAACTAAAGTAGAGTATTCGTGAAATATTGATGGGAATGGGGGAGAAAAAAAGAGCAAAAAAATGAATATCGCATGAATGGACGAGCTGTCGATAAAATCGGGGATATTTATGCTATTTTTAGTCATAAAAACTAAAGCCATTTTATACGTACTCAATATCTTATCGGCCGAATATATGAATTAGTTGCAATATATGTTAAAAGCAATGGACGACGGTTAAAGCGGTAGCATGGAAAGAACATAGCCGCTTGAAAATCATGGGCTGCCGGTAGTACAGTAAATAATTTTAAGTTTACGATGTGTTTTTAACGGATCGTAAAATGTTGTTTTTAAACTTAGCCAGCGTGCCAGTCGCTAGTCATTCCATCGATTCACAATTTTCTATTTTCGTCGTTGGCTATGTGTTGTGTTTCGGCTCCTCAAAGGCTCACTTGAATTCATTGGATATTATTAAAATCAACAAAAAAAGACTTTACACGCATAAAAACACCACACACACACACACACACACACACACTCCAAAAAACGCAACAACACACATACACAGCATCATTACAAAGTTGGCTTTAACAAGATCTTTAAATAGTTATGAGCGGTGAGCATTGAATTTAATTAAACCGTTAAAACCGACGTGCTCTCACATCAAAGTCATGTAGAAGAAATCATCAAAATGTTGTAACACACTCTCTCACACCACCTGAAGACTCTTTGGTTGCCTTGCTATATATAAAACCATAAATTTCGTGTTTGGCTATCTTTCGATGAGAACGCTCGTTTCAGCTAATGGAAGTTTTAATTCATCATTTAAAAATAGCAAACGTTAAACACATACACACAAACACAACAGAGTTTAACAAAAGTTATTCCCTATATCTATGTAGAATAATTTAAAAGTTTGCTCTCCACAAAAATGAGAGTGAAGCAGATGAAAAAAAGGAATAAATATTTTGAATGTTCGTGAGCCGTCGACGTGTACACGAGATTTGTAAATATTCACTTCAAGAGTGAATGAAAAAATGCACACACATCATCATCAAAAAAGCAAACATTCAGCAAACTATTTGCAAAGAACTTTGTGACGCTGTTGAACCTTGTGAAGCTGAAGAGTAAAGCAAAACAAAAAAAAAAGTTTGCACATTTCACATTCACAAGAATACTTTGTAGTCTCTGCACAGTGCACACACATGCTGATAAGGACGTTGCTTTTGGCAATTTTAAGTAGATATTTTTTTTTTTAGCAAATGTCAACTTTATTCCCGCTTTTTGGTTTTCAAATCTTCTTGCAATACTTTCGAAGCGCTTTTTTAGTACTGTTCGGTGGAAAATTGCATGAATGCAGAAATTATAATGATAGTATAAATATTACATGCAAATGGAACGGATTATGTAGTTTTGATTCCATTCACTTTAACTAAAGTAGAAATAAAAACATCATAAAGTAGTGAAGCAACATCAATAAACCGTAGTTATATATTAACTTACACTTTAGGTGTGCATGCGTAACATTTTATAAAAGATATCTATATACGGCAAGTAGCTCGAATTTTGAAATCGGCTGAATGCAGAAATAGAGCCAAAATTTTTCGATACAAATGAAAAGCAAGTCTTGCTTGATAAAGATTGAAGTAATATTTTTAAATGTAGCATCTAAATATGACCTGTGTAGAGTTGCATGAAATTCTTTCATACCCCTTCAATCCTTGGTTTCACTTGGTTTATTGAGAAATGTGGACGAGTTTTTGGCAGCAAATGGGTTTTCTATTGAATGGCGACAAATATAACCCAATTACTGTACAACTCCTCATTTACTTTATTGCCCGCATAACACAATCACCAACATTGCATCCGAATAAATAAATAAGTATTTGTTGTAGATAAGACCATGGGCATATTTCTGTTTTTATATATCCGTGTCATTTTAGTAACAAGCAATTAGCTCAAGTCATATACTCTTAGTTGCAAGAATTAATGCGATCTGTTTAAACAGCCAATTAATTATTATTATGTGTTGTGAATAGGAATAAATAAAAACTCAAGAAACAAGCTGTATGTAATGATTTCTTGTATTTTTCCCCTCCTTTTATATTGGACGCTCTTGTTCGTACACTTGTTTAGCTCCGTAAGCCCGTATCAACATTGTCGATTCCTGGCTCGATGAAAACACCTTGCACTGGGAATCGAGAACAATTATCAAACGTATGCAACGAAGAAGCCGGTATTGCATTAGTAGGAGTTCACTCCGAATATCCAAGGTAAGAAAAATTTAATTCAAATTTGATTGCCCGATTGCATTAGCAAATGGTAATGGCCGAGTTCGCAGTTATTGCAAATAAAAGGCAGAAAATCATTTGTTGTTTGGAATCAAAACGAATTCCAGAGTTGGCGTGCATTTTGAAAGTTAATTTAGAGATAATATTGAGATACATATCTGCCTTTATCACCTTCGGCATCATCACCATCCTTCCAATGGCAACAATACATTTTCACCGAGACGAGTAAATAGGGGTTTTAAAACCATTTTGTTGGAATTTAGTGCAAAAAGCTGGGCTCTGATGAAATAGCAGTGGCGCATACGACCGAATCGGAGCTAGTTCAAGTAGCAAGTAATCTCGAACAAAACCACAAAAATGTTACCACTTCGACGTAACAAACATCCCTCCATTGAATTGCTCTGTTTCGTTTTATTCCTCTTCTCAGATTTTCTATACTTTCGCTGTCATTTTAACCGAATTAACTGGCATAGTGATAACACTTGCCTATGTGAATCCCGGATAAAATATGTGACACAGTTCGGTTGTCTCTTGTTGGCATTTATTACAGTACACACCACAACGGAAACTTTCATCGAAACGTATCCATTCTCAGTGAGAATCAAAGCGTTGAAAAAAGACGACAAATGGGCTCTCTTTTATGTAGAATAGGTGGTAAAAAGTGCCAAATCTAGATATTTATGATGAGATTTTTACAACAGATAAGGAACTAAGGCGAAATCGAATTCAACGATCCGTGTTTGTAGTACTGGTTGCCTTTTTCTAAGCCATCTAAATTATTGCCTTAGATGTGGTTTACCAATTCACAAAATTCGTAACTGTCGAATTCCAAGTACATGAATTTGTGTAAATTTGTCAGGTTTATACCGGGAAAACGGATTTATTTCAATCCATTTATCTGGGTTGTCGGTGTTGTGTGCAGCCGTGTTTGGGATTCGTCTGTTTGGCATATCAATAGAATGGGAATTATTTATAAAAAACGAACGCATCGAAGACGACGACGACGACAGCAACAACAACAGCCATACGTATAATATATTATTGCCCTCTGTTGGCGCCCCGTTCAAATACACATTCTTCACGCATTGAGATATTCATCTTGATTTACAGTTGCAATCGATTTTCACCACAAACATTCCATATTGTCTCCAATAAGTCGCTGTGTTCATCATACCGGATGACGTTTGAAGTGGGACGGACATGGTCGATACGTTGTTTTCCGCATACGAAACCAACTAAGTTGATTGCAAATAAATAAAAATAAATGGCGTTGTTTTTTACGTAATTGCTTGAAGTTTGTGATTCAAAGTTTTCAATTCCATTTTCTGTAGCGCTTTTCTTGCTCCACACGCTCGTCCCTTCTCTCTGTGTGTTTGTATATAAATTTAAAGCTGCATCAACCACATTTATTGATTTGTTATCGGTTTTCTCTCTACCGTCAATTCAACGTTTGCTGCCAACATCATGCCTCTTTTGAGATACACTCCGGTTTTAATTAGTTTTTCCTTAGTGGAAGCAAATTAAAGACAAAAACATTTTACTCAGTGAAATTGAATTGCTCGGCTCGATTCGACTCGACTCATTTCTCTTTTTAGCGACACTCTTGTTTCATCCACCGCATTCAACACGAGCTCTTGCTCTTGTCTTTCTGCAAATTGAATGGCAGCTGTGATTTGGTGTTACAATTTTACTTAATGCTATGGGTTTCTTTTCGATTTTATCTGTAGGTACATGGAGGAGCGTGGTCATAGTGGTCACGGCGGCCTTATTAAACCACCAGGTGGATCAAATGCTAGTCATATATCAAAACATAAACCAAACGTTGGCTATCGCTTGGGCAGACGAAAAGCTTTATTTGAAAAACGAAAACGCATTAGCGACTATGCATTAGTGATGGGAATGTTTGGCATTATCGTGATGGTGATAGAAAATGAATTAAGCAGTGCTGGCGTATACACGAAAGTAAGTCAAGAATAATTTCATATTTTGGTTATTAATGATGTGGTAATTAAAATCAATTTAATCAAAGCCGAGTAAAATGAGAGATCACCAATAGCGGGTCAATGTAATGTATAGGCATTATGGTCCTTGGAGGACATGTCACACCAGCCGTTGGCCAATAAATTAATTGATGTAACCAAAATTGGTATATAGTAGTAATATATTCAGTATAAACTGGTTATCAACACACCGTATTCGTCGCAACATCAATTATGCTCTGTTTTTGGATGAAAACATTTGTTTTCTTGTAGCGTTCTTTCGATGCGGTTGTTATTTTTGTCGATGTAAAGTTCGACGTGCTTGACACCACAAAAAGCTGATTTGTACGTTGCTTGGCAGCAACCTTCGATTTGGAGCCCGCGTGTCTCTTTGTTGTGTGTCTTAATTCATTCCGCAAATTCCACCCTAATTAGTGTAGCTACTTTGAAGCCCTCTTCAAATGTAATGTCTTCATTCGCCATCAACTTTGAAAAATACTGTTAATTAAATGTGACCCCATTTTAATTAGGAAGAAAAACTCGAGCGAGAGTGAGATTCTTGTTCATCGCATGTCGATAGTATCGGTACACACTCAGTTGTCGTTTTCTATTTTTAGGCATCATTCTATTCAACAGCCTTAAAAACCTTGATTTCTGTATCGACTGTGATTCTTCTTGGATTGATTGTAGCCTATCATGCATTGGAAGTTCAGGTAAGAGTAAGTGGCGATTTAATCGCATTGTATTTTTGTGTTTGTCTATCACTCACTCGATAGGATGATCGTTAACGTAATTAACCACGTGCCCAAATTTTTTGTGTTTTGTCTTCCACTTCTTCGGTAAACCTGATTCGATTTCAATCATGTCCGGGGTGTCGCACAATTGAAATCACACACGGCAAAAATCGCAGCTATTCATGATAGACAATTGTGCGGACGACTGGCGAATAGCGATGACATGGCAACGAATAAGTCAAATAACACTAGAGTTAACTATCTGTGCTGTGCATCCCATACCGGGTCGTAAGTATTTCGGCAAACTCAACCCCCTCGCTCCGTGAACAACGCAAATTATCAATTCATTTGTGTGGTGCGCGTGCATTCTATGCGATTATTTCGCACCATTATTCAATTTACAGAATACTATTTCGAGTGGACAACCAAATTGGCAAACAAAAATAAGGCAATCGGTCGTGAAATTGTACCGTACGATGTGGCTTTATCGCTGCCAATGTTTCTACGATTGTACCTGATATGTCGTGTCATGTTGCTGCATTCGAAACTATTCACCGATGCATCGTCACGCAGTATAGGCGCTCTAAATCGTATCAACTTTAACACCAGGTAAGAGCGGCTTTACCACTCATTTCGAATCGTGGTTTTGGTTTCAAAAAAAAAAGCTGTTTGACTATCTGGTCCGACATTTGTTCGAGTTCCAAGTTTAGGACACGACTAAAATTATCGCGTGTGCATTTGTGTATGTGTTGTTTCCTTTTTCGTTCTATTCTCTCTGTAGATTTGTACTGAAAACATTGATGACAATTTGTCCGGGCACGGTGCTGCTCGTATTCATGGTTTCGCTGTGGATAATTGCATCGTGGACGTTGCGGCAATGCGAGCGGTAAGCACAATTTTCCCGTAAACTTAAATTTATACACCATTCCTCTCTAATCTAATCGATCAGCTCAAATTTAACGCGTTCTTTACATGCGTTGTTACCGTTTTCTTCTTTTTAGTTTGTTTTAGTTGTAACGTTTACGTTATTTTGATAGATTTTTCTCTTTTTCATTTTCAAAATTAATTATATTCATCAATTGTATACGTTATTCTTTCTGTTCATTTAGACGAAAAATAAAAACCAAAATTTCTTTCATTCGTACTTTAAAAATGCTTCAAAATACACATTTCATTCAAATGTCAGCATAAAAGGAGTCGAACATTTCACGAACACCGATTCATAAATATAGAAAAATCCGCTCTGGTTTCTTTTCATCGATCAATCTGGATTTGAATCGCATTTCTGACAGTCTGAAGTTTATCCATTTGCACATAAAATAAAATGCAAGCATTTAACCAACTATTAAACCCCCGCCGTTTTCAACTATCACAATTTGTTTTTGTTTTCCACATTTAATCGTGCGAATAGCGTAAAAATTGAATAATAATACACTAACTCCAACCAATTGAATGCACGACTCCAATCGATGTGCACGTAAAATGGGAATTAATTGCGTTGCGCTGCTAAATCTTTAATAACCACTATAATTAGCCCGGCATCAATGTTAGTTATTTAAAGCACTAAAAATAATGTTAATGATCCTGATTGCTTGCGTCATTGATTTCAGCTCACGTTTTTTTTTTTCTTCTTCTTTGTTTCATTATATCATGCGAAAAACCACCGCAATACTTCGACCTTTCTCTCGCACAACTAAATTCCATCAAATATGACGTCATCACCATGTTCTGTTTTCCCTTTCTGTCGCTAATCCATTTCAAAAGCTCTCCCATGCGCATTCAATCGAAATGTACATAATTCACTAATTTCGTTTTTAACGGATGAATGAATGAAAGAAACTAACGTTCAATACAGAAATCTCCACACCGATTCACCACCCTCAAATAAAAACTGATACGAGCGAGTATAGGAAATGGTTTTTTTTTTCTCTTTATTTTCTGTAGATGTATTTAGGAAATCTCTTTATTTACATTATACACATGGAAGACGATCTACGACAACAAAGTTTATGAAAATTTTCACACACACACTTACTTACTTACTTACATATACCATTCTGAAGTGCTCCTTCTTTTTTAGTTTCGTGTAATTTTCTTTTATTTCTTCAACCTTCAG
The DNA here is from genome assembly GCF_009176505.1 of Sitodiplosis mosellana. NCBI lineage: Eukaryota > Metazoa > Arthropoda > Insecta > Diptera > Cecidomyiidae > Sitodiplosis > Sitodiplosis mosellana. The sequence goes on along the minus strand of NW_022595244.1, from coordinate 20,660,090 downwards.
ATGGTTTTAGCTCGATTTCGTTTTCGTTTTTTGCCGAAAATTTACATCTATTTGTTGTGTGACTTTTTCGTATTTTATTTAATTCTCTCTGATATTCACCAATCTCTCTCGTGACCATTACAACTCCGAATTTGTGTTCGTTTTCGTTCCATCGTGTAGTTCCATGTGTTCATTGTTTAAGAATACATGGGTTGTTGTTTTTGAGTTTTCGTTTGATTCTGTGTTTATTCGCTTGCATGCAAAAGAACATTAACGACAGAAACAAAAGTTAAAGAGGGATAATTATTTCACCGTTGACCACCATACAATTCTCATGTGTGCGCACACACACAGAGACACGCACACTCACAACAATTATGTACATGAACACACGGAAACTGGATCCATAAATAAAAGTCCACACAAATTTGTGTCCATTAAATACACGTATAAAATTCCATTTGTTTTGCAGTAACTAACGTCCAAATCAGACGATTTTATTTATGATTATTCCATTCAATCGCAAGGATTTCGAATCACATTCATGATTTACAGCTAGAAAGCATCAAATTTGCATGCGCAACAATATTCTGAATAGTAAATGTGATTCCAAATCGCTGATTCGAATCATTTGTATTTTATCAGTTTTACTTTCATTCTTGATATTTATTTTGATTGAACTTTTAATGAAATCCAGTTGCCATGTGATCGATTTTCTGTTCGGAGGCTTATTTTCCATTGGTCAGTCATATGGATGAAATGATGTCATTCATTTGTGTGTTATTGTTGTTGTTTTTGTTGTTTCATTTGCATTTCGATGGAACACATATGCCATCTATTGATTACGATTTTGTCAATTTTGCACGGAATTCGGTTTCGATGAACTGTGAAAAAATTAAATTGCCCACAGAGCACAAATTCAGAATATACAATGTACCGACTATATATACGAATTAAATGAGCCCATATCCGTTATTTATTCAATTCAATTTTCCATTCGTTAAATCACTGTTAATTATTGCAATTGAATCGCAATTTATCACACAAAACGGAATACTTCATTAAGCTTCTGAAATATAACGATGGGATTTTCGGACCGAAATGCAAATTGCTTCCACTAAATTCTATTCCCATTCGTTTGGGCCAAATCAGTAATTGAATCAAACAGGTTTGCACTTCGATCAACAAAAAATGGCTTTTATTGCCTTTAATCAAGTCACATTTATCTCAATAATCCAACACTAATCTACCGAATGAGCTTATTTTGGCAGCATAACTGCTGACAAACCGCTCGAAATCAGTTTGTACAAGAATATGAAGCGAGGGGAGGGTGCAAAAAAATAACACATACCAAATTCCCTTCGTGCAAAGCCAACATCTGTTTATGTTGAAATGTGCGGAATATGTATTTGCCGGGGCGCAAGTGAATCCAAGAGCAAACCAATATTGATACGAAATCATTGCTACACGATGAAAACGTGTAATGAGTTAAGCAACAGCGATTTGCATTCATAATGACAGATGCTTTTGGGCATTTGGGCATATCGGATGTGGCCAGTACCAAAGTTAATAGGCTGTGAATTTCAATTCGAGGGAAAATGTGGTCAACCGACCGACTCAATAGTCAAAGCAGCAAATTAGCACACGCAAAAACGCAAAGCCACAGCACACATACATACACACACACATAGACTTATCTGCACATATAGCTTTTTACATGGAACGTCAAATGAATAAATTTGAATTTGAGCAAAATGTTCTTGTTCAATCTTGCGTGTGCCCTTCCGGATGAATACGAGGGAAATTTGAATTAAATTTTCATGATGCGATTCATTAAAACAAAAACCGACATTCGTCTATCACTTCGAAATCGGTCGGACCGAATTTGTGTTCCAAAATTGGCATCGATTGCATGTTACACATTCGTTTTTTTTTTCTTTTGTTATTTTCATTTTTTTTTCTTTGGGTTATTGTACCAAAAAGGCCATTCCATTGGTTTATTTCGTTTGGCATGTTGGACTTGATTTAAGGATTTTCCAGTGAATTTTGATTTAAATTTGAATTGAATAATAGCTTCCTCACAAAGACAAACACATACACACACATGCATACATACACCGCATATCATCTCCATCATGCCCGTAGCCATTTCTCTTATACTAGATTATGCACACATCGAAATCAATAAATCACAGCACGATACCATCAGACATGAAACTAGACAAAGTGACAAATATTGATGCATAGACATATGCAAAAACCAATGGAAAACTTCAATTAAAATATCATTAAATTATCATTTTGTGCTTTTTTATTAAGTTTCATTCGTAACATGAGACACTTTATTGAGATAAGAGAAAAACAACTACAACAAGGAATGTACATAGGTCGGACAAAGAATTGAATTCATTGCTTTTTATAACATCAACACCACAAACACATACAAACACCTATAGTACACTTTCGACATCAATAATCTAAATTCGTGAACCGATTGAAACAAGAGCGTTTGTAAGCAAGTGCAAGACAAAGCAGTAACATCTCAATTGTCATGATAAATAAATCAGGAACGCCTTTTTTTTCTATTGAAACAATATATGAAACAAAAAATAGAGCAACATAATCGAATAAGAAAATGATTTGATGTTATAATTTCGCTCATCGGCTTGTTATATTTCTACGCTTTTTTCGTTCATTTGATAAATCATTAATTTTTAGTTTCATTTTTTATATTCGTCTCTCGGTATTTTTGAGTTTTTTGTTTAGTTTTGTTGGTATCATTTTTTGGTTGAATCAATAGATTCTATTTTGGCCAATTATTATTAGTAAAACTAGTATTTCGATTGGATTCTTGTTCCAATTTACATTTCTGATGAATTATTTAGATTTTACATTTCTCTTTCTCTCAAAATCGTTAACTTTTTTATGTAGTGTAAATTAAGTCAATGCAAAAAGTGCCATATCCATATATGCTTATGCTTATGCATAATTGCAAACGTTGCGATTGAATGAACATATAAAAAGCAAAAGCCTTTTTTGCAAAAATTCGTTTAAATGAATTGCCACTCTCGTGCCCTTGCTTTGTTGAACTGTTTGTCTGCCGATCGGCAGTCGACCCAATTCGGTTTGCCATATATAACAAATGCGATATGGATACGAAACTTTTTGCATTTTGAATCATTTTTAGTTGTTTTTATCTCTCTTTCTCTCTATCTCTCTCGCAGTTTTTGTTCAAAATGAACATATAAAATTAATAACAATTTGAGCATCGAACTTTTTTTTCTAAAAACATTATCCTATTTACTGTGTATTTTCAATGTAATTGTTAAGCGTATTTCGGATGGTTTTAATTATCTGCTTTCCATGCATATCGATGGAATTCTCCATCGCCATAATGAGAACCTATATTTAAAAACAAATTCTTAATTTATGAAACAAAAATTACTCGATTTTATTTATTAGAACGATTTGAACACTTTTATTTGTGATTGTTGTTGATTTATTTCTTGAAACCGTTTTTTTTTAAGCGTAAATTGCTTTGTTTTGCTAATTCACATTATCAAATCCAGTAAAATGTTTGTGGAAGACTCGTTTTCGATCGAACTTACAGCACATTTTTTCAAGCGCTTTAAATCATATCGCAATTTTCGAAATTATTAATAATGAATAAAATGGAAATCGAACTTCAATGAAGAGCAATTTAACCCAAATTTCTACACAGTTTCATGCATCGATCGAATCAATCGATTTGTTTATTATTATGCAGTGGAGCATGCTTTTGCTGGGCATTACGCGTGAATCGATTAAATGACCTAGAAGTACAATTTTTACGCCGCCGCCGTTTTTTTTAGCGCTTTTTTCAAATTCATTTCCCAAATAATCAATACCAAAATGATGAAAAATTGTTCAAGTGCATGTTTCTCGACAATCGTTTTATTTTTCAATTTTGTTCAAAGCATATTTTTGCTTGAAATGTTTTCACCTTTGATTTTTCAATCTTTATACAAATTTAGTTCTTTTCAAGTTATTCCGTTTTTCGTTTTCTTCATAATAAGTTTATTCAACCGAAAAAAAAAACTAATAAACTGTCTCAAATTTTGAATTTAGCCCAGGAACTTTGTTCAAAATGAAAAAAAAAAAAACAAATGCAAAAACAAAAATCATCCCAGAAAATTTCCTTCTACGCGCAACCGTCGTCAAGCAATAATTTGCACAGTGTTCACTAAACACACACCATCACACACAACAAAGATCGCGATTTTTCTAAGGATTTAGAGAGAGAGAAAAAAAAGACAAAGTCAAAACGAAGTATACAAAATTGTATTGTCAATCGAAACCAAGTCGAAAAGCAAGTTTGCATTCTCTAATAGCCATGTAAATGTCCTCTTTTCCGTATCCCATCCACGTCGCCTATAAATTACGATATTTATTGCGAAAAGAAACGCTAGTTCAACCGTCGTTATTCTATTGCATACGATCCGCTCAGCTATAGAATAACATAAAATCGCTCAATAATTTCTTGGCCAGTTTTTATTTGAACCAAACATAAACGAACAAACCAAAAAAAACAAGTATTGAAAGACGAAATTCAACACAGAAACCATAATTTTAATGTAAGCCAGAGTTTAATTTTACCATCCAGTTAATTCTTCTGTTTTTCCCCGTATTTTTGTCCCTTATTTCTTTTCTTTTCTGTCGTTGTTTGTATATGTAATATTTTATTGTGTACGCTATAAGTATTTTTTTTTTCAAACAAAAGAAACACATTTTTGTCGACGCTTTTTTTTTGTTGTGAGGAAAAAACGATACTATTCTTTTTATCAATTTGTTTGCTTTTTCGTTGGAAGCATTTAAACGGTCGTTAGTTTGAATTTTTGTTGCTGCTTTGAAAATCGGCCAAACATCAGACTCTCGTGAAAATGTCATACGCGCTGTTTACATTTTGAATTATTTGTATATCGAATCAAATTGGAAATTCAGCATTTTCACCTCATTGATGTCGCTTGACGTTATGTGTATATATTTATATACCCTCCATCAAACGGTTACCTATCAAAAATCTTACAAAAAATGCGAGAATATATTCAATAATGCGAGAATATTTTCTTATAAGAAAAAATTTACACCAATAAACAACTCGAACGACAAAACATAAGTTAAATGCTGTATTCGTCAGCCTAAATTCAATCAACTTTGATCTGATACAATTTTCTTTCCTTCATACAAATAAAAAATAAAAATACCAAATTTGTTCAACTACTTTTTTATACGAAATTCATTGGAAATAGAAGATCATGAACTTCATGCTAAACTATACGGAAAGACTTTCAAAGACGAAAGCGAATCTCTTGCTCGCAAATAATTCAAAATGAGAAACACACAACACAAATAAACCAAGCAATTTATCCACAAATCGAAAACAAAGTTCTTTCTGTGTAAAATCCACAACTTGTTCCATATTCTATTCTCTAGGGTAAAATCTCTTCATTCTCAACGCTTCTCTTCTCTTTCTTCCTCGCTCTTCCTCTGCTATCCGCTTTAATTAGATTTGTAAATAATTCCAAATATAGGAACAAACTTTCTCTCAATTAGTTTGAACTTGTGTATCGTATGGCAAAACAAGCATTTGAGCAATATGAAAAGGTTATAAAGGGTTGTGTAACTTTATGCACATTGGTGACACCTCTAATGCCAATGTTTAATTAATTTACAATTGAAAAAAGATGAACCGCCACCCCGTCGTATATTCGAAAACTTCATTCAAATAAATTTTGTTGGGCGTGGTAAATGGTTTTTAATTGGCTTTTCACTCAACTGAATGGAAAATGAGAAATTACTCAAATGAATCTTGTCGAGAAATTGAATTACGCAGAAAAACGATGCGCAAACAATTCACTTTTGGCATTATCATTAAAGATATTAATTTTTAATTGCGAATAAATGCATTTCATCCCAAACGTAATTAGTGAAATATACACTTGAATGCATTACATATGATGCACATTGCACATATATGTACATTAAAATGTGTGTTGAAATGTCAAAAGACCGAGAAAAAAGGGGCTCACAATAAGGCCTTTTCACAGGTTTCTCATCACTTTTTCCTATTTAACGTTCAATTTTCATAAATGAAATGCATTTAATGCGAAGAGTGGCAAAACCACCAAAGTGGAAAATTGAATGAATGAACTGGTATACTCACACACACACACACACACACACACACATAAAAGAGAGGCGAAATGAATGATGAAAATGCCATTTATGATGAAGTGTACTTTGCGTTTGAACTGAAAAGAATATCGATTAAAATGCATTTTCTTGAGTTCAATAAAAGTCAATCCATTCAATGGATAAGCCAATTACCACCAATTATTGTAAATTGAATTGCTCACTATTCTTTGCATTGAGATTCATCACGACTCGTTCAAACTGTGTGTATATTTCCCATTTGAGAGATTGAAACTACTCACTTACTTCATTCCACATAGTTGTGGTTTATTCCATTAGATTTTGCTTGTGCTAGAGAAGATAAAGTTTATAATCTATTGGTTTCTATCTATTTTTGCCTTTCTGTATACAGCTGCTAATAATTCTTTTGAGAAAATAAGATGAGTATAAACAACAATAAACGCTTATCACAAAATTGTTTAGATTCAAAACAAGACCAAACACTAAACACAAAGACAGATGTGAATAGATGCGATAGAGAAAAAGTCATACGAAAATCGATTTGTTATGAATAATCCACTATACTGTAGAAAGCTCATAGCTTTGAAATTGTACAAATGTAGGCTATATTTTATTCAAGACCAAAATCAAACAATGTATACTACTATTTATTTTGCAAACACCTGATTTTCAGTTTAGATATTTGTTTCGATTCTATTTTGTTTTGCGTTTCATTCGAAATTTCAAAGTGACAATAAAGAAAAACACACACGCACACACAAACACATATTCAACTACAAAATGCTCTATATATTGGACTACTACCATACTGCAAAATGTCGAAATATTTTCGATTTTGTTCACGCAGAGAAAGCAATTTCATTGCAATATTTTTTTTTTTCAGCAAAAGGAAATTAGAAAACAGTTCATAATCATTGAGCAGTAATGAACCAAATGTAACCATCACCACCCTTGAAACAGAAATGTTGTTGGTCGTCAAAAAGTCAAGTTCATTGTTGGTCAATTGGTTTAGTGAGTGCATTTAAATATCAATCATCGCTTCACCAGTGCGCAGCAATTTATCATTATTCTTGTTTATTAGTTTTGCTTTTTTTGACACACAACTTAAGCATTTCAATCATCAAATTCACGTGTCGCAACCAATTGAATACGTAAAAACCGAAAGTATCAAGTAAATTATGTTTTTCACGCAAAAAAAAAACAAGAAAACAAACGTTGACTGAACAAATGAAACGTCTCTTTAGCTACATCCACATAGAAAACAATAAAGAAAACTGCACGCAAATCACCGCAAAAACCACGTGTTGCTTTTACAGAAAAAAAAAAGAAGAAATATCGCTGATCATAATTTAGTAAACCTCAGCTATATCTTGATTTGATTTGCGTTCGGCTGTTTTCTACCTATGTTGTTTTAGTTGTTGTTTTATTTTGTTCTTTACCTATTGTTTGTTTTCGCTCACGTTCGTTCATTTAATACGTATTTAGAGAATTTGATGAAATTATTCGCGATAGTGCGAAATATTGTGTGGTAATTAGACTTTTGACTTTGATTACCTACTTAACGGAGCAGCAAATACGGACAAATTACTGAAAGTTTTGCAAACTCAACTTGCGCAAGCACCTAAGTGAATAATAATTGGGTATCATCATTTCGTAAGGAGGGAATCACGCATTGGGTTTGGTTCTGTTGTATCGTTTTCATGTGTGTGTGTATATATCTATATTATATATATTGTTTCCGAACCAAAAATGGAAGTTTTATTAACATATTCACCACATGTTTCCACCCAATTGACCTCAAATGCATATATCTCTATATATACATATACCAGGTTTAGGTCTATTATTCACAGATGTGCTGTCGGTATTAAGTTATATTTGCACCGCTAATTACTCATGAATTTTGTTAATGGATAGGATAAGATTTGGTTATAATGTGCGTTTTGAATGAAATCACGACAAACCAAGCAAAAAACAATGTTTTTATGGAATGTGTGTCTTGTTTTATTAGCATCGCAACAGAGGTGTAGGAACCATGACATGATTTCTCTCTCTCTCTCTCTATTTCATTCATGAGAGAATCTGATGGATAGTATGTAAATTTGTCTGACAAGCAGCCGATCATTCATATCAGCCACCACGTATCATTTGCTCTGATTTCAGCCATTCGTTTTATTTTTTTAATCCTTTTTTCATGACATTTTCATAAAGTACGATTTGATACCGTTGTCAATGGAAATTCGAAACTGTCAACTCCTTTCTGTTATCGATTTGTTATTTATTTAATTTTTTTTGTTTTATTTTTGAAATATTTTATTTCCATATATTTTGAATAATTGTTGTTTTTCTCTATCTTTTCTTTCCTCACCGTTTGTTCCTCATGTGTTTGCCAAAACGATCAATTTGCAAATGCAAACGTATACCAAATATAAAAATGTGTTTTTGCGTACCGTGTAACCACAACTTTGTTGACACCAACGACACAAAAACCGTTACAATTCGAAATAAATGTTTTATTGTCTATCCTTTATACACATCGAACACAAACACACGAAACAATGAACAAAAAAAAAACTTTTCAAATTAAAAAAAAAAAAAACAACAACACCGTTTGATGATATAAACTAAATGTCGTTTATGTATCCTTACCGTTGTCACCAAAAAATTTTTATACATACACACATCGTCCACTAAATGTTGTTGAATTTTGATGTCCTTCACCAAAAAAAAAAAAAATTAAAAACAAAAAAATAAATCGAACTGCAATTCAATTTAAAAACTGGCCAAAAAAACATGAACATGAAATACGGTTTGAAAAATCGCGCGTGATTTGTATTTAAAAAAAAAAAAACTAAATGAACATTGAAAAATTAAATGAATTAAATAAACACAAACAACAAAGTAATCATGACGAAGAGTTCGCCAACATTCTGAATGCCTTTTGGCTGACGGCGATCACGTTTCTTTGTGTTGGGTACGGAGATATAGTTCCGAATACATATTGCGGCCGAGGCATTACGTTAACTTGTGGCATGGTGGTAAGTATTCAATTCCCTTTGCTGTGTGTGATGATCTCTCGCTCCTCGTGTGTGTCTTCTTGCAATTTATCACATTTCACCAATCTATATATATATATATATTACTCATTCGCAACGTGAACCAACCATATATGTAGCATCAGAAATAATATTACGAACACAAGGCAAAAAAAAACAAACCAAAAAATTTGAGAATGTCACTCTATTCTCAAAATCCTGTCGAGCACAATCACCAAACAAGCAAAACCAAACCACTCCTACACACACACAGAACAAAAAAAAAAATGAATAATGTCATCGCATTTGACACGACTGGAAAACCGACCAAGTTTTCCGTCATCACCCAGATTGGAAAATGAACGCGCAAAGCGTTCGACGTATTATATCGTAAAAGCACCAAACACACATACACACACACACACACCAAATACAAAACGTGTATGCAATCGCTAAAGAGCCATCTTTGTTACCAACAAACAAAGATGCCCGCGATTCAGCAAACAGTAACAATAAAAACAACAACGACGACGACCACCCACAACCGCGAATCAAACACTTCACATTGAACAGCGATGAAAAGACTTGCAAAATAAAACGCTCGAAAATGTAGCAGCACTCAAAACCATCATCGAGTGCGGCGGAAATAGGAAACTAGCAAATTAATCGGACCCAATGAAATGTGCACGAAGGAAATTTTCTGCTGGATGATTTTTGTGGCAGTTTCACATTGTATAACAAATGAACAAAGAAACTGTTGAAACTAGAGAGAGAAAAAAAAATCGAAATGTAAATCGGAAACGCAGCTGATTAAAACTAAAACGAAATTATATTTCACACACATTCAGACATATGAATGCACGAACAAATGTTGACAACACAACAAGTTATGTTGCATTCATCTGCACAAATGTGCTGATGAGATTTACGCTTCGCTTGATTGAGCTACTTGACGACGAACGAAAAATACACAAAACAAATGATATGAACAGATTGAAATATATTCAACGCGAAATATTTCGTTTATTTCCCATTTCATTTCTTTCATCGATTTCGTGTCGCGTTGCGTCCCGTATGCCCCGGGTTTGATCATTCAATATAGATTTCACGACGAGGAACATGCCAACCTGCTTAACTCGATGTGGTACGTTTAAATGCCATGGCATAGCCATGTTTCGCTTTCATACAAACTATTTTCCCTTTCAATACCACAAACAAAAACCAAACACAAAATAATATTGATATCGAATTTTCCGTGCGTTTCATTTGTCTTTGGCCATAAAGGCTGATTGCTATTACATTTTTGAGCGTTGGCTTCGGAGATATTGTACCGAACACTTATTGCGGCCGTGGCATCGCTGTATCTACTGGAATAATGGTAAGTTTTAACCACATCAATTATTCATATGGCTAAAAAAAAAATAGAGTGGGATCCGAGACGAGGATGAACACAGAAAAAAAAACGAAAAAAAAAACAATATAAAGAAAATCAAATCCCAAACCCAAGATAATCAACAGCAGCAACGGAAGTTTAGCGAAACTAAATCACCAGCGATCGAAAAACGTTGGTAAATAATATTTGTCATTTTTGGAGCTGAGACGGAAGAAGAACAGCAAAGAACCGTATATGGCATTGACAGATGAGTGGAATTAGATATACGAAACCCATTGAACAAACAGCAAACAACGCCATATACGCACACGATGATCAAGGCGTCGAGGAAGGATGAGCAGACGAGAGAATAATTTATCTTCGGGCCTGCATATCGACAATGAATCTCATTCAATCTCTCAAACTCTACATAGAAAAGGAAATGGTTCCCAAAATCAATGTAAATAATTTAGAATGCTGTAGTTTCCGTGTAAACAACACATTGCAGAGATATGTTGTTAGCAACCAAAGCGGGAGCGGCCATTTGACGCAGCCAGTTTTTGTGCCAAAGATTAGGTCGCAAAACACACAAATGGAGAAACCAATTGACCATCCACACTGCGTGAAAGAAATCAAACGTGATGTTTGCGTTGGGCCAACGTCATGCAAAATTTACCATGGTTACATGGACACTCGTGAGTGGCGATATTTCATTGGCAGCATACGGTGATTTGTGTTTTAATTCAACTTCACAGTTCAACACATTGTCCCGGATTTGATTGCACAAAACTACGCTTCGTATTTGAATACGAGATCTGGTTCGGCAGCCGAATGGATACAAAATGCCTGAACAGAAAAATTGATTGCCGTCTCACATCTCATCTCAGTCACAAACAAATCTGTTGAACTACCGCAACGGGCACCGTGTACGTGATTCAAATGATATTGCATTTTTCGACTCGATAGGTCAGTTGACGCCGAATTGACTTATCGTACACAATCTTCTTGTTTTGCCTGGCCTTTTGCTTCGTGTGTGTGCAGTATTGTAAAATTTGCTCGTATTTATTCCCAGTCGATGTGTTCAATCAAGTGAAAGTTATAAAAACAATCAAAATGAAAAGCTCAGAGCGAAGCAATTTTCAGAAAAGCAATATTTCTCGTTACTTTTAATGAGATAAACCATCGATTCCTATCATTGTTCTGTTTTTTTTTTTTTTTGGTCTTGGTCCTATGGAACGGGCAATATGATTGCGTGCTTAATCGCAATCATATCACACTCCATCAAACTATTGAAGAAGCATCGATCGCACAGAGCTCTCGCTGCATTGTCGGCATGCCATGGACATGAATGCGCATGCCGGACCATTTGTTATGTACTTTGTTTAAATAATTCGTGTTTCTCAGTATGATTAAATTTATTATTTAATTTCCCCCCCAGCCTAATGTTCATTTCACACTGATGAGAGGAAGCAACTTCCGAAATGCCCGTCTATTTATATCAGCTTTTATACAAACAATGAATGTTAATGCTTGTAATATTGCTTATTACTAGCCAAATTTGCTCGTGATCAATTATTTATGGGGATTTTCTTTTGTTTGCTCTCCGTCGCCATATGATTTTCAGGCGGCCGACCGACATTCGGTCGTTGTTGCCTTCATCACTTATTAAACAATGTCGAAAGTAAGTCGAGATGTTCGTTGTATGTTGTAGAGTGTGCGCTCGATTTGAGTAGCTAAAACAGCAGCAACATAAATGTGTTCATATGTTCGATGCTTCAGCTCAGATCGCGTGCTTCCATAATAATGAATGAGCTGCACGGCAAGGCACAGCACAGAAGAATCAAATTTGCAAAAACTTGTTTAACATTAACTCGCTTCGGTCCCGCTGTATTCTGCCTGAAAAATGAACTAAATACAAAGATGTGTCAAACAACAGACGATTTGCAGCGTGATTCAGATACTGTAGACTGACAGCAATACGATTAATAATACGTCAACAGAATTTTACGACATAAATGCATAGCATATTTCAGGAATTTTGTGCAATCGAAAGGATAAACTTATGGAAAGCTGTTGAAAACTGAGCATGCCCGAGGATGGAAAGTGGATCGGTTTATTGACGAGGAAAATAATCGAATTCGACAAAAGTGTCATATATGTTGGAATAAATCTGTGAAGTACTCGCATAAGCCAATTGCCGGAACAAAGGCGTTTTACAACATGAAAATTTTCTATTATTATTATTATTGAACAACAACACGATGATGTGAGACACAATATTGCATTTCAATTTCCTGAACCGAATGTATGGATACCATAAATGGTGTTTGACTAATGGAGACACGTTGAGCAAGAGATTTATTTCGTTCCTTTTGTCACATATTTTCAAAATGCGAACATTTTCCACAATGCCAATAATAATCAAATTCCAAATGACATGAATGATTCGAACTCAATATACTGATTTCTTGTCTCTCCCGTAACAAGAAAATGTTCCGTAGCAAGGTCATTATTATCATCTACAATTTCACAATGTCTTGCATGCATTGTACCGAATTGAATATCATTTTATATGAAACGTTGAGAGGCGACGTTGCAATTCAGAAGAAATCAGAATATTACAGAGATTTTCGAAATGTTCATTCATGCCTACCGCTAGTTTCTTTGTGCTGGTGAAATGATTGGCAATATTTTTAAAAAAAATTTCAGGGAGCAGGTTGTACGGCTCTGCTGGTGGCAGTGGTGTCACGGAAATTGGAATTGAGTCGTGCCGAAAAGCACGTGCACAATTTCATGATGGATACACAGTTGACCAAACGGGTAAGTGTGATCAAACAAGTAAACACAACAATCGTTTATCTGTATCACATTTTGAAATAGGAATGGATAAATTTCATTCTATTAGGGTGGTATGGTGGATTTTAATTCACATCAAAGAAATTAGTCGTCAATTTCATCGTATGTTCATTTTTTCAATGAATCAGCAATTGACAATCTGCCTAAAGCCTCATACATTTCTGCAGTATTTTATTATTGGGAAAGGTTATTTATTTATTAATACAGTAGTACCCAATAGAAAGCCAATAGAAAGCCAATCGACGTACGATACTCTTATCATTGGTGTAATCTATCAAACTTCAAAAATAGTTCATCAAGGTAATACGATTGATGGGAAATAAAATCGATTCAAATGACCAAATGCCGTCAATATATATATAAATAGGGCAAAATGTACAAATTTTTTATTCATTCGCATAATTTGTTTTTTTTTTTAGTGTTTCTATCGATTATTTTCTGTTCGTTTTCGCTCCTCATTCGTTTCATCGATGAGCACGGCGAATAACGCGCTATGCAGCGCATACATATACACATCTTCGGTGGCTTCATTGTTTGTAATCAGCCAAATGCACATTTGAATAATTGATCAAAAAATGGAAATTATTGTGTTGCTGGTTCGAAATTATTCAAGTATACTTTGTAAATGTTCGACAAGCACACACATACACATGCATCTTAATACAACCGTAGATCAATAAACAATGCCAACACACAAATCGATTCGATTAAACTTTTTCCATCTTTTACGAAGAATTCACAATGGTTGTCTGCTTTAATCGGACCAAATAAATCGCCAAACTACCACATGCAGACGCAATTTTCTTCAATTAACAAGACGCTTGTATGCATTCTGCTTGAATGAGTCAAATATCAAGTGGTCGTCAAATGATGACGTCAATCGATACAAACGAACATTCAACAAAGAATTCTAAGTACGGTTTGGTTGACAAACTTTAAACTGAAAACCAATTGCAAACACATAAACACACAATCCCACTCGAACGGCATTCGATGTTCGGTTGATAAACGAAAACAAAAATCGTTTTGTTAAAATAAAGTTGTGAAAAAGGTCTCCCGAGTGAGAGGAATTATGGTTTTCTGGCCGATAAATATGTATTGACCCTCATTGTTACTCAAAGATGGATGCATTTCTTTGGGTTTCGAATGCGGTCGATCAATTGCCGATTCATCTACTATTCGAAAAGGGATTGACTTCGGTTAGCTACTCTGGCCACACATTTTGTAGAGGTATTAGTGTGCGGTCACATACGATTTTTATCCATTTGAAAATTTAATGGAATTCACCAAAGTTTGTAATATAAATGTCACAGTTGAATATATTACAAAAATTACCATTTGAACAAATGTACATATTTTAAAGTCATGACTTTTCTTTTGGTTTCAAATCGAACAAAAAAAAACTCACACACCGAATGTTATGTAATCCGAGCAGCTCAAAAATGCAGCGGCAAATGTACTGAGAGAAACTTGGCTCATTTACAAACATACGAGGTTAGTGAAGCGAATGAACCCCGGACGAGTTCGAGCGCATCAGAGAAAATTCTTGTTGGCAATCTATGCGTAAGTAAACAACAACAAACAATTGTTTCCCTTCCGAAAATGCAAAAATGTGCTGAATGTTTTTAATTTCCTGACAAAAAAAAGCTTGCGAAAAGTGAAAATGGAACAAAGAAAGCTGAATGATAATGCAAACACTATAAGTGATATGGCAAAGGTAAGCGAATGCAATTATCATGTCCTAGAAAGTTATTTTTTGACCCATTTTTCTTTCTAAACTACTCAACAGATACAAAATAATGTTTATGAACTCGTATCCGACATGTCAACCAGGCAAGACGCCGTAGAGGAGCGGCTAACTAACCTAGAAGATAAGATTCAAACACTTCAGGTGAGTGCATAAATTTATCTAAACTGAAAACTCACTCGAAGTGCCCAGACAGAAGAACGAAGTAAAAAAACACACCATAATATTAACCATCGTAATTTATTCATTTCTTTTCCAATGATTTCAATAACAAATCGTTGGAAAATCAAAGAGAAGAGATTACAAATTTAGTGCCAGAAATCTCAAGAGATGCACAATCACGATGAATTTAACATCTATTTTTTGTCGTTAAGCTCCAGTTTAACAGACATAGAACGCATAAACTCTTGCTGAAAAATGGAATTTTCAACAAAAAGTTTGGTGTGTTATGTGTTGCGCTTCAATTTCACTCAAGCAGCAAAAGAGTAGGAAGATAGAGCGAGTCTGTTGCGAAATGTGAAAGTTATTCATGAAAAAAATATCTTTTGCATAAAATGCAATTCGTAGATATACAAAATGTGTCTGAATAAATGCGAGTGCATTTGGTTGGCAAGTCACAAGCAATACACTCGAAGTACACTTGAATTTGTATTCAACAAACTTGATGCCAGTTGTCCGTTTGCGAGATGCTATTTGTATATTTGTTGGCGCGGTTTTGATACAGCGTAACATGCATATTTCACTCGAATGCGTGTAGGAAATTATTATTCGCAACACTTGACCCATGTTCGGTCGTTCATTTTCAATTTTATGAATTTTTGTATTCAAAGCGTATACAGTTCAGTTCACTGCCCTTCGTATATTCGAGAATCGTTCAAAGGGAAAACTGTAGCTAAACTATCTTTCTTCTTTTGAAGCTTCTTCTGTCAATACAATTTATGTATACATTCCCATTTGATTCTTTTCTCGCGTTGTATGAATTCAAATTGCTTGTTGCAAACTCAAATGATGAATGAATTATATTCGATTAGGAACGATTGGAAGCGCTTCCTGATATCATAACGCGATGTTTGACGCAACATCAAGACCGTGTCGAACACCGACGGAATTTTCTGCATCCAGACACAGCAGCGGTAAGCAATGCAACACTTTTGCCAACACCAACAATACCCCCGCCATCGATCGGCTCTCCATTATTAATTCCACATTCAAGGTAAGCAAAATGAACCAGGCACCACAGCAAACAAAAAAACCAAGTCACTTTCAATCGCTATATCACAACAATAAAACAAATCAAATACAACCGGCCACTATTCATATTCACTTATTTCGATAGATAAATTCGACATTACATTCATAAACATAGCACTCACTTCGGTCGCTTTTGACAGTGCAATAAGCTTACATATCAACTTTGAAATAATTTCATTGTTTTTTTTTGGTTCTATTCTGTGTTCATTGGTTTTGTTCGTTCGTTCGTTCTCTATCTCTTCGTTTGGTTTCGATTTCTGCACCGTAATGCATATACATCATGTACACGAACGTCAAAGCGCCGGATTGAATTATTCAAAATTACGGATTTAATATTTTTGATTGACAGTTTTAAATCTTCTGACCCATTTTTCGAACTATTCAACGAAAATATGAAAATCATTTTCGTTGATCCCTTTGTCGGATCGTTGATTCCATATTAGCTCTCAGGATATGCGTGCTTTCCCGGTTTCATCAACAACACTGCACACACACACACACACACATACACTTACACAATTGAGCACAAACATTCACGAAATAACGGATTCATTTGAAGGAAAAAAAACATTGTCGTCAAGCATTTAATCCAACTTGGGTACAGCTGCTTGCACCACTGTCAATAACTACTGACAACTTATAACTCTTTATCAAAATTCGATTTGTGTCTTTTGTTCAGCAATCATTTGCAATCGCTTGATGTGCATTTCGCACAAGGTTGACAGGCCATCTTATTATAATTATTATAAAAAGGATTCAAACATGCCCGAACTGGACATATCTCGAAAATTCACCAAGCATTCATACATGACTCCATTACGGCAGCAGTTTTCGGTCTTGACACACGAAATTCTCTTTTTGCACTATGAGTTCGGTCAACGTGATAAAATGCCGTTTTCTGTAATGGCTTGCGTTTTACATTATTTTGCCCCGTAATTCGAAGTAAAAAAGGATGCAATCGTTGATATCCTCCTCCATCAATTGTGTTCTAGAAAATGACATTAAGATGATTTCCATTCTGATAAGAATGAGTGGGAGGAAGAGAGAGAGAAAGCTTCCAAGAGATTATATTCTGCAGAAGGCCGCTACTTACAATAAGCTCCTTTAAAAATGTCGGAATGTTTTCATTTTGTTAAATAAATAAAGCACCATTTCGAACATTTGCAAACTACATCATTTACGCATGACATGCAAACTACTGACAAGCACTTATGTGAATGCACACACTCACTGGCATTTCCAACACAGACGCCGAGACACAGACATAAATCCAATATTGGATTAAATTTTTCACTTGAAAACAACAAACGTTTCGTCGATTTTGTGTGAGCAATTTGCATAACTTGCCATGTATATTGATGAGCGACGTCGATAAAATACCGACGTTAAAAATAAATCGATAAGTACCGCAACAAAACATCAAACCAAATTAAAAACGAATGCCACATTGATTTTTTTTTTTGCGGTTGCTGTTCACCAGTGCTCCTTCACATGCACTGGAGAAACACATTTACCGAACTGCAGTGGAAAAAAGGAAATGATTGGAATTGATTTTGACATTGAATAGAAGAAAAAAATGAAGAAGAAAAATAACGAATTCTTACATTTGCATATTCAAACATGTTTCATGCTCGAAATCAACGGGATCGATTTTATTTGTTTCAATTTCAATCGATTTATTCAATTACTAACGCTGCAACTCGCGAAAATCCACGGGATTGTAGAGATGCAAGCAAACATATCTCCCAAATAAATGCGCATATATTACAGTTATTTACATTGGATTTTCGAATGGGCAATCATAGTTCAAAACAGAAATAAATTATATAAATCAAGTCAAATGCAGTTAAAATGTTAATTCAGTTTTCAAATGTCGCGTTTCAAATGCTAGTGCGAAATGTTTCAACACAACAAAATTGTTACATTTTGTGAAAATAAACGTCAGTGGTACTTAGATTTTATTTAGAGGGGATTTGAATTGGGATCAAATGTCCGTCGAAACAAATTTGTGGTGAAAATGCGACAGATTTTAATTAGACATTCAAAACGTGCTCAGTCGCACTTGAATGCGCAATCAACTATCGGATTCCTCTCGGTTCGCTGAACCAAATACACTCTCCAACCAACGGCGCAAAACTTGTCTGGTATCCACATGAATTTATGTAATATTAAATTGGCCGAGTCACCTCTATTAATATAAATGAAACATGAAACTATTGAACCCCAAGAAGAAGATAAAAACCAAATAATGGATTAATTTACGCAAAATGAAGAAACTACTTAACAAACCCTAACGGACATTCGAATTACCAAGTGGGATTTTCCGAATGTCACTAAATCCAATCCGTAATCTTAGATGTATCACATGATTGTTTGTAGAAAATAACATGGAGCACGTAGCAATTAGAGTTCTTGTTGATGAGAAACAAAAAAGTATATGAGTGAGCGCCTTTAATTGGTTCCACAATATTTGCTCAATTCGAACGTAAACGTGAAGTGAAATAGTTCGTCGAACAGATAGGTTGTATGAAAGCGAACAAGGGAGTCATAACAATATTTCTTTAGAAAACAAAAATTCTTGAAGATTTCTTGCACAAACACTCCCTGTTACCTCATTCTCTCAATTTATGGTCTGGACAATGTGCGAGGCAAAACATTAATCTTCAATGAAACCCAATAAGTACTGAAGATATACTAATTTAATTTTGCCAGAACTGAGGCGCTCTCCCGCTATGAATAAGTCAGTCGGACTAAATGCGCTCGTATTGCAATGTAAGATGTTAGTTTTCGAAACATCTTTCACAATTGACTCGGTAAAATATTTGTAGTACATGAGCATTTTGAAATTACACTCACACAGTCTCGATATTCGGTACAGCAATGGAGACGAGCAAAATGGATAGAGCGAGGTGGGAGATTGCCATGTTTTACGGCGCGTTGATATTTATGAAATAAATTAACGTAGTGAGCCCACAGAATGTATGCTGTAATTGTTGGTGACAAGTGAAAACCAAAATGAATTTTTGCACATTCAACCCCAGCCAAATAAATTGCTGTGTGATTCTCCACTAGCTTCCACAAATAAAATGTTATCTAGGGATTTATTTTCATTGTTTCAAGTTAATTTAATACCAGCAACACATGGCACGTAAATAAAGCACATTGCCCGAGTGAAATTCAAAGATTTATTTAAGCATTTTTTTTGTTCGCTTGACTTTGTTTCACATTCTGTCAAGCTTCAGTTACAACAGAGCGCTCACTACGTCCACTCCTATCCACCATTCGAAAGCAAAAGCAGCAGTAGAAACTGTAACAAATGAAAGTTGAAAAAAAATAGAAATAAACATGAAGCCTGAATTCGTTCGCAAGCCGGATTACAAATTGCAATATTATAGTTTTAAATGGCTTTACGCGTAGCACCAGCAGCAAATTCGCACGGACATTGAGTGCATCAGCCGCAATATGCACTCGCACACTCATTTTCTACTATAGTTACTTGCTCTATTAATTTCCATTGTTCATGCCACTTCATTCATACAATTCGCTCGTAATTTCTTGTTTTCTCCCTCGGATAAAAAAAAAACACTTTTTGTCTTTTAACCGTTCATGCGTTTCTAACAGTATTAAAACAACCAATTGTTCACTTGATTTTTAGGATACAATTTTGCTGATAGAATGATGAGCAAAAAAGTACTCAAAAACAAGCATTTCTTTAGACAAATTACCACACAAACAAAAAACAAAAATAACAGAAAAAAATGTATGGCATTGGATGTGAAGTAATCCATCGTGTGACCCCACACATAGATCAAAAATAGATAACCAACAAATAATGTACCAAATTAAATAAATGCTCAAAATGTGAATGGAGTAAATGGATGCTATTGAACAAAAATCCACCAAAGTAAATAGAAGCAAGTCACAAAAATCAGTTTAGGTAAAGCTGAAAATGATTCTCAATTTATTTTCGATTATTAAATACCTTCGGATTTTTGCACAAAAAGCACATACCCATTTATATTGCTTGCACTAATTAATGGATAAGCGAATTAATACTTGTATTTAGTGCAATTTTCGTTTATTTTTATTTCCTTGTGTGGTTGTTTATTTTCGTTGTGTGTAATCTTCTATTCTTGATTTTTGTCCCGCACACTTATTCGAACATTGTAGGCTTGATGCACCTTGACAATGAACATAAAATAAGATATACCTGGTATACACACTATGTTCGACCTTATGGCAGCAAATGATTAGCATATTTCGAAAGTATATGCAGCTACCAAAGTCATTGAGATGGGGCGAATGACTCTTGTCTATTTCTGTGCTGCGTATACAGATAGATAGACAGAAGCGTATCGTTGAAGCTAATTTGCAAGTGAAATTAATGGGGCTTGTAATGGCTAAATGATATTGGCTTTTAAATACTCACATCAATGAGGTTGAATGAATTTTGAGGGGGGAAAAAACATGAAGAATTCAAACAGAGATAGAGAAAGAAGAGAAAGAGAGAAATAAAAGAATGAAAAGAACTCAAGTGCAATGCACTAGTGTCCTTGATACAGGTCTTCTATTATTCATGCCATGCATTTCAAAGTAAAACCGAAAATAAACTGTAAATGATGCAATCGAAACTAGACTGTGTTAAAGATACAACAGCAGTTCCAGTTTTCGATCGATAAGCCGGGTCGAGCATTGTGTTTTAACGAAATATAATACAAATTAAATTGAATTATATGTTCAGCTCTCCAGTTGTGTTTTTCTTTTGTTTCTTGTTTCTTTTTGAACTACTACTAAGTACGATAATAATCGGCTTATATATCGTTCCGATACCCACTGAGACTGAAATCAAAGCTGAAATCAACTCAAGTTTAGCTCTGAGCTAAAAACTTTCCGGTTGAAAAGGCACTGGCACAAACTCCCCTGAAAACCCCAAGCTATTTGTACTAAACAATCTCTTTCTCTTTTGTAATGAAATTATAAAAAAAAACATCTACATCAAACAGAATACACCGTTTGAATACAATTCGAATCTGGTCAATTTTCTCGGGCAAATCAATTAACTTATTGTTTCAGTTATTCAATCGTTCAATGACCAATTTAATAATTTCATTCTCCCCCATTGGAATGAAGCGTTGTTTTAATTTTTAAAAGCAAAACGAATCAATCAAGATTGGGCGCATATTTCTCGTTTCGTTTCATTTCATGACATTTTCTGTTGGCCTCCAGTTGCTCTAATTGGATTTATGTTGTATCAGTGTGCAATCATATCGACTTATGACAAACACCACTAGAGCAGAACAATGGGCAAAAATGTGTGCACAATGGCCAATGCAGAAAAAGAGGACATAATCCATTCTATGAGCAATAAAAATGATGAAAAATCAGCTTTGAAATGACCTGAACAAATAATGCGGCTAACGCAAAATGCGATCACGCTAGGCGTTCCACTCTCTCAGTCGCAGGCTCTCCATTGAAAATGATTTTTCATCAAAATCCAGTTAGATATTGTCAGCTGCTTCATTGATTTTATGTTGTTTTTTTTCCTCTATAGAAAGTCCAATGTATGTTCATAGGATTTCCGCAGGAAAAAAAGAAAGAAAAAATCGCCTCATTTGTTGACCTCAGTGTGACCAACCCATATAAAGCACGCCAATAAAATGAAATGTGTACGCTCGAATAAAATTGAAAAATCGCAGCCAATCTTTGGAACAAATTCAGCAAAAAAAAAAACACGGTATTGCACAGCTGCCGTGTCTGAAAAGTATCGATGTCATAGACAGCATAATTAATATATTATATGTCGCGTGCGGCCAATATAAGTATTTACTTTTGTGTGGCCAATTTATTTTTGCATGTCAGCACATTGACAATTAAGGTGCTGTTCACTTTATTTTGGCGCATTATTATTCATGACTGCAATTGAGCGCACAGAAGAAAAAAAAAGAATTGTTGACCTTTCGGCGACATTTTTCATTCATTTTGATGGCTCTTGAGTCTTGATAAACCAAATGGATCTTTGATGTTTCGTGTACAAAAAGGCTTTGGAATCAATGATTTACACATGTTCTTTTTCATTCGGGGGAGTTCCAGAATAAATAGACCGAAATACTTTAATCCGATTATACGGGGCAATCGAAAACGTAATTAGAGAGGAATAGGACGTACTCTTTTCAATCGGTTGAATATTAGATTCAAATAGGCCATCGTGTGTTTTATTTTGTTCTCTTTTTCAATGGCATCGCAACAAACGGTGAACGAATGAATGTATAGAGTAAAGCTTTTATTCGATGGGGCACGCTTATATTCGAAACCAAACATTTACGGATCGATGACAGTGAAATATTGAAGCACTTTTTTGTCTCGTTCATTGCATGGTAGCATTGCATTGCGTTTAAATACTTGAAAATCCGAAAAATGAAAGATTTATTGATCGAATGATACCCATTAATAGTGGATATTTATTAGTTTGAGCGCGTTGAAACGAATGGTTTGAACGGTTATCAGCAGCGATGTTGATTTGAAATCAAAAGAAACAAAGTAGATATAAAAAAAAACGCTTAAAATATATTTCTCTCTATCTCTTTCACTGGACACACACACTATCTACTCAATTTTCTTTGTCTTGCGAATTTAATAAATTCTCTTCCTAGATGAGTCATTAATACGTTTTTTTTTTCTGTTCTATTTTTCCCCTGTTTTGTGCAATTTTGTGTTTGTGACGTTTCTATTGGAATACGGATCGTTTTTGTGCGTTCGCAAAGAAGTGTCCCGGCAGCAGTGACGACACCCTCATATCAATGGCCATCAAGTCCAATTTTACCGCCAATATCAAGTCGAACGCCTCACTTAGTGCCAGAAACATATGTTCCAACTAGCAGTACTAGTTCGATAATCGCAACATCAGCTACAACAACAACAACCCCATTGACCACTGTAAATTATGCGAACGAAACAAGCACCAGCACTGCGAACAACGCAAGCGGCACCAACAATAGCAACAATAATAATAATAACAATAATAATAGTAACAACAATAGTGCGATTAATACAAGCGCTAATAGTTTCGAGGGTACAATAGTAACGAGTGCATCAAACACATCGATTGGCAATAGTAGTAGCGGAACAACGGCAAATAGCTCAATAAACGTAACATCGAATCGAACAAATAGCTGAATGGAGCTTCGACGGCAATCTTCGAGCACAGCATCTTCAAACACTTCAACCGAACAGAATAACAAATATTCGAAGAAACGTATTCGCGTCACACGCGTTTAAAAAAAAATCCACCAATACCTAATTATTGGAACATTTTGCATTCTCGTTTCTCTTTTGTTCTAATGTCAATGTAATATTCCCTCTCTCTTTCTCTCTCTCACACACTCTTCGCATTCGACTCGAATGGGAGAGTTCCCTTTCGTGAGTTCTATTTTGATTCTCATTGTGATTTTCGTAAGTGATTGATGATTCATTCATTTCCTGTGATGAACGATTTGGCGAGCTGAAAGATTTTAAAAATGAAGCGTTCACCAATCCAGTTAGCAAAGATGCTTTTGTTCGGCTGTGATCGAAGATTGACCGTTCTGAAGAGAAAAAAAAAATCTGTAACAAAAAATGACAAATTATATCTGAAAATAAAAATAAAATCTTTTAAATTTAATAAATTCAATGATTTTGCGAATATTTGCACCGTCCGTTTCAAGTGATAAAAAAAAAATCATCACCGAATTTGTCGGTGCAAAGATTCGCAAAAGCGCAAGAGATATCAAATCGAATTGATCAGAAATGTCTCTTTTTATGAATAAACATTAGTAATAGAACCATAGATTTCTAGACTTTAAAAGTAGTTATGTATTACTTTTTAAAATTAATGAGAAAATAAACTAACAAAACTACTGTAAAAAGAACCACAAAACAATGAATCTAATGCACACAAATGAAAAATTATGATTTCATCATTGATACAAGAATGAAGAGTATAAAAGTATAACAAATATCAATAGGAAAATATTTGCATCAACTGACTTATTTACTACTATTATATTAGACAATTCATATAAAACACACATGTACACAAACATTCAAGGAAAAACAAATGAGCTCGAATCTCGTAGTGAAACGTTGGAAAACACAGTAGAGAAAGGGAATGATGAAATTTGTAGCCTTATTACCTAGTTAAATCTTTATAATCGATTATAATTTAAAAAAAAACACACACACACACAATAAATTCATGTATCATAATTATTTAAACCGAAAGAAGAATGGACAAAAGAAATTGTTTTAGCCCTGTTTCATTTTTAAAAATACATTGTTGACCTTTTGACTAAAAAAAAAAAAAACATTTATTCGATCGTATCGTAATGTTCAAAACTCATTATTCCACAATCGATATGATAGAACTTGATTAATTATTATTAATATTGGCCGTGTGAATGACATCACCATTCCCCACCTTACACAAACAAACACGGATCACGTGATGAACTTTGGCCACCCTATTGAAAATTGCCAGAGAAAATTAATATACATAAAAAGAGAAAACCTAAAGCTTTATCAAATAAAAACAACATTTTCCCCTATTTTTTTCCAATGTTATTTACACTTCGTAGAACAGTTTCTTTTCGATATTACCATGTAAGATTTGAAAGCCCATTTGCCCGTATTGGTTAGATGCTAGCGCGAACATTTTATTGGAGCCAACCGGTTTCTTACTCTCGATCAACTGTCGAGCTGAACATAGTAAACATAGAACCATAGTTTTGTCATGAATAATTTTGAAATCAGTTACCATTTTGAAGATGTGTATAAAATCAATCGCAATGCATGCAATGCAATTATCGAAATTCCAAAATAGCAACAGGTTTCAAAAATATTTTCTCAATCTACTCTATGATTTGATTCATATCCAACTGAATTTGGTAGTTTTTCGATTTTTGTCCTTCAAATAAGAGAAAACAACTAAGACGTTCACACAAAAATATCTTCTAAAAGTAACACAATAAAACGAATAGTTGAAAAAAAAACCTTAAAAAAAATCTATCGTATTCAAGAAAGATCGGTTTCACTTATTGCATAAACAAAACTACTGTGGCTCAACATAATAACATTGAAACGCCAATATATTCTACTGTCGATTCTATAATGGAAAAAACGACGTTTTATACGAAAAATTGTTCATCGATAAGAAAAAAAAAACATCGCTCATAAACAGACTTAAAAGTAACGCAGAGATCAAAACAAAACAAAACTAACTATCACACAAAAAAGCATATAAATCTCAACAAATAACGAACAAACTTACTCGAAGTATTCCCAGAAGAAACGTACTGTTTATAATTTCAATAAAAACTGAAGCTAAACTAAATTGAATCTCGAATAGTGTCTGCAATAGTTGATAAGAATTTCAACGAAATAAAACAGAAAATCGCTTTAAATTCCATTACAGTAGCTGTCCATTGCAAACATCATTAACACTGACGTGTGTGTGTGTATGGAAACTAACATGCAAATATTTGTCAGAGAAACATTTTAACGAACGAACGTGCATGCGTTGTAGATTCATTTAGATGATTATTATAACAAATGAATGAACAAAGCCTCCTAAAAATAGCAACTTCAAAGACCAAATCTACCGTATCGAAATTCTATTGTATAATACAACTACTGAATACATTTAATTCATATTCACATATTTATACTGAATAGAGATAGAACTGGATTTCTCGTAGGCAAAATGATGATACACTTAGTGCAATTAATAATCTAAAGACACATATAGCGAAAGTTCACTTCGAATAATATTGACATAGGACAGACCAAATAGTCTTCGTAACAATATTTTAATTTTTTTTTCTAAATAACGTCACACACGCTTATACGATTCGAATAGAGATGCAATTTTCAGCAAATCCAATCCTCATACAGTATAAAGTTTTGTTTGCAAGCAAATACATGTCATTCTCAGATATGATTTCCAACAGTACAATAAAATAAGATATTAGAGAGCTAGAACGGTTTGTTTGTCATGCGACAGGTAAATTACCATTTCATATGGGCTCATAATGGCTATAATTTTTTTTCATAATCAACGTCTACCAAATCGAACGGTTTGAAATTTCATTTGAAACAGAACACAATTCTTGTGACATCCAAACATAAGATCGATTGAGCATTTTGAATTCGATTCTAACGAATTTAGTTGTTCGCATTACAAAAAATTGAGAGTATTCGTTTTTAAAGAATCGAAAAAAAAAATGATTTGGTTTTTGTGATTGGTGCTGTTTTTTTCGATCGAAATAGAACGAAAAATATGGAACTCTTGTGCGGCAGAACTGTGACGGCCTATGCTGTACATATTAAGCATGGCTAAGTAATTTTTGCAATCGTTAATTTGTAAGGAATGTTTATATTTTTTCAAATACAAATGAAATTTTAAAAAAATCCAGTAGATATTTCCAATTTTTTTTTTTTACCTGAGTTTTCTTTTGGAATTCGAAATCGAAGCGGTGCGACATATTTGCTATCTCATACGGGCAAAACAAGAACGAATACATAGCCGAGAAGACGTGCGTTCATTCTCATTAATTTAAAACTTGTTTAAAAGTGATTGTGATTTATCTCAAATTGGAATTTTTGCAATGCAGAGAAAAATAAATACTGAAACTGAATGGAACATGGAAAATGCAACAGCAACAGAAACAAATGTAAATTCATAGATAAAAATAGGACAAACAATCTGACAAAATAAAAATACACAAAGAAAACTCGTTATTGCTTAAACAAAACTGTATGTTTTTAAGATTAACTATTACGGTATTAGAGTTTAGGCGACTTTCTTAACAAACAAAAAAAGTCTAGATAATAATACATATGGATAAGATAAGAATGATAACTATATATATATAAGTGCATTAAGCACACATGCGGGCGTTCAAAGCTTTACAATTTAGCAAATTAAATGGAAAATGTGACAAAACATCAAACCAAATCTACCACACCATGACGAATTGATGCAATAGTATACCATGACCGGATCTATTGAAATTGTCATTATGAATTTAATTTGTGGATTGCGTACTAGGACCTACACATAGGTACAATATATTTAATTTAATGATACATAGTATATATAGTTACTGTAAGTTTTGAAATTAGATTTAGGGCCATTTTTTTTGTTTTTCCCTTGGAAACTTTTCATATGCCAATGGTGTGATGAGTTTGATGCGGACAAACAGAACAGAATAGCATGACGGGATAGTTGAACCAAACGGTATAATGCCAATTCGTTTTTGATGACGAAATGATGGAAATATCACTATTTTTGTATAACAATACATAGTTTATCCTACTTGAGTAGAAATTTTCCCATATTTCCAATTTGTAAACGGCATTGAGAGGCTCATCTTCTTGAATGCTGTGCGATGGTGTTTAATGGCTGACCAAAATCCAAGTTTCATTTCTCCACCATCAAGCTCACCATTCATTGGTATAAACCGCTTCAAAGAGCACTTAAATTGACCATTAGCAAACACACAAGAACTAACCAAACACAAAAAACACACACGTGTTAGTATATATGTAGCGGCGACAAGATAGAATGTTCAAAAGAGAATAATAGGGTGCCTGATATTTGCTACATATAGAATACTATTCGACTCCATTCTTTTTCCATACATAGTAAATGAACATTTGAACCATGTGGTGCAGTAAAGCAGATGCGAGTTTTAGGTTTGAATGATTCATTTCAAAGAAACAGAAATAGAGAAGAAAACCTAATGGGGCATTTCTATGCGAATCTTATTGAGTTACTTCGTTTTATGTATTGAAACCATGGTGATCACCGTGACACACAACTCGACACACAAAACAAACACTTGAACTATAAGACCTACTGCTTGAAGCACGTTTAGCTTAAGCGTAATTTTGTTATGTATTCAAATTTGATGATGATAAACCAAAACAAGGAAAAAGAATTTGTCCTTTGAACTAATGTTGACTTCTTTAGCCATAATAAATTGAGACATTTTGCTGTTAATGTTTTAATTTGTTTGCCTTACCTTTATCATTCGATTGCTATATAATATTCATACAGATTTTTTATCTATCTCTATCTCTCTCTCTATCTCTCTCTCTCTCTCTCTCTCTCTCTCTCTCTCATTTCAATCACAACAAGTTCAAATTTTAACATTACTAGCGTAATTAGTTAAAACGGTTGAATGAGATACGCAGCGTATGGTTTACAAATTTTATTAAATGCACACACACACACACTTTTCTCATGAAATAACAAAAGTTTGTTGTTTTAGATTATATTTCCATCAGATAATAAATAAATGCCGCTTGGCATTAGACAGGCAGCGAAAAGACTTTCTCACATCAAATTCTAAAGCAGTGTACATAAGAAATGAGATTAAATTTCAAATAAATTTCAAATCCAATTTGGCCATATTACGTGCCGGAATGATGGAGAACCACTTTGAGTTTGTTCGATTTGAATAAAAAAAATAATAATACGATTGAAAGAGTTATATTAAAAAAAATATATATTTTGTTATGGAATTGGTGTATTCAACGTGTAAATATCAAATGGAGTAGTTTTTGTTTTTTCGTTTTTATTATCGCAACGGAATATATAGAGGAGTGAATAGGACGTTGACACTTGATTATTATTAACTCAGTTTGTATATACAGTGTTTTTCGAGAAAAAAACAATTAGTGAATTAATGTAGAGTGTATTAAAAGTTCGTAAAACAAATTGTCTCTGAAAAGCTTCATTTAAATGAAAAACTCATAATAAAATCGAAATACTTTGAACTCAATCCAGAAAATAAATAGCCAAAACGTTTGCTCGCGCAATGCGTCGAAACAAGCGATGATTTTTAAACTTGAAATTGAAATGAATTTCGTTTCGGCGCACGTAGAGAATTAGAATTAACTGGATCGGTTCTGTTTGCGACATATTCGTTTTAAGTTTCATTTTCATGCGCCTAATGCACAGCGATGAGGTATAAATGATCCACGCGGTGATTGTGATTGAAGTGACAAAGAAATTGTGACCAATTCAACTCTAGTACATTTCTAAATAAACGTAATGGCATAAAATTAGACAAACTTTTAAACCGTACATACCATTATAGATTTCTTAACACGGTCCCATTCTTGGCCCTCAAATAATAACAAGTTTACCGTTCTACCCGAAAACATTCATTAACTAAATAGGCAGAATGTTATAGCAAATGTACGTAAGCAAAAATATCGATGTCAGTTGAACAAAAACGTGAGCGTATTCATTCCAGGGCCTAAACGTTTTTTTCCATTTGATTTTTATGATTTTACGAAATTAACAAATTTTTGGCTTCATCATTTCATTGAATTCTGAATGTTTGACACAAAAAAAATATCTTTAGAAATCATGCATTTATGCATGAGTGGTTTAAAAATGATTTAAGTAAAAGTGATTTGCTCTGATTTTGGGCCCTGCCAAAACATAAACATATTGTATAGCAAATGAAAAATGCGCAAAATATAAAGTGGGTTCTCGATGAATTTCTTCAGTTGGAATTCAGATCAACCAGACACGCGGTACACGCTTCTCATGAATCGTACATAATACAAATTAAACGAAATAACAACAAAAAATTTACTTGTAGGGCATAAAAAAACATTGTTTTTTTTTTAAGGAAAACTAAAAAAGACATAAATTAGCTCCAAATCCCGACACAAAACATAATATAACAAACATGAAATATATCAGAACGGATTTATTTAAAAACAAAAAGTAATAAACTATCGAGAAAAAAAAGAAGGAAAAACTAACACATTTTGTTTATTAAAATATGATTCTCAAATGTAGGATAAATATGTATTTGGTTAAAGTGTATGATTGAGTTCTTTGAATTCATTAATTTTTGTTAGTTCAAATTCATTAATACTTATAACGAAATATAAAATGTTAAAAAGAACAAAAAACCAATAAAGTTAAATACATCAATTTTCTAGAAAATGGTCTTGTCTTCTTCTTTGACGTCTCTGTGTTATTGATTTCAGGATGTACATTGAGCTCCATATCATATCGGGAAAATGATGCGAAGGGTAAGCAAATTTTCTTCCGAATCTTGGAAGCAATTTGAGTCGAGCAGCACACGACTTTGTTGTGGCCAATTAAACCCCATCATATAATTTACAAACAAATTGTATACCATTTCAAAAAACCATTCAACAATTTCTAAACAACTCAATTTTGTTTATTCCACATAAAATCGAACGTGACTGGGTTTATTCATATTTTGCCACTGAGTTTAATTGAAATTTTCCATTCAAACGGCAGCAGCACTAATGA
This sequence comes from Sitodiplosis mosellana, assembly GCF_009176505.1. Classification (NCBI taxonomy): domain Eukaryota; kingdom Metazoa; phylum Arthropoda; class Insecta; order Diptera; family Cecidomyiidae; genus Sitodiplosis; species Sitodiplosis mosellana. The sequence continues at coordinate 20,629,320 of NW_022595244.1, read as the reverse complement.
CGAAAAATAATGAATTTAATAATGGCAAAAGTGATTTTCAATTAATAATTGCTCGTTCATGATTGGAATTTCTTCCAATGCTCGACGAAACGCCTCGAAATCCAACCGCTCGAAATGGCACTAATTTACACGAATTTACTCCATTTAATTTCGACGAAAATGCTAACAGTCAATTATAAATATGAGAACTAAAACATACAAACACCAAGTTCAATCTACCGTCATAAGAAAAATATTAACTCACAGTGTTAGCGCGGTGTTTTGCGATGGAAAATCAAAATGTAAACGAGTCAAATGTAGACCTTAACAATGAAAAATCCAAAACAATAGCAATAATTGCACGAACAAACATCGACATGCAAAATTGTTGCATGAAAGTGCATAGATCTCAAACCGTTTTAGTTTTAGTGCTGTTTTTACAAATGCATGAATCTGTTTGAGACATGGTTGAGATTGAGTAGTTGCCCTTTACATGAAATCGAAACAAATAGTTTCTTTTATCTTGTCTTGCAATAGCAAGATAGCATGATTTTGACGAAACATTTTCGAATGTAGAAAACGCACGGAAAGCAATTCAACCAATGCTCGTAGCGTAATTAAAATGATGATGATAGCATCAGTTTACTCTATCAAATTTCTTCTAATGCAACAAACGTTGTTTCCTTGTGCAAACGAACATCTTACGTTCAAGCAAACCGTTCCCTCACTTCGTATACAACACACTGATGGTGTACGGTACGCGTGTGCTACGTAATTCGCATGCAATTAAATTCAGAACTCTCTAATAAGTCAATAAATAACAGAGAGGAATGATAGCATCTTGGATTTGATATATTTCATTGCGAGTTGCACGAAAATATTTCGTAAAATATTCATCCGGCTAGTTTTTGACTGGCAAAATTGTATACGAAAAATATCGACGGACGTCTACCGATCATGCAAACTACTTTGAATATTGAATATTGAATTGTTGATTCCTACAGAAAATTCCACTTTGCATTTGCAATTGTTTTGGCTATTAAAAACGTTGAATTGAAACGCAAAAACAATAATATATTCCAAATCCAAATCGTATAAATAGAGAGCATTGATGCAAACGGAACTGTTAGTCCATTTTGTGCTCTTAACCGATTCAAAAGCTGGATTTCGGCATAACATAAGCCCGTGATAACTATAACAAAAAATTAAGCAAAGTGATAAAACTGTGAAAATGAACGCCAAAGGATTTACTCTAGCTGCAATTTTGCTTATTGGCTTTGTTTTAGTTGCCAACGTTCGTTGTGCTCCTGAACAAGTAAGAATCTTTTTTCGTTATTTTGGTGTTTATGTCGTTCACCTGCTGCATTTATAGTATTAAAAAAAAATAACTTTTTTCCATTTATGGAATTTCAGGTTGAACCAGAAAGCCTTCCAATTCGAGTAAGTTTGTTATTGTTTTCTTCAAAACTGTGAGCAAGTATTCATTATTTTTTGTTTCGTATCTCTTCGTAATCGATAGGTTCGCCGACAATTGCCATCGATTCCTTCAATTCCCGGAGTACCAGACCCATCCAGTCTTCCCGGTGCATTCCAAAAAGCAGTGAGTAATCAAAAATTCGATCGTATGCAAATAGTTTCGGTTTGGTTACTTTCATTCAGATCATTACATTCTTTCAAATCATTCAGGGTAGCGGATTTACCAAAGGTATTCCAGGCGCTGATAGCATCCCATTACCACGTGCAACGCGCTCGGCCCCTCCAACAGCTGTACGATCAGATTGATTAACCGCAGTAGTTTGATTTAGACACAATATTTGGCCATGAGAAAGACATTTTCCTCCTTATCTTTTGTTCCAAAACAGGCACCAGATACGGATAAAATGATGATGACACGCATTGTTAAACGTGAAGCACGTGGAACTGGAAATTTGCCCACAAAAACGGGTTAAATTTTTAACCACAAATTCCCACACACACACACACACACACAACACAACGCACTTAGTTGCGTTATCCCCTTTGATCTTCAAAATATATCTTTTGCACTTCTTTTTGAATTGAATCCATTTGATGTGCAGTTATTTATTCTATCCTTAACATATTGACACTTCTATGTTGATAAAAAAGAAAATGTAAAAAGATTTATAAATTTTTTTCGAATAAACTTTCTATTTTCCCCTTCGCAAACGACGATGTAACAGTGTTTTATTCGTTTGTATTGGTTTGAGATGACACTTTGCTTTCCAGACAATCAATTCCAAGAATTTATTTTCATTCGTTTCAATAAATCATAAACAGTGCAAATGAACGTTGTTTACAAATCATTATGCTGAATCACAGGCAAGAACACACACACACAGTATCATCTCTGACAGATTTCGTTGAAACATAAAGAAGACGCGCAAACGAAATGAGTGCATGTGACAGTTACATTGAGACACTTTAGTTTGAAGGTTGTTCAAATGAATGACAATTGAGCAAATGTTTGATATACATCGTTGAAAAAAAAAAATGGATTAAATCTCTTGAAAAATAACAAAAATACTAGCGACATTTCGGGAAAGAATTATTTGAAAAAGAAAAATGGAAGTAATTGTTGGTAATCATACATTGATCATAAATCCAGAAAAGTCGTGTCGATTATGTTTGTCACAGTCATTGGATATGCACAATATTTTCTCAAGTTTGATTGTTGATGGTTACATCGTATCAGTTGTTGATATGCTGGCATATACATTTGATATAACTGTACGTGTGTTTTGTTTTTCGTTAGCATATCAGTCGATTCACTATTTGATACATTGAAATAATTTTTAGGTTAATATAAACAACAGGTTGTTGCCGCATCACATTTGTAACGATTGTCAAAAGCAAGCTGTCGCTTTTTACACATTCAAGCAAAAAATTAAAAGACTGGAACAATCATTGTTTTCCATATTGTCTTTGCCCGAAACTGATTCTCCCACGAATGACGTTGTTCAAGGTGCGGATGCCGGTGACACAACACCAACGGAATTTGCGATCGGCTCACACAGCGAACTGATCGAATTAGATGTTTTTGAAGTGGAACAAGATATTGAAAGTTCGGTCAAAGAAAAAGCGGTCGAAATTTGCAGGTTTCAAGCAACTAACAGCGATGAAACAAACAATAATTCGGAAATTATTACCAATCCTATTTTCAACATTGAACATCATGATTTATTGATTGTGGAAGAAAAAGACGAAAAAGACTCAACACAAGTGCAATCAACGCGAACATTGCGTCGTAGTTGTCGTGCTGCCCGGAATTGTTTGGAACCAAAAAATTCTCACACAAAGCGTCTACGATCAGAAAAGAAGACAAGCAAAAAATCAGGTTTGGAAACTGTAGCATTGAAAGTTTGCTTCGCAAATGTCGTTGAAAGCAATGACGATGATGATGAGTTCAACGATGGAAATGACAACGAATTCATTGACTTCAATCATCATACAATGCGTTTAATCATCAAGCATTTTGATTTCTTTGCGTGTCACAATTGCTGTCTACTTTTCATTTCCAACGAAAAGCTAAATGAACACAACACCAGCTCGCACCCTAGTATTGAATTAGAAAACATTGACAAGTCATGCGCTTCAGACTATACATTTCTCAATGACTCCAAGATACTCAAAGTGTACTCTTGTGGAGAATGCAGTAAATCATTCTCGACTGTGGGCAAGCTGAAAAGTCACGTCCTCAGTCATGCCAACAAATTTGACTGTCCAATCGAAAATTGTGGATGTCAATACAAGCATTTGGCACGTCTCACCAATCATATTTCCAAAAAGCATATCAACATGAAGCACCAGATCTGCTTCCATTGCAACCAATCTTTCGAGTCATACGATGATCTTCAGACACACATCAGGAATTCTTGCAAAGCAAAGATATTTGAGTGCTTTGAATGTGGTAGATCCGTTCAATCAGATAGATCAATTGGATAAATTAATTTGGAATTTTGTTTTGCAGATAAAAAATTCTTCTCGAAAAAAGCGTTAGCTGAACATTTGAAAAACATTGACGGAAAAAAATTCAAGTGCAGTACATGTGGCAAGGCTTTTAAACAGCAAAGTGAACTCACCATCCACATCCGATCACATACGTAAGTCGATTCAATAGTAGCTACCAATTTGTTCATATCGTATATAAATTGAATACATTTTATGCGTAACATTTCTGATAGGAATGAGCGACCATTCCAGTGCACCATCTGCAATAAATCCTACAAGACCAGCAGCATGCTCACATCTCATATGGATTCACACATCAGCGGAAAGACATTTGAGGTAAATGGCAATAATGGTTTTGATATATGCACAGTGTTTCATTTGTTGTGCAGAGTAAATAGTCAATAATTCAATGGGTTTGTTTCTACACAGTGCCAAATCTGCAACACGAATTTACAATCCCGTGCAACATATCGTAGTCACATGAAGCGTCATAGGGTTGGAAAAAAACATGAATGCGAACACTGTGGCATGAAATTCTTCTCCAATTATCATATGCGATTGCATCAATCAAATGTGCATAGGGAAAACGTGTCTAATATTCAGGCCGAAATCCATGACAACAACAATGATAACCTCAACCAAATTATGAATGATGGTGATCTTGCTAAATTCATCGATAACGATGACATTATGAATTTTTTCTTATAATATCTGGATAGATTTGTATATCAGAACAAATTTTCCAACTTTTAATGTACTTCTCCAGAAGTCACAATTCAATTTGGATTAATTTTATGAATTACGTTCACTGCTGTGATCTTCGTTACATATTTCTTTAAATATTAATTGTATTTTGATACTTGAAGAATTATTACCAAAATACTCATATTGAAAAATTTTAAATTTTAAATAAAGAAGTCTATTTCAGTGAATTTTTCTGTAACAATCGACTTTCGTTGTTGGATTTTGAATTTGGTTGTCACCAGCTCCACTTAACCTTAAACGAGTGAGTGTATGATGATGAACTGAAAAGGAATCATTAAATTGTGTACTCAATTTCTATTCTCGGAAATTTTCAATATATAATTTTTTTTAATTGAAATTAAAAAAAGAAAAAAAAACGGTTTTAATTTAACGTTGAAAATATAACAGATTTAATATACTCTATGAACCCGATCCACATTGTTTTAACCGTCTCCACTGAATGACATACTAAAAAAATATCATCAAACGAGTTGTACTAAAGAGTGAAACGTCAAATGTCTTCTGAAGAAAAAAAAATGTATTAAAATAGGTGCGTTTGACAGAAGTCGATGAAATACAGTGAGACGCGCATCCATTTTAAACGCATCAGTTCAGAGATTATTCAATTCCAGTCAAATGAAAAGCAAATTCAATACGAACGTTCATTGAAAATACAGAAACACAGTTTAATTCCCGCTACGTTCAAAATTGCAAAAAAAAAAAAGAGAAATCAACAAACGAAAAACCAGCTTAGAATTTTAGCCAAGAAAAATGACTGAAAACTCAATGGAAATAATCGATGGAAATTACGAATTGGATATAAATCCAAAGAAAGTGTGTCGTTTGTGTTTGTCACAGCCGCCGAACTTGTTGAATGTTTTCTCAAACTCAATAGTAGACGGTTACATTATATCGGTTCCAGATATGTTGGCATTTACCGTTGATATCACCGTATGTGTTGATATTGATCATTTTCAAAACTATATGATGATGTTTTTTTTTTCACATTCATTACCCGTTTTGTTCAAAATCTTTTTAGGTTACGGCCGATGACAAATTGCCCAACAAAATATGCAGCGAATGCAAGAAGCAAATCATTTCTTTTTATACATTTAAACAAAAGACAAAACGAACCGAGCAATCGCTCATTTCGATGATCTCATCGGAAACAAGCACGGCACAAGAGACTGCTGTTCAGGAGGTGGTCACTTGTTCATTGTGTGAGGCTACATTTGATACAGAAAGCACTTTCATCCAACATGCACAACAGGAGCATCACGATGTTGACGTCTACGAATTGGAAAATCAATCGACAAAAATTATTAAGCCGAATTCCAAAGAGCAACAAATTGAATTTTACGATTTTGATTCGATGGGAAATGTGGGCGAGAGTGGCAATGAAACCGAAATCACCGATAACATTCAAATTGATGAACACGACATGTTATCGATGGACGATGAACCAGCGGCAACAGCTCTGCCAACTCGATCGTTGCGTGCTCGTACAGCCGCGAAATCAAAGGCGAAAACGGAAACGTTGGTGAAAGCAAAACGCGCTCAACCGCCAGTGGAAAAATCAATTCCTCCAAAACTGTCTTTTAAGGCGGAAATCAGCGATCTGGATGAAAATGATGTCGATGTAACCGATGACTACGATTTCGATCACAGTGGCAGCGAATCTCTCGATTTTTACGAGTGTCCACTTTGTTCAACACAGTTTGCCGACAGAGATGAGTACATTCAGCATTGTAGAGAGCACGATGGAACCGAATACCAATGCGAAAGTTGTAACAAACTCTTTGACGATGAAGACCAGCTGCTGCAGCACGACTGTGAGACAACGGACATGAATGACGAAGAATTGGTTTGTGTACCGTGCAACAAACGATTGAAATCAACGGCACAGTTGCGACAACATAACAAAATGCACGATTCGATGAGCTTGATTATTAACTACCTTGACTTTTTCCCGTGCCACGATTGTTGCCTGCTTTACATTTCCAAAGATCGACTAAATGAACACAATGCAAATGTACATCCAGGAAAGGGTGGCAAAACTGGTTTAACGGAAAAAATCGTCGATGAATCGTGCACCGACTATCAATTTTTGGATGAGGAAAAGCAATCGGATTTCAAAGAAGGTGAAGTTTATTCGTGTGGAGAGTGCAGCCAGTCTTATCAGACAATTAACGAACTAAAGTACCACGTCATTTTGCATGCCAGCAAATTCGAGTGTCCGATCGAAGAGTGTGGTTGCCAGTATGATCAGATGTCACGGCTCAGCATTCATGTGCTCAACAAACACATCAACACCAAGAATTTGCAATGCTTACACTGTAGCCAAGCATTCCAAACATACGACGACCTTCAAACTCATCTCAAACACTTTTGCAAAGAAAAGAAATTCAAGTGCTATGAATGCGGTAGGCAAATGTTGCAATTTATTTCTTACATGACAAAACATAAACAAATATCGTTCTTTTTCTCTTTCAGACAAAAAATTCTTCTCAAAAAAGGCCCTAATTACACATTTGCGAACACTGAAAGAGAAAAAGTTCAAATGTAAACTGTGCGGAAAGGCTTTTAAACAGCAAGGTGAACTCACCATTCATACTCGATCACACACGTTAGTTGATTTAATACTAATTCATCAAATTGTTCATATCGTATATAAATTGAATACATTTTATGCGTCACATTTCTGATAGGAATGAGCGACCATTCCAGTGCACCATCTGCAATAAATCCTACAAGACCAGCAGCATGCGTGCAGCTCACATGGATTCACACATCAGCGGAAAGACATTTGAGGTAAATGCCAATGATTTTGATACATTTTAATCATTTTCATGCACAAAGAAAGTAATCGAACTGAATGCTTTCATTTTTACACAGTGTCAACTCTGTGATAAGAAGTTGCAGTCGCGGACCAGCTATCGCAATCACATGAAACGCCATACGGAAGAAAAGAAACATGAATGCGAACACTGTGGCAAGCGATTCTTCACCAGATACCACTTGAAATTGCATCAGTCGAAGATTCACAAGGGGCTCAGCACCGAAACAACGAGTGCTGCTGATCTGGCCCAATTGATTGACGACGATAGCACAATGATCATCTTTGAATAAATTCATTTGGAATTGGTGTTCTTCATCACGCATAAACTGAACGAAAACACACAACACTTCTTTTATTGTACGTTAACATATGTATTCAAAAATAGGGATAATAAAGGGATAAAATAATAAAGTATTTTGATTTAATAGAAATGATAATAATTGGCGCCAAATTAAGAAAAACCAAAACCATCATCAAAAACCAGAATTGGTAAAGAATTCATATCATTTACAAAAATAATTCTAGAATGGAATTTTTTACTAAAATAATCAGGCGATATTAAAATGATCCAAAAAATTCTGCTTCGTACTCTACATCTTGACGATGATATTTTGTTTATTTTTTCGTTTTGGACGTCGTCGTCGCCGCTGTTGGCTTGTCGTGCCGTTTCATATGGAGAGTAAGATGATATTTGCGATTGAAATTTTTGCTGCACAAATCACAGTGGAATTGTCGTTCACCATGGATTTTTTTGTGACCACGCAAAATTCGGGCTGACTTGAACCTTTTTTGACATATGTTGCACTGAGGTCACACGTTGAGAGAGAAAGAGAAAGTTATCGAAATAAATGCAATTATTATTTGCTCTTCTACTTTTCAAAATAAATGCGACAAAAGGGTAAACAGAGACTACTAACCTCAAAGTTATTCTCAGTGGTGTGTGTGATTTCGTGGCCAATTCGCTGACCGACAGTCTTAAATCGTGCATCACACAGTTTACATTTGAATGGTCGCTCGAGCGTGTGCGTCCTGAGGGAAAATTTGGTGATTCACATTAGAAAATGTTTATTGTTCCATTAGCAAAACAAAGTGATGATTACCTCAGATGATTGGCCAAATCGTTGTTCTGTAGAAATGCCTTTTCACAATAGTAACACGAATATCGTCGTTCATTCGTATGTGTTCTCATGTGCATGGTTAAGGTGCTCTTTTTATAGAATGATTTTCCTAAAGGAACAAAAGAAAAATTTGATGGTTGTCAGGATGTGAGTGTGTGTGTGTGTGTTTTGTTCCCAAAATGAATGCAATGATTACCGCAAGCTTCACACTTGATATTGCGTGCAGGACACGTGCTCCGTTGATGTTCCTTCAAATCCGCAACATTTTTAGCATCGTATGTACAGTGCGTGCATTCGAATGTACGTGTTCGTTGTGAGTGACCGCGTATCAAATGGAAGTATAATAGTGAGAAAGTGCTGGCAACATGATCACAGTCGCTTTCCATGCATGTGTATTCGGCTTGGTGAAAGTAGATGTGATGAAGGCAGTCTTTGAGGTTTTTGAACACACTTTCACATATGCCACATGTGTGTGCCAATTCGGTGTGAAAGTACTCGGGATGGCAATCTAAGCTTGACAAATGTTCGTCCTCAAAATGCATTTGAAATGCTAGTAAATCTTCAAAGTCTAAAGTGCATAAACTGCATGAAAATGTATTGGTATCAATGTTTTTGCAAGTGGAAAATAGGCGAATCATTGGATCATTGGCTAAATACTGATAGTCGGTGCATGTGTCCACTCTATTCAGTTCCAATGATTGTTGACACCCTTCATCGGCGTCAACATGTTCCATCAGACTTCCGATGAATGGAAAAGCGGTCAAACATCGACTACATCGAAAAAAATCCATCGAGCCGAGCAGAAATGGCATAATTTTTGCATGTTCTTTCAAATGACTTTTCATGAGGGGCTCCAATACTTGTTCGTTGCAATATTCACAATCGACGCTTTCCGCCAAATCCAATAAAAACCGGTTTTGCACCTCTTCCTCCTCAAGTGGGTCGGTGTTTTCATTCTCACGAATCTCTTGGTCTTGCATTGGATCAGTGTCTTCATTTTCGGCATTTGTCAAATAAACAAGTTGCCAAACATCCTCAGACTCTTCACTCTCTTCGACATAATCAGATGGAAATTGTTCCTGTTTGCTTTGTTCGGAATTTGCTTCGTTGACATTGACCTCAACAGCTAATATGTCCGATTCATCAATATCACTAGGAATTTGTGTTGATTGAGATCTTCGTTCCGCTGGTAGAGGTGTTAGAAATACGTCAGCCTCATCGTCTGGCGAAATTTTTAGGATTTTTCGCAGTAAATTATGTGATTTCACACTTTTCTGTTTGAACGTGAACGCTTCAAACATTGTCGACTCACATTTTGTACAAATATTTTGTGGAAAGTTGTCATTTTCGATTATCTGTAATATGCATCACAAATGAAATTCAAGATCATTCAAAAGATAAGATTTGAAACTGTTGATTTACCGTAATGTTCGTAACATTTTTGTACACTTTTGGAATGGGCCAAACATCTCCGTCAATGATATCGCAGCGAAACAATGATTTTAGTTGACAATTTCGCGCCAAGCAATTTCGGCACATTTCATTTGAGTTTAAATCCAAATGATATTTGTCAGCCATTCCCGACGCATTATCAACAGCCAGTGTGCAGAGCAACAATCCACTTCAAACTTGAAAATGTAATGATTTTTGTTTCTTTTTTGTCCGTATATAACAACACTTTAATTTCGATGAAACAAACACAACAGCTCAGTTTGATTTGCCATCTGTCATTGAATCTGTCTCAGATGTCAATGTCATTCCGTTTGCAATAAACGCACACACAAATCTCCAGTTTGACAGTTCACACAATAATACCAATGTTGATCAAAATAAACAACTACTCCAAATGTGATTCTTATCGCAATTTCTATGGTAATTTTCTTAAAATGAGAATGGTTCATTTGCAGAAACAGTGGAATAAATTCTAAAGAAAGAAAAAAAGAATTGTTTAGTTGTAATGGCACAGAACAGTGTACACGTAACACAAACTCTACAGGCAAAACCATCGATCTTTGAACTTGTAGCGGCCGATTCACTTCAATCAACCTTCTATCCAGCACTCAAACGAATCGCTAATGTAAGCATTTAAATGCACATCAAAATATTTTTCTCATTAAAATTCGACTGTTGTTTCAGTTCTTGGTCAATTCGAATCCAGCCAAATATGGTTGGCTATCACAATATTATGACGAAATATATTTGTGTCTGAATGCGGTCATCCAGCAACATTACATTCGGTGTTACGGTAAAAAATCAATTGCATCCAAAAATAAACCGAACAAAATTACAACTGCAATTATTCTTTACCACAGGCGGCTCCTTGGCCGAGGTGTTTTACAGTTTGTCTCGAGTACGTACGAGAAATGAGCAATTTTCCACATTCGACAAATTATTGGCGTTTATACTGGTCGTGATTACACCATACATCAGAGCAAAGTTAACGAATTTAATGGCACAATGGGAGGATGACTGTGATAATGAAGTTATTGATGTAAAAGAGTTGAGACGAAAGAAAAAATGCATTACCGCCTATAAAATTGCCAAAGGAATACACGATTGCTTGCAAGTCGTCCAGTATGTTGGATATCTTTCCGATCGCAGCGAAACACATTCCATTTTCAATCGAATCATCGGTCAACATCTAGTCTATTTATCAGCGGATTCCAATTTAGATTGGTCGTGGTCGGATTTGTTTTCAATGAATTTCCACAAGTCGGCCGTTTTAACGGGAATGGTTTTTCGAGCCTTAGAACTGTCTGCATTCTTTCTTCAATTCGTTCAATGGTGGCAGAACGAGACAAGTCACGGAAATTTAACCAAGCTACCAAATCCAGAGCCACCCAGCGCTAATCCAAATGCAGCGGGACGATATCGAAATATTTGCCCAATTTGCTTACAAACTTGGAAAATTCCAACAGTCAATCGGATATCTGGGTGAGTGACACAAATGATTCGGCCAACGACCCCCATCGAAAAAGAACAATGAGTAAAAATTTTCAACCATTCTTCATTTCAGATATGTTTTCTGCTTCAAGTGCATCGCAAAACATTTGAATAGCGACAGTCGCTGTCCAGTTACAAAGTACGCAACATCAATCGACGATTTGATACGGATCTATGATTTATAGGGTAATTAAAGTGTGGTGAACTCAGGATGTACGGGACACCGGGATATAAAATGAGACTCAAAATTTTGATGTTCGTATTGTTTGCTATGTATTTATGCTTACTTTAAATAAAAAGGGTTTAAAATGGTATACAAATAAGTTTGATTATTTTATGCGTTGTCCATAGTATACTGTATATTATAATTGTTCAATTTATCAGCAGGTTTGGGTGGTTTGGATCCTTTTACTTGTCACTGAATTTGATGGTAACATCCAAAGTCTTCATATTTGGTTGAAGATATGAATGCAATGACAATACATCGAGTGCTGCTGGGCGATCAAATGGAAAGCCCATGCTTCTGCTGTCGGGATATTTACGCTTCGGCAGACTACAGTAGGATGATGCACTTCTGCACTTTCCATATGTACCGTCATTACTACCCTTAGTGGAAGGGTCGACAACCTAAATTGTGTGTGAAACAAATGAGTTTTAGTTTCTTTTGCTATATCTAAAATCGTTCATTAGCTCATTACCGGGTCATCTTTCGAAACCATGGCAAAAAGTAGGAAATTAGCGCCTTCTTTTGTGCCCTTGGGAATCAAGAGATGAGCGGGCCACCCCGACAAGCAATACGATGAGTCGACATTTGATTTGGAAGTTATCGACTGTCGAATTACGTCTGGTTCGAATATATTTTTGGATGGGATTGTTACCGAAGACTCAGTCGATCTGCGAATAATATGATTTTTTCCAGGTGGAACTGCAATTAAAATGATGAATTTTAATTTGAATACGGTCATTAACCAAATTGTAATAATAACAAAAGTTTCACGTACGGTTCACTGGGAAGCGATCCAACTCTATCATCAACATTCTAATCTCTTCGAATGTGAGTTCTCTATCGCGAACATTATTCTTTTGGCTCAAAAAAATGCGAACCGTTCCCGTTTGTTGCGATGAACTGTTGTTCTCTATGTCGAATACATATTGAAAATCTTCATGTGCCAAGTGTACACATCTTACAAAAATATCACCGTCAGGTTGAAAACTCAAACCATTTTTAAGATTGAAGTCACTCTCATCCCAACTGGTATTTATTTGGTTCTGCTTGCCACCTTTACCATTTTCAATGGATATTGAAGATATTTTGATGCCATCAAAACCAAGCTACAGTTCAGAGAAAAAGAGTTTGAATGTTGTTGAAAGTACACTTTGTTTGAAATCGAATTTTACCTGATTTTTTGTGTATGCTGGCAATTGGGATTTATGATTTTGAACAATTCGCACAAGGAAGGCATACCAGCGATAGAAGAGCACGTCACGTGTACATGTTGAAGGCTCGCCCATTACACTGTACGCTTGCAATGCCATATTTTCCGGGTCATGACAATAAGCGATGAAAGCATGGCCAATGTTACAAATATCGCCGTAGTATGTTCGATTCGGTGACAGTACAGATGACTGAATTTTAAATGGTTTTCGATTAAAGAAATGAGATTTAAATAATAATAATAATAATAATAACCTGTAATATGTTGCCGATATGATCAACACCTTTATCGTTGTTCAATGGGATTTGGGCACCTTTGTCCTATAATGTTTTACAAATTGAATATTTTTGCCGAATATGTAAATTTATTTTGCTTAAATGTCTAGTTATCTGTTTAGTGCTTACGTCTAAAATGTTGCCCAATTCAATTGCGTTGCAAATTCGATCGATCCATCGTTGAAATTTCGTTTTATTGACGACAAGTCCTTCGTATGGACGATGCAAATCACGTATTTTACTGTTATCAAAACGTGGCGCCCATGAGTGTAGCAGATATTGGGTGCATATCTTAGGAAAATAGCCCTCTTCAATCGGTTCATCGAAATTGGATAACGGCACAACCGGAAGCAAACCATTGCAATAGCGTTCAGCATTATATCGCGCAATTATTTGCTGATGGAAATAATACCATAGCTCTCCGCGACGGTCCAAATCCACGATTTCCCTCTTCACCGCTTCGAATGGATGAGTCAAATGCCAGAAATCATAGCAAACATTCAAACCAAGATCATGTCGAAAGTATTCCAATCGTACTTCAGCGTATTTGTCAGTGGCCATTTTTGGTATATCGATCAAAATTGGTTTCTATGACAAAAATGAGTGTTTGAAAAATTATTCAAAAATAAGTTTACAAATATTGTTACCCTCGAGCCCTCTGGAACAACCGTCAACTCTTCGATTGCATGCTGGAATACCTCAGCAGGGAAAAACTTATCCGGAAACGTTTCCTGTGATTTTTTTTTTTAACGAATATTTAGTCGATTGCGTATTGAAATTACAACTAATTTGTATATTATTGTTTTTTTACCGCGGGACTCAGTAGCAACAAATCAGCGGTATCTTTTCGGTTGAGAACCGCCATGCCAAAACAATAATTAAACAAGTTCGGATTGATAAAGTCACGACCATACGAAGAAATTTGCAATAGTTTATCAACGGAGTCGATGGATATCAAATAATCGATGAGTCGCGAGGCGATTTGTCGATGAAGTGGAAAAAATTGCGAGAAGAAATCCGATCTATTCAATCCAGTGAGGGTAAACGCTAAAAGAATTTCCTGATTTTGTGGATCGGTATTTTTCTCTGCATCCTCAAGTCCAGCTTTCTGATGCGGACGACTCATAACTGAACCAACACGTTTATTCACTTTATGCGATGACATTTTGTTTTTGATTTAGGCGACAAACTACAAAATTGAAACTTGACCTTACTTTCTTACTAACTGATGGAACCGAAGCTATTGCTCTGCTTATATACAGATGTTGCCGGATGTAGGTACATTGTACGTCTTAGAAATTCGCCAATTTGGTTAACCGCAAACATTTTTCTTTGCTACTTTCTATGCAATTTGTAATGCATGTTATCAATTTCACTTACCATATATCCTACGCTCTGCATGTGCAATGTGTATACAATGTACACGCTTCCTTTTTGTTGTTGCAATCAACATTCATAGAGATTGAATGTGAGTTTTAACAGGAAATAAAATACACGAGAAATTGGTTTTTTGTTATTATTTTTTTTTTACTTTATTGCTGTAAAACTTATGAAATAGCACGGCATATTAAATGGTATTGAAAATCACTAAAATTATGTATTTGGATTAGAATTTCAATGAATTTGTTTTTTTTTTGTGAGACCTAGAAGTTGCTAAGCATTTATACTTTTGGAATTGTTGCTTATGTTTAAAAAGAAAGAAAAAGATGTTAATCCCGGTGCTTTCCCTACACCAAAAACAAAAATTTCGTTGGTATATTTGGTATTGACGAAAGGAAAAAAATGTATTAAAAGAAGAACTGAAATCATATTTTTTTTTTCAAATTTAAATAATAAAAAGGCTAAAATACTTTCATGCAATTATTCATATGGCCATTAAATTTGTTGTATACACATTTGGAATTTGTGACACTAAAATGTAGTAAAATTCGATGGAATTTGATTAGTTGAGCCGGAGAGAGAGATGTCTTTTTTAGAGAATAAATCAGAAATTGGGTGCAAATCATTCCACCAAAATGAAAATGTAGTGGTTTATCTAATTAAAAGTGGTGATTACCATGTGGAAACAACAAAAGCTTACAATTGAAAAGGAAGATAAATGAGGAGAATTAGAGAAAAAAAAAAGAAAACAAAAATGTCTAAGCATACCGTATAAAATGAAATATCCTGTGATCCTATTAGTGTAGGTATTCCGCCTGTGTCTCAAATTCCCTCCTACTTCAACTCAAATGTCCTATCCAATTTTATTTGTCCATATAAAGAGCGGAGGTGTGTGTCTGTCTGTGTGAATGTTTATTTAATATTTTCTGTTTCGATTGTCCTATTCATGTGAAAATTTCCGAATTTGGGTCATCCACTGCTCTGTGAATCCCTCGAAGTCTATTGAAAATGTGTGATTGTGTGCATTTTTGTGTTTCTTATTTCGGATCGCGGTTTTCTTCTGTTTTTCCTGGTCAATCCAGTTCAGTAGATCCATTTTAAATAGCTTTGACATTTGCACATGCAGAAAATGACGCAGAAAATACGATCATCAAAAATTTTGGAAATTGTATAAAAATGTTCGTGATCCAATCAAATGAGCGCAGATAAGAATGATGAATTTAATTTATGAATTCCTCCAAAACCGTTCGGCAAAGTGATTGTAAAGCGTGCATGTAATCCATTCGGAAATGATAATCATTTGCATGTGTCCGTTGAATGATTGAATGAGATTTCGATGGAATGAGTACAAAAACGAAATGCATTTTCATTGCAGTGGTGTACCAAATAGCAAATCAATGCGATGCGCACAGGGAAATTCACAACCGATTATTACACAGATCAGCCGATTGCTTTCAATTTTCAAAACTCAGTGCAAACATTAAACACACAATTATCACTCGAAATTTTAAACGAAAAAAAAAAATCAATTTAAAAATTACAATTTTAGGCAGAATCCTTCGGATAAGGATGGTTTCGTTGATATGCAAAGAACATACAAATAAACACATATTGAACATCTGTCCGATGTTTCCCTCTTCTTCTTTCATACATGAAGTTTACAGAAAATGTGCATGTCAATCAAGTTTGCAGCAATAGCGCACATCCAGTTGTTGTGTGAATGCTTTTGTTTTTGGAACGTGAATCATGTCCATTTTTGCTGTGTGTGATTTTGTCTGAGTTCCAGTTGCGTTTTTCGGCCAAATCATTTCCTATCCTATTTTCGCCTAAGTCAATTTCCAACATATTCAGTGCGCAATCTGCTCCTAATCAAATCACACATATATCAATCCATAAAAGATTCTGTCAAATCGTGTTTTATCCGGAAATTCCCATTGTTAATCCTTTCGAATTCATTCTCTCTTTCTCTCTATATTTCGAATTCAAAATAGTTTCCTTCTCAATTCTATTCCATTTTTCTTCGTAATTTGAATAATGAATTTTGTTTTTCTTTCAAAATCCAGATGAACATTATGATGCTCCATCCGTCAAATCGAATAGAAAAGAGAGAAGAAAATTGAAATTGTTGAATTAGTATATTAGATTTAAAGTTTGTGTATAAATTATAGTCTGATTTCTATGTTATTTGTTTGTGTATATGTTATTTTCAAAATGCCTTAGTTTTGTTTTTATAACTCTATCAATTGAAATAAAATTGATTGATTACGTTGAAAAAGCGGCTCAATTGGGCCAGAAATATACCAGATAATAATTGTTCTGCTATTTAGACAATTTAGGTCCATTTTAGAAGGAACGTTATATTGGATTTTTTATGGAATCGATGTATAAAATCGAAGATGGCATTTTGTGCCTAGTCGCTATAATGGCAAGTTGTATCTCATCCAATCTTTTACAAATTTTTGTTTATGAAAAAGATAGAATAGATTGATGGGAATGTGTATTTCTTCGTTTCTTTTTTTCAATGGCAATTTAATTTTAATAAATCAATGAGACTGATGTAAATCTTTGAATTTTCCTAGCGTTTTTAGTTTTGTTGATCATATACAGCTATTTTCCCTTTTTTTTATCGTTTCGTGTATATTTTTGTACTTGCGAAATGAAAGATTGTGTGAATTGCTCTTACATCTTAAATGCTAAAATATATGTTGAATCCTTCTTTCATGATTAATCAAATATAGTATTTCTGGGGGGGGGGAAAAGGGTTGTTGTTTTACAATTAGGTTTTAGTCAATTCAATTTTGCCACTGTTCAGGACGTGGACGTACCTGAACACATTCAAATCAAACATGAATGTGTTTTGCAACGACTTAATGACAGAGACAAGGTAGTGTTTTTGTGAACCAGATGTGGATGACCGATTGGGCTTTAGTAGTTTGATCTGGAATCACTGCGGGATCGAGATCTAGAGTAGGTTCTTCGATAGATATCCGATGGTGAATCCCGACGGCGGCGTGGTGAAAATGATGATCGGCGAGAACGAGATCTACTGTTATGATAAACAAAAATCACATTTAGAATGGCAGGACAGTTAGAGGACTTTACATTTCAAGTGCAAAGATATCAATCGCTTTTGAATGTCGCATCATATTTGTACTCAATCTTTTTCAAAGATACCTTTGCACTAGGAATTCGTTTATCATTTTCATCGCTACTTACCTGCGTGATGATTTACGATCATCTCCCATGTCCTCACGAACTCTTACATACGCAACCTCACCCTATTGATAAATGTGCAATTTTAAATAATTTTAATACAAATACTTCTGAACCAGGCTATTTACTACCGGACACTTACTTCGTGCGATCTAAAGCGTGAATCGTCCAATTTTTTAATGGCATACTTCATATCATCGTACCGCAGGAATTCGACCACACCGGTACCATCCTTGTAAGTATCGGCAAAGCAAACATCACCTGCTTCACGCATGTGATCTTTTAAATCTTGCCATGAACCAGATGGCGGGAGGCCAGATACCAGGACACGATACTGTGAACGTTTTGTAACAGCGCCACGATTGCTACGGTTTCGGTCATTATTTCGACTTGAACGGTAGCTGCTACCTGGTCCACCACCGCGTGGAAATTCAACACGCAAACGGTATCCATCATAATCATACCCGTCTCTTGCTTTAACGGCATCCTCAGCATCTCTATAAGGAATAATGTTGATTTTATTTTAATCGAAAATTTATATTGTTCATGTACAAATCCCTACAAAGCTCGACAATTTCAATTTTAATTAGTTTGGTTTTTCTGTATTGTATGCTCCAGAAAAATTCAATTAAATTCGTTGTTCAGATTTGCTTTTGTTGTGATTCAGATAAGAAAATCAACGTATTTCAATGGAAATATGTCGAAAGTACATGTATTGTGTTCATATCTCGGTAATGTCTCGCAAATAAAATGGTATGGAATTAAATCGATATCAGTAAGAAAAAAAGAACAAAGTGCAAATGTACTCGCACACATGCCTCTTGTTCATTATGTGTGCTCACTTCTACCGATAATAATGTTCATGCCTATTAGTTGAGGGTTTATCGATTAAACTATTTCACATGGTAACACACAGTAAATTATCGTTTATTCATTTTGCCATTTTTTATTTCGGTTGTCATGCATTTAATTGATTAAACAACCTTTTCGAAGCGAAAAAAAATAATAATTAAAAATGTACACATTTTTTTTTTGAATCACAACCAAAGCGAAAAAAAATCATTTCAAACGAAATAAATACAGTCGCAACAAGCGATACGAGAGCAATAGCGAGAGAGAGAGAGAGAGACAAAACGATGTTGATAATTCGGCAATGACAAAAATGAACGAGAATGCTTGATTGTTTGTGTCTAAGTTTACATACCGTGAATCTTCAAACTCGACGAATGCGAATGGTGGCCCGCGGCGATTTTTCAAATCGACAAATGTCACTTTTCCAAATTTGTGAAACAAATCTTGAATATCTTTGGTACGAATATCTGGCGGTAAATTGCCCACATAAATTCGGCACTCGCTGTTTCGATGCGACATTTTGTATGATTGTCGGTTTTTTCCCCTTCGTAATGTAGTTTTCCTTACTTATCGGGATAATCGATTTTTTTCCCTGATAATTTCGCTTTCCTTTTCCGATTGCTGCAAATCAATTGAAAGCGAAATTTCAATCACTTTTTATGTTCAAACTATGGGAATTGCGCCCGAAAGGAAAAAAAACCGAATTGTCCAAATCGATTTACAGAAACAATATGTTTTATTTTTGTGTGTGTCTGAGCTTGATGCGAACGAAAGAGTTCAATTGCACCAAAATGGAACAAAGTAAGTGTGAATTGCTTGACAAATGCTTCGAAACTGTTTGATGTACATACACAATAAGAAGCGTTCAATGTACGACGCATATTTGTATTGACATTGATGGTAACCAGCAGCTC
Source organism: Sitodiplosis mosellana (assembly GCF_009176505.1). Classification (NCBI taxonomy): domain Eukaryota; kingdom Metazoa; phylum Arthropoda; class Insecta; order Diptera; family Cecidomyiidae; genus Sitodiplosis; species Sitodiplosis mosellana. The sequence goes on along the minus strand of NW_022595244.1, from coordinate 20,609,658 downwards.
CATCTAAGGGCTGGATTCTTATGTAGTCATTTTGTTCATGGCAATGCGAATGATATTGATAGAGAATACCAAATGAGTATTGAAGACAGAAAACGAATCATAGTAAGCGAGTCATATTTCGAGTTCGATATCTCATTTCATTTTGATTTTTAGCAATCGTTTGCATATCAACCACGCAGTATAAGCATCTAAACAATTCGAAATCTAACTGAAATTTGATGGAGCAACCCTGATTGCATGTTTGAAAAGAAGAAGAAGAAGAACAATCGTGTCAACTTCACGCCATTATTGCTTTATCTCTGTGTGTCTGCGTGTATAGTACTCGTGTACATGTGTGCAATGTGCATTTGTGTATATTGAAGTTGATTCGATCTGAAACTATTGTATTAAATTATTCATCGAATCAATTACACATACTACACTACTCGTTCCTTTATTACCATTATTACCGACCATTTCATTTTTGTTTTTTTTGTTGTTTGCGCTGGTGTTTTCCTTTTTGATATCGAGAATAGTTTTGTCGTTGTTTTTTTTTTTTTTTCGTTTGTATTTAACAACGTAAAAATAGAAAGAAGAAAAAATTCCACGGGCACAGTAATATAAATGTTGTTTGATCAGTTCGCTGAGTGAGTGAGAAAAGCGAGCAACAAAATTTTATTAAGTCCACTAAAATGATGAATTAGTATTGAAATTTTTTTCGATAAAATACACACAAAACAAACTCCAAATTTGTCTATTTCGTGTGCACTTCACTTGTGCGTCATGATAAAAAGAATTCTAGCAGCATCAAGGGAATCATTGCAGCTCAAGCAAAATTGAGGAAGAAAAAAACGAGAGGCGAGAGGAGACAACAAATTTGTATTACACCTAGGTGTTCATTTATGTTTTGTGTGACGAATCAGTGACTTCTCGACTCGTGCATTCGCCGCGCAAATGTGTGAATAAATTCCGTCATATGCGTTGTGTACTTGAGTTATATATTTGTTGTCGTTAAGATTCAGGTGTAAAAAAATAATTGTTTTCCTATTTCAATTCAGTGATCGGTTTGAATACAGTGTTTGTGCGAAGCAGCAATAGTTTGAATCACAAGCCTTAGTCGATTGTAAAGTGAGAGAGAAAAAAAGAGAAATATGTCTATGGTCGTGCGCTGAATTTGTTATATTATTTCAACCAAATTTGTTGTGTGTTAATTTGAATTTTTTTTTTTGTGGTTGTTTCATTTCCATTTGATTTTGGTGTGTTGTTCGGTGTTCAGCAATAAAACGATCAAAAAATACGACACGATAAGTCAATTATCGCAACAAAGTGACAAAGAAGAGAAAAAAAGGCGTACAAAACTGTTTTTTTTTAATCTGGATTCAATAAACGAAAATTACTAACAAAATGTCAAAAAAGATAATTCATCCCCGTCTCGATAAAGAAAATATTGAAATTAAATCAAAGGCAAGTATTTGAGAGAGAAAAAAAACTCTTAATATCCAATAAATTGTAGTTAAATGGATGGGGAGTTCGTCAAAGAAAAATGTTCAACGAAATAATTATTCATGTGCGATAATATAATGAGTGCTTTTGTTGCTTGCCGCTTGTTGCGTGTAGTACGTGTATTGTGTATTTATATATATATATATATATATATATATACATACATATGCGTTCGGAAGAGAATGTCGAACATCACTAGCCTAGGTCATGGTTCCATGGATATTTCAATACTGCATTTCCGAGAAGCACTGAAATCACCTCGAAACCACATCGTCAAAAACGAAATAAAATAGAATAACGTAAAATGAACTCAAATTTCAAAACATTTTTCACGCAATGGAAATGATATTAAAATACTAGTTTTATAAATATTTATTTTCGCTCACGAAACGTTACACCGAATGCACTGGATGCGGTCGACGGCAGTGAAAGCAAATCATAGCACGTCATTTTTCTATACAATTTTCTCTTTTCTTCTCTGTTTTTTTCTCATCTTTTTATGAAAAAAAAAAAAATACACAAGAGAAAAATGTATTTTGTTTCAACCGATATGCTTTAACCGTTCATTTTGATTTCCGTTCCGTTTGAATAGTTTGATGCGGAATTTCGACGCTGGTCAGTGAAACGGGCAGAGACGAAAAGTTTCGATGAATTCTACAAAATGATTGAACGTTTGCATCAGATAAAAGATATAGAGTTGCTGATATCATATATCGATCCGCGCGACAATGACCTATTGCCAATAAACAATGACGATAACTATGTACGAGCGCTATCAACAGCCCGGCCGCTGCTTCGTCTGATAATTCAAAGAAAAGGTATGAATAAAATCGATAGCCCGATTGATAATAATAACAATAAGAAGCTGATACATTCATTCGCATGAATTGCAGGCGATAGTTTGGAAGAAATCACTGGCTATGGAACGATGAAAACACGGACAAATCTTATCAGTAGCATTTTAGGGCAAACACCTGCAAAATCAAAGACACTGGCTATTTCAAATCCACACGATTTTCGACAAGTTTCAGCCATCATCGATGTCGATCAAGTCCCCGAAACTTGTAGACGTGTTAAGCTATTAAAACACGGCAGTGACAAACCACTCGGATTTTATATTCGGTAAGGCAATGGAAGGAGACAAACAAAACCATTTTTACAATAGTTTAAGTCACTTTTTTTTTAAAAAATAAAATTGATGTATTGAAATGTGTTCACTTGCACAGTGATGGAACCTCTTTTCGTGTAACGGCAAACGGATTGGAGAAACAGCCGGGGATATTTATATCGCGTTTGGTGCCTGGTGGTTTGGCTGAAGGTACCGGGCTTCTGGCAGTGAATGACGAAGTGCTTGAGGTGAATGGAATCGAAGTGGCTGGCAAATCACTCGATCAGGTACGAAAGAGAAGACGAAACAATAACATAATTTGCTAAAGAAAGCGCCAAGCAAACACATAATCGTTAATTATTTATTCAACAATATGTTTACGAACAACTTTTGATAATTTCACCATTCAATTGCAGGTAACCGATATGATGGTGGCAAACAGCGCCAAATTGATAATCACCGTAAAACCAGCGAATCAACGAACCTTGGCTGCACCACGACGAGGCTCGTTCTCGCGCAATAGCCAAGTATCTAGTGGTTCACAGCAGTCACAACACACAAATCCTGCTTCCGATGAAATCGAAAACGACGACCAAGAGGATGAAGTTCTCGATTTACTTGAAAACCAATCGCTTGATGATTCAAACAGTTTGATTAATCAAAAGGACGGTGTATTGCATTTATAGTTTGGTGCAAAAAAATTTCAACCGAGCGCGATAGAGGTGCGTTTTTGTCATTGAATGATTGCTTGAAAATCAAATTTTGAAATGATGTATACATTTATTCTGCGTGTTTTTTTTTTGTATGAAATCATTGAAAATTTACCGGGCATTTGTTAACATATTTAATATATTCGAAGAGCAAAAGTGTAAAAAATTATTGCGATAACAAGAAACCGTAGGTGATAAAAAAAAAACAATCCTGAAAAGAAAGCATGTCATAATCTGTATAAATTTGATTCAAATTCCATTTCCCGATGCATAAATCATGTAATAACTTTTATTTTTTTAATCGCATCCTCAGTATTTCTGTATTCGAAATTCAAGTAATTAGAATGTTTATTATTGTAATTTTTTTTTTAAATCATACATGAAATCATTAGAAAACCGTAACAAATTTCCCCGCAAGCCAACAACAGTCAAACTGAGCATGCACACATATCATGTCAACAAGAAAACAAAAACAACAAAATGTTATGAAAAATTATGAAAATTTAAAAATAGAAAAAACATCATTTAAAAATTAAAATGTGCCTTGGCAAAAAAACACAAAAAAAAACGCACAACAATTATAACATATGGCCTTATATTGGGAGATTTAAAAAAATTTCGATGAAACTAAATACAATCACAAATCCAAGCGTAATTTTGTTTTTTGAAAATTGGTATACATCTGTTTTACACCACATAAAATTTACCGTGAAAAATGTGTATATATTTTCGTACGCATTTGAAAGCAATACCTACATACCTTCAAGTTTACTTAAATATATTTTAGTTCCATTTTATTGGAACATGGTAATGAAAATATGGGAGAATAGCGAGAGATTCAAACGATAAGAGATTTTTTATACTAAAAACTGATGTAGATCAAACTATACGTATTACATTCCATGTTGATGAAATCAAAGAGTAGACAAAACGAAGCAATGTTCATACCTCGTATTTGTGTCCAATTATTACAAAAAGAGAAGATTTACAACGCCAACTAATATTGCAAGTGAATAAAAATAAAAACAAGAGCTACAACATTCAGTATTTCCAGACACTTGATCCAAAAAGTGTTAAAAGTACGCAAAATTACTTGTTCCATTTTGTTTTCCATCCTTTTAACATTCGTAGAATTCCATTCTTTTCGGCATAAACAGAATTAATCTTCATTTTCCGGCAGATATCCGTCCATGAAGGTATTTGCAAATATAGAGTGCACAATATACGCAAAACGAAAAACTTTTTTTTTTAACAAAACCGACCTTTTTCAGAACTGAACACATTTTTTAAGAAGGACAAGAAACAGGTTTACAGATGAGCAGAATTTGCTTGATCATTATCACAATAATTGTTATATTTTTAGGTACTTATGATTCATAATAATACATACACACAGCAAGAACTTACTTAATTTTACGAAACTTTATTTACCTTGTGTACTTAATTCCAGTTTAATGAAACGTTAGAATTTAGAAAAAAAAGCTATATTAAAAATCAATTGTTAATTAGAATTCGAAAATTAAAAAAAAAAACCATTAATAAATAGAACAAATACCGTTAAGGTTTGGCATTTTTATTCAGTTGTTCAAAATTTGCACCAAAGATTCGGAAATATCTTTTGCATTTTGTTTGCTATCAGCTACACGAGATCCAAATTGCATGGCTCTCTTTTTGAGAGTAGCGACTTCCCGGAGACCTAAGCGGAAACCACATAGCCGAAGCAGTAATTTATCACCCACTCCTTGCTCTAGCATGGGATAACACTTTTGGTATGGTCGAAGTGCACGAATGAAGTGTACAAGCTTCTCTTCGAGATAAGGTGAACGTGCTGTCACCCCATGATCACCTATCACACGATCATCTCTAGCTAAATTTCGATTCGGCAAACGATTAAAATCAAACTCTAACTCTCTTTCAAGACGTTCAAATGGCGTTAGATCATCTTCATATTGACGAATAAATGCATTCCGATGCCGTGTGTAGCCACCGAACAATTCATCAGCTCCTGATCCAATCAACAGCACCTTGTTTTAAGAAGAAACCGAGATTGAATTAAGTTTCCAATTTAAAAAAAGGTTGGGGTTGTTACGAATTTCGAAAGATCAAAGCAAAAAAAAAATGAGTTTACCCTGCAATTCGAAGTATAGTCAACGCCATCAATTTTGCCCTGACCTCGAGCACCGAACCACAAAACACAACCCAAAGACTCATCTAACACTGGATGCAAAGTTGAAAAGAAAAATTCGTGTCAGCTTTACTCTGTTGTTATTCTTTCTTCGTGGATTACCTGTGTTCAATGGGTAGACCAAATGAGGTATTCTACTTTTCAACGCTTCTTCCAATTCGTCACGAGTGACATCCACCTCAATAAGATTCCATTTTCGCTGTGGACTCATTTGCTTCAACTCTTCTAAGGATTGGTATGCAGATAGCCGATCTGGGGTTTTGTAATCGGTTGGTACATTTGTTTTTGCTCTATTAATTTTTTGAAATGACACATTTATCAAATCAATGGGTTGCGTTGCATCTAACAGTTTGTCTGTTAAAACTGCCAATATGGTGCAATCAATTCCGCCAGAGAATAGTATGCCGATTCTTGCATGTTCACATTTCTGATTCCTAGATGCTAGACACTCACTACACATCGATGGTGTTGCTGATATTCGATCGTGCAATGAATTTTCTAATCGCAATATAACTTCATCACAGACACTCATTACCTCTTTATTCTCTAAGAGACATCTAAAAATATCGGTTGATGGATTTTTGATGGATTCTTTCAGAATACTTTCAAAGTTATAGCAATGCAAACTATCTTTTTTAATCAGCCAAGGAGAGTGAATGGGTAACTTTACTTGTATTTCTCGCTGAAAAATGTGCTGCAATTCGGTTAACTGTTCGAAGTGTGTAGCATTCAATGATTGCCACGGATCGAGTCGAATCTCCTCTGTTACTAAATTTATACAAAAAACGCCGAGAGGTGGAAGTTCAACACATTCTGAATAGAGACGCCTTGAAGCTCCTAATGAAAGAATGTTGAAAGAAAAGTTTCATTTTCAAAATGATCCGAAAAAACTAAAGAAAAAAAAACAGATATTCACCCAAAACGCTCGATATAATTGTATCGCCTTCAGGACTTTTGGCCAACAACAGTGACTGTCTGCCAAGAATGTCACGCAGAAAATACAGTTTATTTGCATTTTGATTGTAGTAAATAATGCTGTATGGTCCTTCGAGATTCCGGAACATTTCAAGAAGCTCAGCCTCATCATCATTACATTCATAAATCCGTTGAGTCAGCCATTCAGTGTCGCTCAGCGTGCTATCATCTCGCTTTGTAAATATGTCTCCATTGATCAAAACAACATGATGCTTGCGTTGATGTGGTTGTGTGCATAGTTTAACACCTTGTTGCCACAAAACAAAACCTGAGAACTGGATATTGAATCCATCTGTTTGAAGGGATAGTTCGGTGTGAGAATTTGGGCCACGATTGGTAAGCAACACCTTGGTTAAATCATCAATCTTCGAAAAACAAAATCAGTGAGTATATTTTCTAATCATTTTAACCATTTTATGAAAATTCATTGGGCGATAAACTACCTGAATCGACGAAATTTCTGTATCGTTTTTAATCCGCCGAAGCCGACAGCAAATGCCACACATTTTGCTCGTTATTTGCTCGACTTACTTCAAATCATTTGTTGTCTAAATTTAAACGTGCACATGATTATCGTTTTGACACATACGGCATACAAAAAGTCATTAGCATCCAAATGAATGTGTCAAAATGCTTATCGCCTGTCAAATTGAACATAACCTCATCTGATTTCACGTGTATCTGTTTACAGGTTGAGGCATAGCGTCAAGCTAACGTGCATATTTTGGAGAAAAACAAATCGAAAAGAAATTTAATTAGAAAAATAAAAAGTACAAACTCAAAATGGTGAAAAAGAAAATTGATAATCGTATTCGGGTAATGATCGAAAATGGCGTTAAACTGGGTCATCGTACTATGTTTATTATTGTCGGCGACAAAGCACGAGATCAGGTGAGCATCTTGTTTGTAACTCAACTTACAAAATACATAAACTGAAATGCATTTTGTACTAGGTACCAATTCTCTATGATATGCTAACAAAATCCTCAGTGAAGGCAAGACCTTCAGTCCTATGGTGCTATAAAACCAAAGATGAAACCATTTCAAAGTAAGTGTACTGAAGATGTTTTGAATAATTTTACCTACTTAGAGTGCAACTGAATTAGAAGCGTGAATTAGATTCGAGATTAGATTTTAATCTGAATAATTTTATTTTGCTTTGTTTAGCCATGGCAAAAAACGAGCAAAGAAAATCCAAGCCGGCAAAATCGATGTGAATGAAGCTGATCTATTCGATACGTTCCGTGTATCGACCACAATTCATGGTCGTTATTATTCAGAAACACACACAATCTTGGGTAGAACATACGGCGTTTGTGTTTTGCAAGATTTCGAAGCACTGACACCAAATTTGTTGGCACGTACGGTTGAGACAGTGGAAGGTGGTGGTCTTATTATTTTATTGCTCAAATCGATTAGTTCGTTGAAACAATTGTACACGATGAGTATGGATGTGCACAAGCGGTATCGAACGGAAGCCCATCAAAATGTTACGTGTCGTTTCAACGAACGTTTAATATTATCGTTGGCCGATTGTAATCGATGCTTGTTGGTCAATGATGACTTAACCGTTTTGCCGTTGAGCTCAAAGACCGCAAATGTGCATCCGGTTGATGTTAGCGATGGCCGTTCGCATGAAAGTGAACTTTTGGCTGAATTAAAGGAGAATTTGCGCGATACACCCCCTGCTGGACCACTTGTAAATCTATGCAGAACACATGATCAAGCCAAAGCAGTTGCTCAGTTTATTGATGCATTGGCCGAGAAGCAAGTAAAGTTAGTATCTAGACCGATAAATCAACCAAAAGCTGACCATTTCCCATTATCAACAAAGAAATTCCATGCAAAACTAATCTCTCTTCAATACGTTTTCAGACCACCAACATCTTTAACAGCGGCCCGTGGTCGTGGTAAATCAGCTGCAATGGGGCTTTCAATGGCCGCTGCTGTTGCTTTTGGTTATGTCAACATTTACGTTACATCACCACATCCTGAGAATTTAATTACATTGTTTGAGTTTGTGCTGAAAGGTTTTGATGCACTCGAATACCAAGAGCATGCTGATTACTCCATTATTCGATCGACCAATCCGGATTTCAAAAAGGCAGTCATTCGCATTAACATCTCACGAAACAGTCGGCAGACCATACAATATATTTCGCCAACTGACACGCATCTTTTGAATGCAGCCGACTTGTTGGTCATTGACGAAGCTGCAGCCATTCCGTTTTCATGTGTGAAAAATATGCTCGGACCATACTTGATTTTCATGGCATCGACCATCAACGGTTATGAAGGAACGGGCCGATCGTTGAGTTTGAAATTGATGTCGCAAATTCAAAAGGAACACAATGCACCACCACCGGTAAATGACTAAATTTAAAAAAAAAATATTTCTCTTTCTCTCTCTCTTTGTGGGTCTTCAAATGCAATGTTTACTGTATATATTTTCAAGATTAAACTGGAAGAGTCGATTCGTTATAAACCCGGCGATGTCATCGAATCTTGGCTAACATCGCTGTTGTGTTTAGACGCCACCATTGTACCGAATCTAAATTCGGGTTGTCCAACTCCAGATGCCTGTGAACTGTATTATGTGGATCGTGATGCTTTATTCTCATATCATCGAGCGGCCGAAGCATTTTTGCAGCGTTTAGTATCGATTTATGTATCATCACATTACAAAAACAGTCCGAACGATTTGCAAATGATGAGCGATGCCCCAGCGCATCATATTTTCTGTTTGCTTGGACCAATCACAAAGAAAGATGCATTGCCTGAAATTCTAGTGGTGATTCAAGTGTGTCTGGAAGGTCAAATCTCTTCGGACAGCGTGACTGATTCATTGTCACGTGGTCGAAAAGCAGTGGGTGACCTAATACCTTGGTCGGTGTCAGAGCAATTCAACGACAGAGATTTCCCGAAACTGGCCGGAGCTCGAGTGGTTCGGATTGCAACACATCCAAATTATCAACGGGTGAGTTTGTTTTCTCTTGGAATTTTCATCAAGTCGATCTTTATGGGTATTTATGGACTTACCATTTTAGATGGGCTATGGTAAACGAGCATTAAAATTGTTGAAGAACTATTATGCTGGACAATTTACGTCATTGAGCGAAAAAGATTTATCAGACGACGAAGATGGCTTCCAGGAAATTGATGACGATGAAATTGGCCTATTGAAAGAAACAATTGCACCGCGTAAAAAAATCCCAACTCTTCTGAAGCGCTTATCTGAACGACGCCCAGAACGATTAGACTATATTGGTACAGCCTATGGGCTTACGGGAGAGTTATTGAAATTCTGGAAAAGTCAAAAATTCGTACCAGTTTATTTGAGGTACGATCTGCTTTGCAAATTCAAAATCAATCAGTCTTTAAGCTAGAAAATGAAACTACTCTTGTTCTTTTTTCCAATCAATTTTCAGTCAAAAAGCGAACGATTTAACTGGAGAATATTCAACAATTATGATATCCATTCTGAAGACTGACAAATTCGAATCAGATTGGTTGTCAATGTACTTCCGCGATTTTCGTCGTCGACTCATCAAATTGTTGGCAAAAACTTTCCAAAGTTTCACAACTGGGTTGGCTTTGTCATTGCTTGATAACAAAGCCGTCACCGTTAAGAATGAACGTATGTACTTTACAAAGCCCTGTTCGTTTTTATATTTTGTAATTTTTTTCTGCTTCATATACATACTAATTTTTCTTTTACTTCCCTCCTATAGCTCTAACACAACAGATCATCGACATGTTATTCATTCCGCATGATCTTCAGCGTTTAGAATCGTACACCCGAAACCAAGTGGAATATCGTTTAATTTTAGATTTGACAACCGATTTGAGTCAACTTATATTTGAGGGTAAAATGAATGATGTTCCAATTGATTCACTGCAAAAAGCCATCCTCCTTGGAATCGGTTTGCAAAATAAAACGTTGGATAAATTATCCGAAGAATTCAATATGCCAGTCAATCAAATATTGGCCAAATTCTATGATTGTTGTAAGAAATTAACAAAGAAGTTGGACTCAGTGAGTGAATCAACGATAGAAAAGACAATGATAAAAGAGAGTGATTTGAATATGGGCGATTCGATGACACCAACCGCACAATCATTTGCCGAAGAACTAGAAGAAGGTGCTAAAAAATTGGCCAAAGCTCAGAAAAAAGAGCTGAAACGGCTAAAAAATGAGAATTTGAGCGCATACGCGATCAAAGGAACGGACGAAGAATGGGGTAGAGCTATAACCGGCAACAAATCGGGTATCATCTCCGTTAAAAGGTGAGATTCGATTATTTGATTCTAAAATGCATATTTTTGAATTTCAAAAAAACGAATGGATTCTGAATAAATATTTTGTTTTCAATTTAATTTCAGCGGTGAAAAGCGGCTCAATGACCCCGTAAATCTGGACGATTTCAAAGAACCAGACGCAAAGAAAAAGAAAGTAAAGAACAACAAAAAGAATAGAAAAAGCAGCGCCTTTTAATATCGATATTTTTCAATATGTTTATTAAGTGATACCTTCAAATATGGGGTATTTCATAACATAATGCATTAATAAAATCATTTTTGAATCTATCATCCTCAAAATTTGCCGAATTTTTTTCTGCTTTCTACTAACTTCTGTCCATTCTATCTGGTAAAAATTGTTGACCAATGACTTCAGTCAATTGAATTCAAACCGAATAAAAGCAAAGACCTTTCCATACATAAAAACCAGGTAACAAAAAATTGAAATAACCTTAAATTATGCCGAATTTCAACCATAATGACGATGACTTATTTATTAAATCTGAGAAAATAGAATATGGCGATGACGATGATTAAAACAATGCCAAATTTCCGCAAATTCGCTCGATTGACGCCGCGCACAGAACGAACAATTTCATTGTTTAGGAAGAAAACCATTTTACTTTCGGCAATTAGCAACGTTTTCATCGAATCGTCGAATTCCAATGCCTTTGTGTCGACCAAATTGCGCATTATCGTTTTTAATTCGGCGATTGAATGTCCTTCAAAGTGTGTAACAGCTTCACCTTCATTGTTTCCACTGTTGAGTGGATTCAATGAACGCTTCTTCTGCAGGATTTGTCCACCTGACAGCAAACCCATATACAAATGGTAGACATAGGCCAAAAGAAGTGTTGGACTGCGTTTTTTTACATCGTATAAATGCTTTAAATACATTGTGACACTGTTGCGTATTTCATAATTGCGCTTCCAATTTTCACCCAAATAAAAGCTCAAATCTCTTTCAAATGCTTGTGTGCGATGGAATTCCTTTGGCAGCAAATCTTCGGGAGTATTTTCCTCTAGGTAACGGAAAATTTCATAAAAAACTAACAAACCATCTGCCCATACGTCATTATCGGACAAAGCTGAAAAATTGAATCATTGGATTGAGAATTTTATTTTATTTTTTTTTTCATTTCAAATGGAACAAAGAGATTACTAACCAAATGCCAATTTTGCATTTATCAGCGCATCACTGACTTTGTGCACGTCTCTTGTCTCTTTTCGTAATCGCTTTGAAAAACCTTCTTCTTTGGTATTGGCCATTTTCTTGAAATACCTTTCAATTTACTTATAGTTGAATTTCGACTCTTCGGGACTGTACGGGAACAATATTTATTTTTAATTTTATTTTTTGTCTATAATTTAGAACGCAATTTTTATCACAAAGAAATGTTACCAAACACAATGATGACAAAATCTGAAAACATGTAAACAACAAGTTTGACAGTTGATTGTTTAAGGTTCTTAAGGTTCCTTCACATTTGACAGAATCGGCCGAAATCGTCATTCACATTGAGGCATGCAATTCGGAATGGATTTCGATTAAAAACACGCAAAAATTTGGGTGAATTTATTATTTATTTTTATTCAATGGTAGTTTTAATTTTGTTTAAATCGTCAGATTAACGTTTTCCTTTGAATTTTTTACCACCGCCTCCACCACTTTTTTGTGGTCCCTTGAAACGTTTTCTCGCCCCCATAAACTGCTCCGTATCGTCAAAATCTTCGGCACCTTCACGTTTTTTGCCCCTCTGACCTTTTCTATCTTCGATATCTTTCAACTCTAACTTGGCTGTTCGTTGAGCTTCACTGACTCTCTCTTGCAATGCCAACACTTCATCCTCTTCACAGGCATACAGAGGTAGTTGTTTGCCGAGCAAATGTTCAATACTACAAATCAAATAAAAGAACATTGATGAGATTGTATAGTAATTTCGCCTTACACATACATATATATGAAACTCAATATTACCGTTGGTACAATTCGACATCATACTGTGTAACGAATGTGACTGCTTTACCGGAGCGACCAGCACGAGCCGTACGACCCACACGATGAATGTAATCTTTGCTATGCTGTTTGAGAAAAACGAAAAAATTAATTCAATCGAATAGTTGATGGTGGGTGAACTATCAACCGTTGCATACCGTTGGAATATCAAGATTGATAACAACATCTACGTGTGGAATATCCAATCCTCTGCTCGCGACATCAGTTGAAATTAAAATGGAACGATTTTTGGCTTTGAATTTATTGAGCGCAGCCAAACGTTTATTCTGCGACATTTGCCCATGCAGAGGAACTGCAGCCATGCCAAGAGCACGCAGCATCAATGCTGTACGCACCGTATTGTTGCAAGTACTGCAGAAAATCATGAAACTATTGCCGGCCAATTCATTTAAAATGTGTACCAAATACACGTCCTTGTATTTCACGGGAATGAATATGTAGTATTGTTGCAAATTCTCAACGGTTTGATATTTATTCGAAACCTCTACTTTGACTGGATCTTTGAGTGAAGCTCTTTGCAACTTTTTCACTTGTTTTGTCATTGTTGCACTAAACAAATAGGTTCTGCGTTCACGTGGAACGACCTTTAAAATTTTCTCCAGCTCTACTTCGAAATCCATGTTCAATATACGATCGGCTTCATCCATAACCAAATATTTGATGGCTTTGAGATTGAATCCTTTTGTATTTTCCAAATGATCGACCAAACGACCGGGAGTTGCGACTAAAATATGTGGTTTCTTTGCCAATTGAAGTGCCTGTGATACCATGTCCAAGCCACCGACGATGACTGTACATTTCACACCGATCAAACTGCCCAATGCCTCGAATTGTTCACCAATTTGAAATGCCAATTCACGGGTTGGTGTCAAAACCAGTGCGAAGTAACGTTGTGGATTCTCAAGTAATGATTGAAGAATTGGTAGAGCAAAAGCGCCGGTTTTACCACTTCCAGTTTCTGCCAAAGCAATGATATCGTTGCCCTGTAATGCAACCGGAATTGCCTCACTTTGAATCTTCGAAGGGGCTTTCCATTTCAATTCATTCACTGCTTCAATCAATGGCTCGGCCAAACCCTTTGAATAGATTAATTTTCAGTTAGAATTTCAATTTAACAACGCATGTTTTGTTCACAGTTCTTCATACCAAATCAGTCCAAGTAACAGGTTTTTCAATATCATTCCCATTTGCTGTACCATTTGATGTAGTGGGTTTTTCTTGATCCCCATTTTTTTCGCCTTCCGATTGCTGATCCGATGGATTTTCATCGTACTCCGAGTCTGACGACATTTTCAATTGTTATTTTTTATATTTCTATTCCAAGAGAACATACACGTTGTACCGTAAGCAGCTAAATAACAAAGCAAAACGCATGGTCTTGATATTTGTTTTCGATGAAATGTCAATGGTGAACATAACCTCACATTTTGCATTTGTCAAATATTGAATGCGTTTAAAACTGTTCTATAGCTGCTCCAAACGATAAATTCGTTTTGAATGTAAACTTTTGATCAATGTTTGTTTTTTAATTTTTTTATTTTTTTTTTTTTTAAATACAAAACATGTAAATGCAAAAACGAATGCGTATAAAAATAACAAAAAACATAATCAATTCTTTGGTTTTGGTTCATCCTCTTCGAATGCAACAATTACTTCGCCTTTAGTCACACTTTTGCCTAGCTTATCACTAACACTCTTAACAACACCGTCTTTGGATGCTTTCAATACATATTCCATTTTCATGGCAATGATAACGGCAACCGGCTGACCAGCTCCTACACGATCGCCTGCCTTTACCAATAATTTATCGCAAATACCTGGCATCGGCGATACAGCCTTATTTGAACCAGCCGTTGTAGCTTCAGAAGAAATCTCTTTCAGGAATTTTGGCAATACTCTGCGGATTTCATTTTTGCCATTCTGCAAACAAAGAAAATTTATCGATTTAATGGAAAAAGGCACGGTGTTACAGTGAACAACTTTGCTTACTTCGTTAAAAATATCGATGACATTATCTTTGATGACGGCGCTAAAAATCGATTCGACACCGTCCAAATTCAATTTCAGTTTTAAACGATTTGGATTTGGGTCTTGAACCGTTTTAACTGAAAATGGCTTCCATTCGCCATCGTTGATTCGGATTTCATAGTTTGTTCGAACATATTTGAGTAGGATTTTGTACGTTTGGCCATTTGATTCAACATTGAGATCTCTTTCCAAAAAGGAGTTTATTCTAAATCCATCGCAAGCTGCAAATGGTGAACCCTCACAACCTTGTTCGATGGCCCGTTTGGTTTCAGCAATCTTTTCATCCGTTACAATCGCAGCAATGGCTTGGCTGATCGTTTGCTCTGAGATTTTTATTGGAGGAAATAGCGAATCTAAATGTTGATCAATGAAGCCAGTATGAACGTCACCGGCTTGGAATGATGGATGCGATGCCAAATCAATCAAGAAATTTACATTTGTATCGAGACCGGTGATCTACGGGTTAAAAATTGCATTGAATAACATTTTGAATAAAGGAAAAATGTCTGTGGAATTAAACTCACGTGATATTCTCGTAGGCGAGCAATTAGACTATTCAGCGCGAGATTTCTGGTTTCGCTCCAAACGACCAATTTGGCAATCATTGGATCATAATGAACAGATACTTCATCGTTTTGACGAACACCAGTTTCAACACGAACAAATTCGTTTGGTAGTGGAGTGCTTAAATGTGTAAGTGGGCCGGCCCCTGGTAGAAATCCGTTACGCGGATTTTCTGCGTAGATTCGAGCTTCGAACGCATGTCCACGTTTCTTGATTTGTTCTTGTGTCAGTGGCAATGGTTCACCTAATAATTATTCAAACGGATTAGAAACTGAAATTGGTTATCCTTATCCCACTTCCTTCAACTGACCTGATGCAACTCTGATTTGCCATTCCACTAAATCCTGCAATCATACAGGAAAACACCTTAAGTTTGCACTTTGGGATAAAGAAAAAAATGAGAAAATTTACCGTATTCGTTATCATTTCGCTAATCGGATGCTCCACCTGAAGCCGAGTGTTCATCTCCATGAAATGAAATGATAAATCTTCTTTATCCAGAATAAATTCTACAGTACCAGCTCCGACATACCCGACTGCTTTTGCCGCACGAACAGCTGCAGAGAAAAAAAAGGAAGATAATGGAATGATTTTGAGTCAGTAGCAAGTTTAGCTCGTTATTTAAGTACTGACCAGCCAATCCCAATTCTGTTCGTAGTTCCTCGGATAGTCCTGGAGCGGGTGCTTCTTCAATGATCTTTTGATGACGTCTTTGAACCTGTGAATAAATGTGCCTTTTTTTTTCAAACAACTCATTCAGTTTAGACATGAAAAAAACATACTGAACAATCTCTTTCAAACAAATAGACCGCATTCCCATGGGTATCGGCAAATACTTGTACTTCAACGTGTCGAGGAGATCGAACGTATCTCTCGAGCAAAACCGAACTGTCACCAAATGCCTTGGCCGATTCCGTTCTTGCTGATTCCAATTGATCCATGAACTCAGCTTCAGTATTCGCAATTCGCATTCCTTTGCCACCGCCACCTCGGACCGCTTTGATCATGAGTGGAAAGCCAATTATTTGTGCTTCAGTCTGCAATTTTTCATTCGATTGATCGTCTCCGTGATATCCATTAATGATCGGAACACCGGCAGCTGCCATAATTGCCTTAGACGTACTTTTTATACCCATATCGTGGATAGCTGACGCTGGGGGACCAATGAATATGATCCCTTCACGTTGACACAAATCAGAAAATTCCACACTTTCTGATAAGAATCCGTAACCGGGATGGATGGCATGACAACGAGCTCGTTTTGCTACATCGATAATCTTTGAGCTGCATAAATACGATTGTGTGGATGCTGCTGGACCAATGTGATACGCTTCGTCGGCTTCGTGCACATGAAGCGACTTGGCATCAGCATCTGAATAAACTGCGACTGTTTGTACACCTAATTTGCGTGCAGTTTTTATGACACGACACGCAATCTCACCACGATTTGCAATCAAAATCTTCTGTATGTTCTTCTTTATTGGCTGAGACTGTGCACTTAAAAATCTGTAATCGAATTTTTTTTGAATTGTTATTAATATTGAAATTGGATATTTTCCATTTTTTTTTTTTTAATTTTAGCTCCTATTATTGAAATAATCACATCGTAAAATGAATTTTATATGTAAGTCAGCATCAAAACCAATATCACATAGTATTTATAGCACAGATGTGTAAACAACACATTTCGTCATCACATATTTACGTATTCCTTTTTTCATGCTTGATTTTCTATCGCATTTCCTTCAATCAAAATTTTTCTTGAAATTTTTTAAATTATTTCCAAATAATTTTTATTCATACCGTTTTGCTGAAGAAAATCTCGTGTAAAACATTTTATTTCAATTTCGAAAACCAGAAGAAAAGCCAAATTTTAATTCAAATCTGATGCGACTTTGTGCAGAGATTAGACCAATATTTGTGATGTAGATCACTTGTTTTGATAATTTGTCAATTGTTGTTGTTTTTAGGGCCTTCGCACATCTTATCGCTGAATAAACGTTACTGCTCGAATTATCAGCTGTTCCAGTGTTTATACCACTTTGGTCTTCTGTCACTTTCATAACATAACCAAACATTTATTCCAATTCGAGTCTTGAGTGTTAATCAGTGTCTCTTGGTGATTTTCGTTTCTCATGTGAAAGACAAATAAAAATTGAACTGAAAATTATGAATGACTCGAAAAAATCCCAAAATACAAACCCAATTTTTGATCCATTAGTTGAATGTTATGGGCGCAGTGCGTTGACTGGACTCGCTTCATTTTGGTTCGGTAGGTTCGATTCGATTGGATTTTACAATTTAAATTATTTGGCCAATTGTTTTTCTTCTTTAAGTATTTTCAACATCGCATTTCTTGCAAAAACCACTCAGAAATCGAATTGGATATCCGGTTGCCGGTTCCTTATTTATATCCACAAGCTTAGCGTCCGCTGCTACTTATTTCATCACAAAAAATTATTTTGAGAAATTTCCTAAAGCTAAAAGTGATCCACGTGTGGAGAATTAAAACCAACCGTCACCAAAGAAAAAAAAGAAAAAATCAGAAAATGTTAAGACACTTAAGCACTCGTTTTTTAACCTACACTTATCTGCGTCGGGCAGCACAGATCGAATTAAATGCAAGACAATTCAAATATCCATTGGCTTCAAATTGCGGTGAACTTTTGCATATTCGCCAAAAGTATGTTACATCTGGCATTCAGGGAAGACGAAATTCAAAAACGGCATCAAAAAAATACAATGAAGAAGCTGAAGATGAAGATGGTTTTGATGAACTTGAAAACACCGAAGATCGAGTGGCTTTGAAAAATAGGTAAAAAAAAAGAGTCTTGAACAAAATCATTGATTTGCTTTGATGAATTATCATTTTCTGTTGATCCCATTTACAGCGAATATAATGCGCTTCTGCATGAAGCGTTCGGTATGCGCAAAAGTATACAATGTGAAGAGAATGTTTTCGTGATTCAGCCTTATGTAAAATGGGGTCCAAATAAATCGAATGTTTCACCGGATATTAAATTAAAAGAAGCTGAAGACTTGATACGATCGCTCGACACATGGAACATTACAGAAAGCATAAAAGTACCATTGATCGGATTTGGGCTACGTACGTTTTTTGGACGTGGAAAAATGGATGAGCTGAAAAAACGAGTGAAAATGTATAATGGAGATATCGATCAAAAGGTTAGTGCCGTTTTTGTGAGTGTAAGCAAGTTGGATCAGCCGCAGAAAATTCACTTGGAAGCCCTATTTGGAGTGCCGGTGATGGATCGATTTTCCATAGTCATTCAAATATTGAGCGCACACGCAACGAGTCGTGAGGCAAAATTACAAATTGCCCTAGCTGAACTGCCATATATATGGCATCATTTGGGAACGGAAGACAGTGCTGTTTCTCGTTCAAAATTGACAGACTCGCAGAGAAGGATGCTTCGTACCCGAGAGCGACGAATCAAAAATGAGTTGGAACATATTCGAGAGCATCGAAAAATGGTTCGCAAAAGAAGACTTAGTAAGGAATATCCCATTGTGGCTGTTGTCGGCTACACAAACGCCGGAAAGACATCTCTGATAAAAGCACTTACAAACCAGGACAAATTAGAACCGAAGAATAAACTTTTCGCTACGCTTGATGTCACAGCGCATGCTGGCCGACTTCCATGCAATCTGCAGGTCATTTACATTGATACAATTGGTTTTATGTCCGACATTCCGACAGAATTGATCGAATGTTTCATCACAACGTTGGAAGATGCAATGATGGCGGTAAGGGAAGCTTTCTATTTTGGATTGATATAAACAATTGAGAAATGGAAACATTTTGTCGTAGTTTCAATAATTTTTCTAATCGTTTTTTATTAAATTTTTTTTTCGCAGGATTTGATAATCCACGTACAAGACGTTGCTCACATTAATGTTGCCGACCAAAGGCAACATGTTGAACGAACACTCCGCCAACTCATGTACAGTTCGGAATCTGAGAGAAGTCAACTATTCCGAAATATCATAAATGTGGGAAATAAGTGTGATTTGGTAGAAGACCTGGACGAAAGCAAACAGTCATTTGAAAAGAAGCCGGATAGGAATGAAACTTCCGAGCCGATGCATTTCGTTTCATGCCACAAGGGTTCGGGCGTTGAAAATCTGATAAATGCGATCGAGAAAAATATCCTAAAAGTGACCAACAGAAAGAAAATGATAATTCGAGTACCTCAGGGTGGCGAAGAGCTTGCTTGGCTCTATAAAAATACAGCGGTTATACAAACCGACATTTGTGACAAAAATAACGAGTATTTGAATGTTCACGTTTTACTTACTGATCTAAATTTAACACAATTTAAAAATAATTTTTTGAAAAAAGTCAAATAGATAATGAAAAATAGAAAAATTTACTTTACTCAAGTCAATAAAAACACATGAAAAATCTAAAATCTGAATATTTTGTTTTATTCATTTTCCTGAAAAGCACTAGCCTCTTCTTTAATCAAATAGTTTTGATGTTTAAGTGATAGATTTTTTGTTTTCTCCAAAATCTCTTTATAAGCCGGTGAAATGGGTTTTTGCACCACCTCTTTATACTCGTATTCTTTGCCATCTTCGCTCTGAAAATAACAACGTAGAACGCATATTTGAATCAAACGTTTGTATAATCTTGGGATAAGCCATCACTTACGATTATCACTTACTTTCAAACTGTATGACATATCCGAGTCAAAATTCCTCAAATCACCACAAACTACGAATGGGACGATGGAACGATTGACTGGCGAATCGGTTTGCTCAGCACTAACCTGAACGTCATTGACCATTGGATCGATCATCTGTGGAACGTAGCCACATGGTGGCGAATAATCTTCGCACACCACGAATGCTTCAATACTTGAATTTCTCGAGGAAGCTGGCTTGGCGATCGATACTTTTTTGAAGAACACACGCAACTGCGAATAGAGAAAGCTTGTATCTTTTCCTCGGAATATTTTCGCCACAAACTTTCCACCGTCCATCAAAATGTGAGTGGTAATACTTAAAGCTGCGAGCAAAAGTTGTGATTGAATGTACTCGTCAATATCATGCAGACCGGTGACTAAAGAAGAGTAAAGTTTTAATTAAAAGCTATACATTTGTCCTATGCATTAGATTGAAAAGGTTCGATGTGAATAAATTACCATCTGGTGCTCCATCACATACAACCAACTGAGCTTTTTTATCGTCAAAATATGCGATGATTTCTTCGGCGGTACTAAGTTTGGTGATGTCGCCCTGAAGCTGTTTGACACCTGGTAATGGAGCCATCGCCTGCAAGTCAACTGCCACAATTTTTACATCGTCTTTATTCGGGCTGTTCTCGTACAATCTTTTTGATAGCACTTGGCTCCAACTACCAGGTGCCGCGCACAGATCAACGACACGGTTGACACCTGAAATTTGGAATTGATTCATTAAGAACGAATTTAAACATATCAGATATAGCCACTTACCATCAAGAATGTGAAATATTTGGTCGATTTGTAATAGCTTGAAAGCGCTCCGAGCTCGATAGCCCTCCTCTTTGGCTTGTCGATAGTAAATATCACGTTTATCTTTCGAAGTTTTGCCCATTTCGACGGAATTTAAAAAGAAACGATTGGTAAATGTTTTTTTTCCTCTCCAAATGTCGATTTACAGCGAAAACAACGTGCCTTGTATTGTCAACTAGTTTGACATTTCAGTGTATAACAGTTTTCCCCAGTTCATTGCAACGTCACTGTCATTAAATGTCATGACCGATTTAATTGGAAAACGTAAACAATTAAGCGATGAAATTCTTTTATTTTTTCTTCATTTTAAATTGTCATAAAGTCTAGTTTTGTTTTTATTTTACCACATAAAATGGATTTTACGTTAGACAAGAAACTGCAGGGATTCCGGCAAATTGCCCAAGAGAAGCTGCAGAATATTTTGTGTTCAATTCCGGACAGTCAAAAAGATATAGTTATCGAAACGTGCCTTATTAAGCCATTGGAACACATTTGTGGAGCATCTTGGTTACGGTTCGTTTTTCTTGAAGATTTACCCGTGATATGAATGGTAAAACTAATTTGTCGTTTGAATTTTTCAGCGCAAATGGAGTTAATAAGATATATAAGTTTGATTCGAAGAATCCACCGCAGCGAAAATCAACGATTGTTTACTTCATTTCATCCAGTTTGATAACGTTTAAATATATTTTGGATCAAATCCACGCAATAAATGGTCATCAGCAGACGGAAAAGCAATTATCGGACATGGGAACAAAGCCATTTCATGTGATAGTGTTGCCAACAGTACTGCATAGTTTCGAAGTGGTGCTCGAAGAAGAAGGTCTTTTCGGTTATGTGGAAATGCATCGATTCAATTGGGATTTCATTACAATCGACAGCGGTGCATTGAGCCTCGAAATTCCACAACTGTTTCAAGAAGTGTTCATTCGCGAGGATACAAGTTTACTGCCATCAATAGCGCACAGTTTACGCATTTTTAACATGGTGTGTCGTCGTCCATCGTTGTTGATAACTTACGGGGAAAATGCTGCCAAAGTGGCCAATATGATCGATCAAATTGAAGGATTTCGGAACGCACCACCCGAAGAGAAATCCGATTTTACTACCATGATCATAATGGACCGGAATAAAGATTACGCTTCGGCTCTGTTGACGCCAGTCGTCTATTCAGGCCTTTTGCTCGAAATATTTCGCTCCGTTGCGGGCACACTACAAATTGACGAACACAAAAATCGTATCCAAAGTGAAAGATTGCACTTTTTGAAAAGTAAATCGAAAAACGAAACGACAAATGAAAAAGAAGCGGTTACAAATCTTCGCTTGATGGACTCCGTTGATGGTATTTACCATGAAAATCGATACAAACACTTTAGCGATGCAATTAGTTTGCTCAGTTCACAGGCAAAGGCGCTGGGAATGGAAGGTCGGAATATTCAAGGCATGGAAATTGGTGAGATGAATGAGTTTGTGATGAAAATATTACCGAAAGTCACGTCACAAAAGAAAGAACTCTTTAAGCATTTGATATTATGTGAAAATATTGTCAATGAACTTGGCGGCAATTTCGAGCAATTGCAAACAATGGAAGAATCGATGCTCTACAATCGGAATAAAAAACAAACATTTCAAAAAATCCTAGAACTGCTCACCACCGATGCGCATCGATACAATTCGCTACGATACATTTGTCTTTTGCATTTGACGTGCGGGCTAAATGCAGACGAAGCTTCCACATTCATGACAAACTATTTAAATGCGTTTGGTTATCAACATTTACCAATATTTTCGCATTTGGCCACCGCCAAACTATTTCCAGATCTTCCGAATTTAGCGAAAACCAAAATACTCAACAATATTTCGCTTAAATGGCAAAATGCATTCCAAATCGAGGCAAATCGCATGAAACTGTTGCCAACCAATGCAAGTGTTGATCAAGCAACCGATGCTAATTCAACGGATCGTCGTGATCCGGTCGATGCATCCTATGTGTTCAATGGATCGTATATTCCATTGATCGCACAATTGGCAAATTTATTGTGCAGCGCATCATCAGTTTTTGATTTTGCCGATAAATTTGGCCACACCGAACAAATCATATTCCATCGCTGTTTTCAGCAATCTAAGCTCAGCATTCCAGGGATAGTGGCTGGCGTGAAGAAGGGTGAAATCCGAGACTTTTTCCCACTCAAGCCAAGAACGATTTTCTGCTTTGTTATCGGCGGCATCACATATGCGGAACTGGCTGCAATTAACTTCGTTGAAAAAATGACCGGTTCGAAGATTGTCGTTGCATCCGACTGCATTGCCTCAGGCAGTGATTTTATCGAGGCCGCTTTTTGTTGAACAATTTGTTATGAATTTGATTGAAATAAATTATACAAATGTTCTACCTATGGAAGAAGCGACTCACCAAATACCATGACAACCGCACGAATACTCTATTAAAATATTCATAAGCGTTCGCAACAATATTCATGGCGCGGCATTTGAAGAGTCGTTTCCTTCTTCTGGTTTTGAAATCTCGTCCATTCAGCTATTAGGTTTTACTTAGCACTTATTTTTTTTTGTAGCACATTAGACAATATCTATATTGATCAAAAGAGAAATCCCTGTTTTTAAAACTCTGTTCAAAGTGCAAGAGAATACTATTTTAGAGAAGAGAAAATGATTGAAAATCATTTATTTTTTATATCATAATAAAATACTGTTGATTAACATCTTTTTGAGCATTGAATTTATGCTCGTATTCGCTTTGAAATTTAGTTTTGTTTTTCTGTCCCTAGAGAGTTGTATTCTTCCTTCGAAATAGGCCAAACGAAAAATATTTGCCCATGGGAAAATATGCAAATGCAGAACAAAGGCTTATAAAAATGACACGATCAATTCAGTTCTTGAACATCTGCTTCAAATGCAACAATGACTTTACCTTTAGTCATATTTTGGCCTAGCTCATCACTAACACTCTTAACAACACCGTCTTTGGAAGCTTTCAAAATACATTCCATTTTTGTGGCAATGATAATGGCGACCGGCTGACCAGGGGCCTGTTTTTCGAAAATATTGAACTTTTCAATGCTGAAAAGTTCAATTCAGCATGTTTGAAAAACTGCAATGTAATTATAATGTGATTCTGTTCGGATATTGGGATGAATTGTTCACTTTGAACAATTCATATCGAACTTTTCAAAAAATGTGTGAACTTTTCATCAAATTTTGAATCAACAATTTTCCAACGTCAAATTTAATGAAAAGTTCATGTTTTGAAATTTAAAAATTGTTATGAATGTATACACTAGGGAGATTTAACTACGTGAAAACTTGTAAAAAAATGATATAAACGCGCACGAAATTGTTACATTCACCAGAGAACTTGCATGATTCCACTCAGTTGACAAGTTCCGTATAAAAACAACATGCGCGAACGCGCGCGAGTTCGTGTGCAAACTTGTAGCTGGACGACGCGCACACATCAGTCGTTCCATTTATTATATCTGGATTAACTTTTTCTTCAACACTTTCTCCAGCTCTTTAAAAATATTTCCTTTGTCCATTTTATAATTATATAAATCTTTGAACTTTTGGAAAGGATGTGAAAAATCTTTATACACGTAAACAACCGATTTTTAGCTTGAAACGCGTTTTAATTGTCAAATAACAACTTGAAAAACGCGCAAAACCATAAACAAACTTGTGTAAACTTGTGACCGTGCGCGTCAGTACGTACAAGGAACGCGTCGAACTCCCGCGAATCAAGCAAACTGGCAAAAAACATGCTGAACTCGTAAGAGTTAAATTCCCCTAGTGTATACAACTGTTATTTTTAACACAGTAAAAAATCAAAAATAACAAAATAAAAATAAAAGTCAACATGCACAACAATAAAAAAATGTGGGGAATATAATCGATATTCATAACACTGATTTTTTTTTTATAGAATTTTCAAAACTTATTTGTGATAATGATGTTTGAAATGAAATTGTGATTTTCTACTCACAGTCACATCAGTTTTTTGCCGAAGAGTGATAAATGAAAAGAAATAACATAAACTGTTCCTTGGCATCGACTGTCACCAAGATCATCTAATGAATAATATTAACATGCAATTGGAATATACGGAATAAAGGTTTCATTGAAAAAAAAAACTTTATTTTTAAGATCGATCGTGGTACGAGATGCGTCGAAGGAAAATCTTGATCCTCGTCAAGCAATTAAGAAAAAAGATTATTTTTCATCCTTCTATTTGGTTGATGAGAACGGAAAGAAACAGAGAGTATGTTCCTCTTTTGTGTCAAAAATGCTTCAAGTCAACAGGACCAAAATATTTTGGGCTGTAAAATCAGCACAGAACAATCCAACAGCCGAAGATCGTAGAGGAAAATTTCCATCAAGAAAGACAGATCCACAAGGTATTGCTTATTTGGAAGAGTTAGTGAAATCATTTCCATACTATGAGTCATCCATCGAACTAAAACCGATCGGTATAAAATATTTTCACCCCGTTTTGAAAATGAACACTATCTACAAACTGGGGCCTGTTGCACAGTACTGTTACAATTTTTGTAAATTGTAATTGTAATTGTAAATACAATTCGTTGTAAAATTGTATTTACAATTCTACAATAATTCTAAACTTGTACTACACAGTCTGCGTATTTAAGTTAAATACTCAATATTTAAACCAATTTATGTTTCAGATGTATTCAGATGTGTTGTTTTGTTTCATTGACAATTTCAATGAATGACTTCCAGTCTAAAAGACTTTTTAGCATAATAATTCATATTTGGAAAAATTAAATGGTTCGATTGATGAGATTGATTTTTGTGTTTGTGACAAATCGTTAGTTGTAAGTCCTTAATCTGAGTTTGCCGATGACATGGAAGTTTAGAAGCGGTTGGAAATAAAATAATTTTTAGTCAAAATAAATACAAAACCTATAAATTGTGAATATGATTTTGATATCGATCGCTTTTTCTTTTTGACTGTCACATTCATTATTAAAAAACAATTTTACAATTATTGTAAAATTGTAAGCACAATTTTACAACGAATTGTATTTACAATTACAATTACAATTTACAAAAATTGTAACAGTACTGTGCCCTGTATAAGGATAAATTCGCGCATTCCAAAATAAAAAAGTTTTATCAAAAAGTGTTTTCGAGCGAACGCTAAAAATGAATTTTGGACATTTGAGACCGTTTGATGATAAAATACGTTGTGTTACCATGCGATAAATTTAAGATGCAATTGAAACCGAAGATTCTAAGTGAAGAGAGAAAAAATGAAATTCAAGTTGCACAAGATAAACATTTCGCGATTGTCAGAGTATTTAAACACAATTTCTTGGAATTGATTGAACCAACGACTGAAGTAGAAGTCATCACATTTGAACTGCAACATGTGCTAGAAATGCCCTTCAAGACCATCGACGGATCATATGAATGGAGCCAGCTTTGGTGTTCAAATCTTTGTGTTTATGTCGAGGTACGCTCCAAACCGTATATGTATTTTTGGAATGAATCGATTGCAAAGAGAGGACCAGAACAGATGGCATCTTGCCTCTTCCAGAACATATCGAAAGTCGTTCCAAAGAGCACGAAGAAATTGATTCTGTTTAGCAAAGCATGTCCATTGAATCGAAACATAAAACTGTCTTTGATGTTGGCGAAACTGTTTGATTATCTCAAATCATCATCTCTAGAAACCATTAAGCAGAGATTTTTTATCCGCGGACACGATTCTAATGCTTGTAATGACTGCTTTGCTGCTATTGATAGAATGTGTAAATCGAAATAGAACTTGTTTGCACCAGACGATTGAGTGAATATAGTAACTGAATCAAAGCAAAGATTTACGAAACAAGAATTTACGAAAATGACGAAAGAATCTGTCTACGGTGTAGCAAAACTCATGCCATCCACTATTCATTCATGAGGGTTTGGGAGCAATGTACGTAGACATTATTTTTGCCGAATTCCACTCGGAAATCGGAGTTTTAACCATATTTAAACTTTATCATATAAACCATTCCAACCGGCGCTCCGAGGTTTTCATACTTCCCATGTAGACGATCCAAAACAGGCAAAAATCGAAAAAAAGTTAAAATTTTTTTTTAGATTCTAATGGTGTATTTTGTGTGCACCGTTGGTATTATCGGCACATCGAAATTCGCGCTCCTTACTACTTGATTTTCACTACGAAATCAAGTCACAACCATAACCACCATTAAGATTAGTCATCATTCCAATGGGCTTGGAAGTGTATCGTACATTTTTGCTTCAATTAAAGTGAAACACGATTTCTAAAGTCAACAGATATTTTGCGATTCACTCTCAATCGAACGGAATTCATGTAAATTCCTTTGGTGTACACGCGCAGCGGTTTTTTCATTCCAACTGTATAAATACAAAAGTGATGTGTTGGGCTAAAGCCATCTTCGAAAATGGTTATTCGTTTATCATGCGACGTTTCGCTCTTTTTAGGAACATCATCAGGCTGGAGAACAAAAGAAATTTAAATTGTTTTCGAACGTATTCCATTTTTTGCTAACAATTTACACAAATTGTATCAGCTACACGTGTCCATCAAAAGAATTTTGTTATTGAGCTTCATTTAGTGTCTGAATATGATTACACTATGCAACAACAAGAAACAACTACAGAGAAGGGAAAATTTTAATCCAAATCTGGCGTTAGTTTGTCCTGGCACATCTAGTTTTTAAGATACGTTCATTGCGGTTTCCGTATCAGATTTGGATTAAGTGGGCCAAAAAAAACTTGGAAATGAGTCTCCTCTTTTTTGGGGGAAATTTTTTTTTGAAATTTTCTGCATAGTGTTCGTATACCTCAATTCGTAAATTCCATAACTGAAAAATACCACAATTTTAAAAAAATAATAATTCCATAACTGAATTATACGTTGCCGTGCACGTGTCAGCTATTGGTAGATGAATGGTATAAAAGAGGCGCCACCGCATAGGGGAGACCAAACGAATTCAAAGTATCTCTTCTCAAATTATCATTGTGCAACAGGTTAAAACTCTGCTTCGTTGGCAAATTGAAATGAATCTACTACACGGTTTGTTTTTGGTGCTATTTATCGTTGAATTTTCGGTAAGTTTTTTCTATTCCTTTATCATTTTCATTTTTATCTAACAAAATGCGATGTTTCTGTAGAATTGAAAGTGAACATGAAATTTCTTTTTTTAGGAACTTCAAGGAAATCGTATGACAAATTTTGTTTTCGTACACGCTTTTTATGATTTCAAGAGATTTTTCATTTTAAAATTTCAACTTTTTTTTCTAATGAACAGATGGCTTTTTCTCGCAAGCTCTTCTCAAGGGCGAAGTAATTGAAAACATGTCACAGGCAAAGTTTGTAGCTGGAATCTATGCCCCTACAAGTAAGTCAGCTTTAGAATCATTTTTATTCTTTTTTTCGTGTGAATTTTCTATTCAAATATTCTATCAATTTTGTGTGTGTTAATTTTTGCTTGTACTGAGACGAAACGATTTCATTACAGAATATTTGTATGCATTCAAAGACAATTTAGCTGATGCTGATAGAGAAATGCTGTCTACATGTACCGCATTTATTCTGTCAAAAACGGAAATTATCACGAATGCTCATTGTGTGGCTGGCGCCCCATATATTTATGTGGTGGTTGGTACGAAAGCTGCATTGGAAAAAAACCTAATCAAAGTCGAAAAAGAGCACATTGCATATCACCCTTATTATAGTCATTTAATTGTTGGTGCATTTGACATTGCCAAAGTTACACTGAAAACGCCGTTAGAATTCAGCGATACCGTTGGCAGTATCAAACTCGTGGACAAGGATTACAAATTGAATGACCCATCAGAAGTGGTCACTGCCTATGGATATGGCGTGTTGAACAACATCGAACCAATGATATTGAGGCGTTGCGATGCGAACTATATATCTGATGTCGATCGTGTCGGCGCATTTAACCCACGTCAAACATTGTACTTTACCACTGGCGAGGCTACGAACGATGGCAAAATTATTACACCTGGCGATTCGGGTGGACCAGTCGTTTCAAAAACAAATGGCAAAATCGTGGGCATAGCTGTGGGTATAAATGGAGCAACAGTTGACCGCGGAATGTTCCTCCCAATTACGTCATTCCTTGGTTTTATCCATGATCCAAAGGTATCTAATCTCAATGCCCCAATTTGCATTTCAATAACGCGAACAAAATATATTTTTGCTTTTATTTCAGAGCGTAAAACCACTTCCACCTTCGCTTACACCTAACGAAGCTAAATTCTTAGCCGATATATCGGTACCGGGGAGTAAGTGTCCTTGTGCTTTCAAAATTTGAATTAAATCAATTTATTATCTGGTTTCTAACGTCACTTTTAATCTTCATTTTTTTTTCATGGCTCATAAACATAAATACTCATCCTGAGATATTTTTCTATTACAGAATTTCTTACCGCTACCAAGGAAGCATTTGCCAATACCGAAGAACATGTTCGAATACGCTCTAATGCAATCATTTTGTCGGAAACCGAGATTTTGACCTGTGCACATAATGTGCACGGCGCCCCATATGTCTATATAATAGTGAATAAACTATCACGCAATCCGACAAAAATCAAAGTCACTGAAGACCAGATAGAAATTCATGAGAAATACTCATTTCCTGGATTCGCATTTGACGTTGCCAAGATTACACTTAAAGAACGGTTGGAGTTCAATGACAACGTCGGCAGCATCGATTTGGTGGACAAAGATTACAAATTGAATGACCCGTCTGAAATAGTCTCTGTCTATGGTGATATGATATTGGATAGAACGGCGAGAACGAGACGTTTTGATACAAAGTATTTAGATGGCGCCATTTGCAAATCGGAATTGGGCGACCGATTTGATGCAAATCTTTTGATGTGTTACACTTTAGATGAAAGCATGGGAACTCCCTGTGCGTTTGGAGGACCAATGGTTTCGAAAAAGAATAACAAACTCGTGGGCATGACCATAGATCGTTTTCCTGATGAACCGGTTATTTTTCAACCGATTGCACCGTTGCTCGATTGGATCCGGAAGCCAAGGGTAGGACGTAATCAAAGAAGAAGAATATAAGCTTGAAAAAAGGGGTTTCAGGCGCCTAAAAAAGCTGAATACCGTCTCTTTTTTTGTACCTGTCATTTGATGTTCAACAAAAGAACCAAATAAATTTGAAAATTTGAGAAAAATGCATTTTATGTCTCATTCGCCCATGCGCAGTTTGTCAATGCATACGCACTGTCTGTGCATTGATTAGACGTTACGTGATGCCTTTATACGTGCGTTGGCCAAGCAATAACACTAATAGCATTGCTGAAAAATTTGCGAGAATTGCTGGGTTTCCATATGTGAAGGGTCTTATTGACGGAACTCTCATCAGCATAAATGCACCTAGATGAACCGGTTTATGTGAGTCGAACTAATAAACATGCTATCAATTTGTTGCTAGTATCTGGACCTAGTGATGGCTTCGAACGTTCGTTCGTTCGTTCGACAATTAAAAAAAAAAAAAAATTTTGTTCGTTCGTTCGTTCGACAATTTAAAAAAAATATTTTTTGTTCGTTCGTTCGTTCGACAATTTGAAAAAATATTTTTTTGTTCGTTCGTTCGTTCGACATTCATTTTGTTCGATGTTCGGTCCGAACAAAGTTTTTTTTATTTCGAAATCTCCCGAATAAAATTGCTATTACTATGAAAAATTATAATAAAAGCTAATAAAAGCATGAGCTGCAACGATTATATTATAAATTTGATCAATACATCGAATTTTCTGATGTAAAAAAATTTTGTTCGGACCGAACATCGAACAAAATGAATGTCGAACGAACGAACAAACAAAAACTTTTTTTAAAACCATGTCGAACGAACGAACAAGCGTTCGAAAGTATTCGACGGCCAACACTATCTGTGCCGGTATTCTACGACCTTCCGACAAAATCGTTCGGAATTATTTTTTTTCGTACATAAGACCATATTGGAGTGAAAGAGAGAGATTCCACTATTTTTCAGCGGTCCACCGGAATTATTCCGATAATTCAAGGAAGAGTGAAATGTGTGAGAAATAATTCCGGTGGACCGCTGAAAAATAGTGGAATCTCTCTCTTTCACTCCAATATGGTCTTATGTACGAAAAAAATAATTCCGAACGATTTTGTCGGAAAGTCGTAGAATACCGGCACTGGACCTCAACACGAATTGTTCTATGCATCTGCTAAATGTCCCGGCAGCTTTCATGATAGCCGTTGTTTGCAAGTCTCTTCGTTATGGAATAGTTGAGAGCTGAACCAATGGAGGGCCGGTGATGATAGGTCCATCATTTTTGGAGATTCAGCCTTTCCATTGAGGAGCTGGCTTATTACAGCGACCATTCGAGTTTCTAATCGACTACCGCACTTGGAAAATGCAATCGAATTTTTTTTACAACGGCATCGAAAGACACGATTTAAAATTGAATGCGCTATAGGAATTCTAAAGCATCAATTTTACTGTTTTCGATATGGTTTTAGGTTTACCAACCCAAGGCGTATCAGTTTAGCAATATATGCATGTGTGACCCTACACAATATGCAAAATTATTATAAAAATGGAATTTATGACTATGATCCGGAGCTAAATCGTATTGCTCAAGCCGATTTTGATGACAGGAACGAAGAAGTCATAGATGAAGATGCAGATCCATTGCATGCAATTGGTGGGGACGGTGCTATACGCCAAAGAGAATTGATAGAATATTTTTTGCGATAGAAATAAACATTATAATTCTAAAAATCAATACCATTATAATGTTCCATTCAATAAAAATTGTAAATTCACTTTTCATAACACATTCTCCAGGAAAAACTAAAAACATGATAATACAGAAAAATTATTTGATTCGAACTATAAAATATAATAAATTGCAATTTCATATTCCCAGTGGAAAATTTCAACCAATGTATGATTGACTTTTTTAAAAATGAAAACAGCTACGGCAATTAAGTCAAATTATGTCATGAAAATAAAATTTGAAGAAAATTCTGGCAACAGAGATGGCAAACTTACAATTTAACTTTCAAGGAGATGTGACTTGCACTTATTTACGTGATATAAAAAGTAAAGTGAACATCATTTTCCAATTTCATAGTGGGCTCTGTCACTGAAGAAAAAAGAAAAATACGATGTCGAACCAAAAAAGTGGCTTTAGCGAAAAGCAAAAGGTTGGATAGATTATATCAAAATTTGTTTATAAATCTAACGTTAAACATTTTTTTTTTGTAAGAAAACCATTTTGGAGTATTGTTTGAAAAATGCTGACCATCTCTATGAAAAATTCACAAATGAAGTCAATCGAAAGACTCAGGGTGAAGCATGGAAAGATATCGCTGATAAATTGAGAGAAAACGAACAAATCGAAGTTGAAAACGTTTCTAAACTCAAACAAAATGTCACCAACTGGATTCGTCGAGCAACCGTGAATTATTCCATTCGATCCAAACTGTTGCAAGCCATATAAATATTTAAATTGATATTTCTAGGCCGCAAATGACAAAGCAAAACAAACGGGTGTAGGTAAACAACCAAAACTGACTGAGTTTCAAGACATGTGCCCCTCATTCGTTGCTGCTGCAAAAGATTGGTCAAATATTGGTTCACAA
Source organism: Sitodiplosis mosellana (assembly GCF_009176505.1). Taxonomy (NCBI): domain Eukaryota; kingdom Metazoa; phylum Arthropoda; class Insecta; order Diptera; family Cecidomyiidae; genus Sitodiplosis; species Sitodiplosis mosellana. The sequence goes on along the minus strand of NW_022595244.1, from coordinate 20,577,100 downwards.
TTGATTCAATTTTAATGTTTGTTGGAAAAATTAAGGTTCATCTGCCATCAACTATATCCATTCTATTGAGCCCTCTGGAAGCGATAAAACTTCAACAAGCGAATCCAATGACATTTCATTGGAAGAAGTGTTTGTTCCAATCGATGACGTTCTAATTCCGGAACCTCTCAACAATGACTTTGTATTTTAATGAATAGCTATAATTATTTAAACACAAAGTATACTTTTAACGGATTTTATGTCAAACTTTGTCATATTTTGTTGTTTAGACGAGTTGTGACATTAATATATATATGCGACTTCATTTCATATGGAATCCATGGGCACGGTCTATTTGTACGATAAAAATCCTACAAAATTTACGTTTAGCCTCACAGGCTATTCGTACGGTGAATTTCAGAATTTCGTACGAATAGATATAGAGACTAAACGTACGGATCGTACGAATAATTTTTCTCCGTATGTTTAGTCTCCATGTCTATTCATACGAAATTCTTAAATCCATCCATATAAACGAAAAAAAAAAATGATTCTGTTTCGAATAATGGTAGCAATAAACAAAAAAACAACAACAACAAACCAATTTGATTACTCATTTTTGGTGAATTGTGCTTGGGCTGCAAATCATGATTGAAATCAAACTGATTGATTGTACTGTCTTCAAGTGCAAAAATCAACTCGGTCTGTCTGCGTGAACGATATTAATTGCTCATTCGGCAATTTCGGATTCAAAACAGTTGATCGGCCTACAATGCAATGGATTTTTGCACTTGAAGACAGTACAATCAATCAGTGTCAGAAGTGCAGTTTTATTTCTTTTTTATACCATTATCACTGAGTATTTGGCCGATCTCATTTCCGAAGACTGTGTATCGTCTACAATTGAACTTCAATTATTGAAGTAGATGAATGCGACAAGCCAACAATAGCTGAGGAGCAAATCATTGTTGAGCAAATCGAAGAACCAGAGGTCAAAGAAATTAGTTTGGAAGATAGAATTGATCGTATCGAAGCCAAACTGGATTTTTTAATTTCATTGGTTCAAAAAGATGAGCACAAATTGTATCGAAATGCGACAACGAATTGGGCAATTTACCGGCACTCAGAAAAATTACTATCATCAAAGATTTAGATGATTTCGAAGAAATGTTGGAAAGAAATGGAAATTTTGAAGCTTCGTTGATAAATAAAGTTAAGAAAAAATTTAAAAATCTATCGAAATACGAAAACTCAAAACGAAAACTAGCTTACGATGTGATTGACACATTTACTGAACGTTCAATCTTTAAAAAAAAATTCATTGAATGGAACATCTCGAAATGGGAAAAAAAATTGTTGTTTACTAGATCGTGTTATTTATATAAATTTTCTTTTCGAGGCTATTGTTAAACTTATCCCAAAATTTAAATACTGTTGGCTTGAATCTGTTTTGGATGTATTGTGCCGAAATAAAAAAAAATTCTCCGAATAAAGTGGAAGTGCAAAATGAATAAATCATGTGCACAAAATCACAAGATTATCGAATATATTTCGGCGTTTATTTAAGTATTAATCAATTCTATCAACTGATGATGAGTTGAGTGAATGCGCTGATCGAGTCTTTGGATGGTAAAATTTTATGGCGTTTTCATTTTGCTTTCTCTTCCCACTCACCGATACAAATTGGGCATATTTAGCTTTTTTGAAGTGTGAAGTATTTTATTGAATCTTGACATTTTTAAATGTTGCAAATATTCAAAAAATCTAATCATATTTCTCACAAAATGATTATTCTGCATCTGTAATGATACTATTCTAAATTTAGAAAAAATTCAACTAATATTTTGGTGCTCTGCATAATGATTTTGTTTGAAATGAATAATTTTCACTTTTTAATTGTTGTTGCTAAGCGTGTTGTCAATGTACGCGTTGTTCTTTTTACACTTTATGCAAATGTATTTATGGCAATCGACCAAAATTTGAATCTCGTTTGAGAGAATTGGAAAATTGTCAATTCTTCAAATTATTTATTGCAATTTAAATTGAAACAAATAATTGTGAATTTGCTTTTAAACGTGCAATAAAATTAAAATACTAAACCAATCAATCAATTACTAGTATCTGAAATAAATAAAATTAAAAACTGTCTTTTTAAAAAAAACGGTTTTACAACACGTTGATATACAACAAGGTAGAAACCACGTTGCAGACTTCCCGGGACTTCTATCAAATTGAGTTGTTTTGGGTTGTTTTTCAAGTTTACTTACAGCAAAAATCTTGCGCCGACACAATAAGACGTGTGCGAATGTGTTCTTTGTCCAGTGTGAACAAATAATATATCCAATCATTATTATAAATGGAATATATCCAGAAGGCTTCTCATTTTGAGCATACTCTGCATCACTTCTATATTTTTTTTTCAATAGACCATACGTTCATCAACGAGTGAACATAGGTAAGAATTGAAAAAATCCAAATAAACTCATAGACGAGGAATGTTACACAGTGATATATATTTGAACAATTCCGTTGATTTCAAAAATGTAATGCCAATACCTCACAAAAATTGAATTTTGTCATTTTCCATATAAATTGACTTTTCAAAATCGGAAGAAAATCGAAAAAAAATCATGTGGTTAAAGTACCTCCACAGAGTTTTGTTACACCCTGTATGTGTTATACCCTTCAGCTCACTAACACCCTAGCTATTAAACAAGCCAATGCATTTATAATACATAAGCTTGAATGTAACGCAAAGATATACGTTGAATCATTTAATGGTTCACAACCATATTTACGCATGTAAAAAATCTAAGATTCAATTGTATGGTAAATCTCCGTATTGTATGGTAAAAATGCAGGATAATTTCACATTGAATCCAATATTTCGGAAGATTCAAAAATATTATATACCACCAATAACAATTTGAAATAAAGTGAATTGAAGCACAACTCGTTGCTTTTAGAGATTTTTCCTCTACATGTAATGAAAACGAACTTTCTTTTTTGCGCCAAAGAGATAACTTTTTGAGGCAAAGTCGTACAGCACAATTTTTCCGAAGACATCAAACTGTTACCTTTTATTAGTTCACCCAGGAACAATAATCAGATTTTCCTTTATAGCAAATAGAATTACCATAAAAACATAATAAACAAAAATCAAATTCTTTCATTCTTTCTTCTATTTTTCACCAATTCATGTGATATTTACAATTATAGTTTTTTTTTTTTTAACAAACTAGTACTAAATAAATTTATTCTAAGATTCTCTCCATGTCCTCTGTATGGATTTTTTTTACAATGGTGAAAATGATATTGCCATATTTAAAAAGTCATTCTCCTCTAGAGTTTGAAAATCTTTTTCATTTAGCAAGTAGTTTTTCTTTCGCACATTGTGTAATTTTTATAGTACACTGATGCCGCCGACAATGTTCAGAATTTTTTTTCTCCATTTGGTCTTTATGCTAGAAGTTTTCAGTGAATTAAAGCTTTCCACCGTCTTTATTTCTCCACTGTGTGCTCTGAGTGTGTTTGTGTGTGTGTGTGTGCGGGTTTATTGTGCAACGTAGGTTTTAATAATTTTTTGCACGCCATCGCCGAAATGGTGTGATATTTTGCGCATTCAAATGAATTAATTTCACTTATCTTATGCGCTAATCCAAACGATAATCTGTCTGCCACTTTTGGGTAGTGCTTTTTGCCGTGTAATTATTCACTTTTGCCCTTCTCCTCAAATGCATTGCGAAGAAAATTAGCGAATGAAAATGTGTCTATTGTTGTGTGCGATGGAGAAGAAACCGTCTGAAATAATGTGCGCATTTAAGCAAAGGTAATTGCGTCCGCCCAATAATAATTGCAACGAATGCTTACACCCACAACGGTGCACATTGTGTTTGCTGTGCGAAAACTAAAACACACACATATACGCGAAAAATAAAGTCAAACCGCCGTTCTACCAGTTTTAGAGTTTTTAAGCGATTAAATTAATTCTGATGGCCATCGCGTTTTTTCCAAACATAAATTTTAGGGACAGCACTTTTTTATGCCATGTGAATATGAATTACCGGTACAGGCTACATGAAACCGATATTCACACATATGGAAATTTTGCATTCGATATTCACATCAAAATGGTAAAACTTTCAGAAGAAAACAAAAGTTGAAAGAAAAAACGATTGACTGATCAGAAGTACATGGTAAGCATAATTTAAATTGGCCTGTGCCGCGTTTTTTTACAATAGCCGCTAAATGGATAGGATGCCACAAACTAAAAATCAATTATTTATATTTAATGCATTTAAATGGGGTGTAATTACCTTTGTATTTTTAGCATTATTCATTGGTGACCAACCATTGGTTTGTGCACTTTAAGGTGCAAAAATATACATAAGCTGATTGGATTCGATTCGAATGCATATTTTGAATGTATATACAATTCGAATAAGATGCGACAAACATCGATATCATGCATCCAAATAAACGTTTCGAAGTACGCATGTGTATTGACAGCGATCAATCGAATTAAACAACCAAATGAAATGAAAGCAGGCTGCCAATCTCATCGAACGTGATGCTGTTTTCACATTCCCCAAATAAGATGTAGTAAGAAACAGAAAAATATTTTTCGTTCCGAAATCTGTTTTATATCTGTTGCTTTTCTTTATGATATGAACATGCTCTGAATTAAAATTAAAATTCGAATGGTTGAAATAAATTGGTTCTCTCTCTCTCTCTCTCTCCCTCTCTCTCTCTCTCTCTCTCTCTCTCTCTCTCTCTCTTTCTCTCTCTCTCTCTCTCTGATGGATGCTTTGCTTTTCAATCCATTTTTTTCGCGGCAAATCAAGCCATCCCATTCCATGTAATCGCATTATTGTAAACAATTGACCAGATGAGTGAGCACGAGTGCATTTGGAGCCAAACGAATGCGTTGAAAGTGTGCCAACGTGAGCCGCAAAGTTGGTATGCAAACTGGTTTCCATTTAAATTAATTCCGAATCAATTTAAAATGAGTGTGAATTAGCCACGTGGCGCAAATTATCTAATTATTTTGCTATTGATGTCATCGTAATTTAGTTTTGTCACTCATAACTCATTAGGCGAAAATGTCTTGATTCTGGATCGTCACATTCAATATCGGTGAAACGCAATCAAATTTGCTCAACACTTTTGTAATTCGGTAAGTCATGCAATTTCTCTGCTCTCTTACATTGTCTCCTTCACGTTAACCTTCTTGTGCGCATGCAGACTTTCAGCCAATTCCAATGGTCAATGTGATATAAAACAAGATACTTGAACCACATTAATAGCGATTAAACGGTAACTTTGAATTCAGCAACCGGTGTCACCATCGCATCGAAAGCATTGCATAAATAATATTAATGAAAAAGAAGAAAAAACCAACGATATGCATATTTACATACATAATTGGTGAAAACGTTATTTTAAATGAAGCTACCAAGAATTCCCGTGCACTTCAGCCGGAAAAATATGAGCGCACATCCAATTTTAATGTGTTTATGTCATTGATTAGTTTAATTGGAAATGATTGCCAAGAAATGATTACTTTTGGTATTAGCATTGAAATGACCAAACGTGTGTGTGTGTATGTGTATTGAGTTTCAGTTGTGTTCATGACTGTTCACTTGTCGCAAGTAAAAAGCCTATATTTATCGGGAATTTGCAATTGAAAGTGACGATCTGTTGAGCCAAACGAATTGAATTGGTCAACTTTCCTTTTTATTAAGTACACACGCTCCTCGCAATTTTCGGCATAATTGCACTTCAATAACAATAACATTGGCAAGATATGCCTGCATGATACTTGCGATAAACGTTGCCATGTGCGAATGGTGCTGGCACATGCTCACTCAAGATTACATAGCCATGAATATGATTTTGATACCATGCATTCGCTTTGTTTTCGTTGATGTTTTTTGGAGCGCGTAAAAATTAAGTGCAGGTGTACGGACATTTCAGTGCTGCTGATGTGCGCGCGTACGCTCACCACACACACAGTACGGTAGACGGAGTGTCACGTGTCAATAAAATACACGTCAACTCCAAGGAATGTATCAATTTTGCGAGAGAAAAATGAATTGACCATCAAAATTCAATAACGTCAATGCAATCACCTTTAGTTCAATTTCTTCTTCTTTTTTTGTTGGTTTCGGTCGACCAAAGTAAGTGGTTAATATGTAAATTTCATGCTCAAATTCAGTGCCTCTGGCAAACGTTTTGCATGGCATTTGTCATCCAAGGTGATTTTTGTTCACATTTCGGCATCATATTGATTTTCATATAATAGATACCGATCAAATGTTATCGAGATTGTGATTATGGCTAATAAAATAGGTGAGATTACAAGGAACACATTTGGCTACTGAACTGATGAGCACAACACGATTTTAAATGCATTTCGCGGGCTGAAAGTGTTCCCGAATATACGTAATTACATCGATGTTTTTGCAAAAAAAAAGATTGCTCAATGTTATTGTAACCAACGGAAATCGACTCAAACCGATAATCACAGGACCATTAACAGCATGAACCAACCATTATACTGAGCAATATTTCATGTTGAATTATAACTTCTTGATGTCGATGCGTTCAAGATTTTATCGCCATCGCGATGTTTTTATTAGAAACATTTACTTAAGTACATTTTTGTGTTTCAACTGAAAGACTCGCCAAAAAAAAATGCGTCAATGTTTCATCGCAGTTCATAAAACCACAACCGAAACGCAACAGCGCAGAAGCAACAACAATATAAAAACAATCTGCTTTTTATCGCATTTATGTGGATCGGGATAAGAGACAGTCGCTCGTCAACATAATTCGGAAATGTGATATTAAATCGCGTTTCACCTGCCCATATTCGGTGTTTAAATTTCCTTTTTATATGATTCAAGCGGTCAATATCAATTACTCGTTATATTGTAAATTAGATGTTTCTCGCAAAAGCCGCTAACATCTGATATTTGCTCGTTTTTTTTTGCCTCGCTGTGTAACATTGTCGAAACGAAAACATTTCAACAATGTAAAAGGAGTCGAGAGTGCGAATCTGAGAAATAGCCGAAAGACGATAATTAAATTGATGAAAATGCTTGAGTTTTTATTTTCTCTTTTGGTCGGGAATCTATGAGCTAATGACGAGAATAGAATGCATTCGTTTGTATGATGGTGCAAAACAGAAAAAAAAAAGACGAGCTAATTTAGAAAATGGCCAAAGAATACATTTGGCAATTCATTAAATATCCATTAATCCTCATATCGTTGAAAATGTTCCGGCATCATAACACATATACTCGCGTTGCAAAAGAGGTAAATCACGAAATAACAATAACAATAACGATAAAGTTCACTCGGCGAACAAAAAAAAAAAGGAAGAGAACAAAATGTTCATTCATTTAATCGACTTAAAAAGGAACATATCCTAATCAAGCCTATTAAATCGCAATTAAATTACCATTCACCTGTCGGCAACAACAAATTGGCCAAATGTAAATACATCGCAGCGCAAACGCAAAGAATAATCAAGATAAAAGTGTAATTGTAATCCTTTTTTGCGTATCTCTCTGCTCTGTGCACTTTCAACAGGAAAGACGCTAATCGGCGCACATTAGCGATTTATGTTGCGGCGCACAATGCACGATCATTGTAAATATTTGAGAAAGCTAGAAATCGCGAATGGATGTGATTTATCATTGGACTGTTACATTGGAGCAAATCACTTGATTGCGAAATAAACGGTTTTTAAATGAGAATTCACGTCCAGATTCCATCGTTTAAAAACCCATTTATTTTGATTTTAAACACATGAATTGAAAAGGATCCCGTTGAAATGGACAAGAAATTGTCACCGCTGAACGAAATTTGCATTTGACAACGAAAATGAATTCAATAAAATGCAAGCCACTCTGTATGAAAGCGATCTGTCAATCCAGTTGATTTATGGCATTTCCCACAGTAAATCACTCGCGAAATTAATGACCAGTGGCGAATGGAATTAAAACCGCCGCAAATTAAATGCAGCAATTCAACTAAAACAATTGTTTGACCAAACGACTGAATTAAAGGCAATTCCAACGAAACAAAAATTGGTCAACATTAATTAACTTATCATCAGCAATGATCACAATGCGCTGTCGGGGTCACACTGCACGCAGCAAACATAAATTATTCAATTTGAGCTGCCTTTGATGACGAGCATTGATGCTCAGCATCCAAACAGAAGGCAGTGTCTGCAAGTGTGTGTGCCAGCAATCAATCCAATTTAGCAATCAAAAATATACGAAGGCGTTTGAAACAGTAACCGCGGCCCGCCACACAAAGCACTCGACTGCAATTTCCTTTGAAGAGCGCCGGACTGAAACCAGTTTTAAATGCTTTAATTGGAAATAGCAACACAACGCCATAATTCAAATTCCGGGCCAATTCCTTAATTCGATTGTACCAATTTCAAAGTATGCGCTTGTTTTGTGCCGAATACCACTGGAATTGTTGCTGGTGTTGTCGTTCAATGTTGAATGTTTGTGTGTTTAAAATTGAGTCCTTGGAATAAAATGTTGCCCAAGGATGAGCTCATTTTGAAGAGAAAAAAAATGTTTTTCTTTCAAGAACATTTTTTTTTTACATTTTAAATCCAATTGACTTTTATCCTTGTATTGATCGATTGAATAATGTTTATCGAATCGGAATTATCAATAGAAAAAGAAACGCGAAACGCAGCACAACGAATTAGAAGAAGGATTAAAAATAGTGTTTTTTTATTATTCAAGGAATTGATTCGATTTTGGGGCAAAAGTTGGTAATTCGATTCACAGCAATTACTTCGATTTTAAATAAAAGTCGCAATTAGATGGTTGCAAAGGTCATTAAATTTAATCGGATCCCGTCAGAATATGCATTCACAATTATATATCTTCATCTTTATTCGTACATATCTTTCCATTCGTATGTTTTCAGATTAAAACATAGCGAAACCACGAAGAATGGTTCAATTGCAAAGGAATAAATAATTGAAATGGTAAATTGCTTTACGCCTTTTGTTCATTCCGTTTCATCCTTTGATAAATACATATTTTATTCACGTTTTATGACTTTTGTTTTGGTAATTGTAACGTCACGAAGGACAATCGGCGACTTTTTCTGACTTGAGCATCTGTTTTGCTAGCTCGTTGTTCATTTATATCATAAGGAATATTTCGCTGAGCCGGGCCATGTCAAATATCTATATGCACACACACCAATCGTACAGATGGAAACTAAAAATTTATCGCCTTAATCGTATCAAATAAATTTAAATAAGAAAATTAACGATTTCAATTCGATTCACCACAATTGCACTCAGAACGACTTCATAAATTATAATCTATGAATAAAATTAATTCATGAAAATGCCAATTAAAAAAAAATTGAAAACATTGCCAATATTGGCATCGACATGTGTAACACATCCCGGCGCAATTAAATCGCACAAACCAGCCCATGAACGAAATGGACTTTGGCAATGAACATTGACCAGTTGTAGTAAACCGTTATAGCCGTGATTCTTATCAAAATTTGATCGCCAAAATGAAAATTTATGCAAAGTTATGCATTAATGTCCTGCCCGTCGCATACAGAAGCTTAAGTTTTAATAACGTTCAATAATGTCATAAATTAAATGTGACAACAAATAAGTCGCATTTATCACCTCGTCACCTGACCACACGACGCTTGGCACACATTGTAGCCGCCAGATCATATGTGGTGCACGCACACACCAGTCGAACAGAACGTCGAATACAGTAATTAAATGTATGGAGCCGTTATAATTCACGCACAAAGCTAAACAGCAACTGGCAAAATTGGTGTCACGATTTCAATTGGCCTTCATCTCAACTATCCTTATTGATGTGCACTGATGAAATGAAGAGATTGAAAACCAACATCGAATACCCCACATACAATGTTTTTCCTACACTCACCACGACACCACGATTAACATGCTCAGCGAAAGCAATTATAAAAAGCAACTGAAAAATTCCAAAGTTTTTGTGTCACTTGCGACACGAAAAAAGCGGAAGCCAAGGCAAAATTCCCGAATAAAATAACACCATATTCGTTCATATAAATGCACTCAACCATTCTCCATCGTGTACTAGTTTGATGCGGGACAAAAAATGCAAATGATGGCATTTCACTGCAAAGCGCATACGTGACCACAACGATTTTATGATTTATGATGATCGATTAATATAAAAAAATATTCAGAAGTTTTTGTTCGTTCACTCACTCACTCACTCGTTCGTTCGTTCGTTGTGGCGGCACAGTCAACTTGATTTTGATATGGGCGCTCAAGATGCTTTATTACGACACTTGATGCATAATAATTCAAAATTATGACACAATTTATCGTTTCACAGGTCGGAAGAACTTTTTCTGCTGTTTTTGCCTTCTTCCGTTATCGTTTCTTTTGAACGACTTGTCACCAGCCCCACGGCGGTTGGCCTACATTTTGAAACGGAGTTAGAACCGAATCGGTCTGTATACTATACATAGCATATGTTATTAAATTAATAGAAGGCAGGCATTTGTATCTTATCATTATTCACATGTAAACCTTATCTTATTTGAAAGTCTGAGATTTTTTGTTTGCACATATTTTATTATGTCATCAGAGAAAGTGTATCCCATTGTGAAAACTACTTTAATTAGTCATAATAAATATATTTAACCGATCCAGGTACTTGTTGGCTCATTTGGCTGAGGATCCAGTAAAGATGTGAATGAACTCGAGTGAAAACATCTGGAAATCCTCTGGCACACTGTAAAGTGAAAAACTTCATTTTTAGAACATTTTTTACGTTTTTGATAATCCTTAACTTACCGGAACACCCCAAGAAACAACGCCAGCCAAAACTTTGTTATTTGGATCGGATATATCAACCAATGGTCCGCCGCTATCTCCCATACATGTGCCCATTCCACTTGTATACGTACTTGTTGTGCAAATGACTGCATCATTCAGATTTGCTTTCAAGTTTTTCCCTTCAAACCGACGAATACACGTACTAAGATCAAGCGTGCGAAGCTGAAGGTAATTCAAAATTGGTGACAAAGTATGGCCCGGATCCTAGAGAGAAAGGTGAAGATTGAACATCATTACGAATTTGTTGGAAAATGAAAAATCCTCAAAATATTCTCAATACTTACACCAGAAGGTAGCCCCCATCCAGCAATTACAACTGGAGCGTTACTTTCTGTGTTTGAGAATGGTAAATTGATGGGCCAGACTTGCGATGAGAATTGAATCTCTTGATGGGTTCGGATCAATGAGATGTCATTGCTGAAGATGCTTATATCGAACGCTGGATGTGGAGTAATCTCTTCCAAAGTGTAAGCTTTGCCTTTGGCTCCTTGTCCGGTCCATCCAACCACAGCATACAAGCTACTAGCTTGTGAGTATTGACCTCTGGTACAATGTGCTGCTGTCAATATGAACCGGCTACGTATCGGAATTTAAAGCATTTTATTTTCTTTTTTTGTTAATTTTTTCTTCGATTTCATTTATGGCTGCTTATTTTGCCGATTACTTACCTATTTAGAATAGCAGCTCCGCAATAATGGTCATATGACATCCACTTTCGGAGCGAAACTTGATAGGGGAATTGGCCATCGAATGCTGCTCTGCCACCAACAATTCGCGTCATTGGGGTAGCGTCATCTTTGACGGTTTCATTGTCTGGCCAATCAAAAAACCGTTCGAATTCTGTGTCTGCTGCTACACAGGCGAAACAAACTGCTAAAAAGAACAACTTTAAAGTCTCCATCTTAAACGTTTTAATCACTGAAATGCAAATTCTACAAATGCTAATGAATGGAACATCTCATCATCTTTTTATAGTAAATTTAATCTACAGCAAAATGAATAAGATTGTTTATCAACAGATAAAAAACACATGCTGCCGTTATTTACACTAAAACCATGATGTTGCCTTGAACTCGAACTCCAGAAAAAATGACCCGATTTTAATAAATAAATCACGACTACGAATCATTGTGAGTAAGTGAGTAGCTTTAGATGAGTTTTTTTTTATCTACAGAAATTGTTGATTGCTTAAAAAAGCTGAAACAATAAAATGAGAAAAGAATGCAAATAAGACTCATCATTTATTGAAAACCTCAATTTAAAATATCAGTCCAATCCAAGTCTGGCACTTGCTCTCTCATTTCAATTGTTGGCCATGTGAGTCACGACAGTGATTATTTTTACCTTTTGCACACTCAATATTATAGCGACATCTATTATTAAAATAGCTTGTAGTAAATGCATTCATAGCATTTCCCTGTAGTTGCGATGTTTCCTATTAAGTTCCCTTGTAGTACTGACACATTCATGTTTGACACTTGTTAACTACATACCACAGGGGAATTTAATTGGTAACATCGCAACTACAGTGAAATGCTATGAATGCGTTTACTACAAGCTATTTTAATAATAGATGTCGCTATAATATTGAGTGTGTGTGCACTGAAATCAAAATTGTTTACTTTCATACATTTATGTGAGCTGAGTAAAATATATGAGAATTTTAGCTATTCTCCAAGACACGGTGTCCACAAATAGCTCCTAATTTGGATTAGATACGTCTGCCAGTGATCTACCTTGAGAGAAAAGAAATTATACATAACAAATATTTTTGAATATCAAAAGAAATTTATAGAAAATCATATGAAAAATTAAACTGAATCGGTCAAACAGTGCCCCACATTAACTGGACAGTTGTGTACACAACCGATTCTTTGGAATTTCGTTTTTTACACCTCTTAATATGTGTTTCAAGGTCGATCGTGCGTAGTTCTGCATATTTAGAAATAACACATGAGCCATTGCCAGGTCGGCAAGGCAATTGATTAAACAAAGTGAACGGAAATGATCTTTTGCTCGGTGCGCAACAATGAAATATCAGCACAAATCACGAAAGAAAAAAATTAATTGTTTTTTTCAAATATTTTTTTTAATTTTTCTAAATAAAGTAGTTTTTATGGTTTAAAGGTTTGGCTCTTTTCATAAATTATTAAACAAAAACCTAGGTCATACAACCAAGAAGGAAATGCTTGGAAGTAGTCAGATAGTAAACGGTTCAGAATAACCATTGATGAACCTTTCCAAAAAGGACAAAGACTATGTGAAGAGTTAAATGTTGTACATGTTTTGTTTGTGACTTTAGGATTGCAAAAGTCATCATTCAATTTATACCGTAGATAAATTGACGAGAAGTTTTATGTCAGATTAGACAGATCCATGTTGTTTGCAGAGTGCTATGAGTTCAATATTACACCATAAATTTTACATTTTATAGTTTTGATCAATTACAAAGGGTTAAAATGGAATAATTCCTAGTATGGATCCTACTAGTTTTGAGATCAATAATATTTTTTGTCTACTTTCAATTTAGTCTGACAGCGATCTGGGTACATCACGACATTGTAATTTTTATTTTCAGATTCGTTCATCGGTGGTCAGTTTTTGCATTGGAAAGTAGTTCCTATTGTCGATCATATGTTGTGCTCTTGTCACATCAAAAGCTAAGTACACAGTTCCTTGTGAAATGAAAAAATTTCGCTGGTGAAATCTTCACAGGTGATATTTGTATGGTATTTTTTTATTTTCGAATTGCAAGCATAATGATTTTTGATGCATGAAACAGTTAACTCCTTCCAATGTCAACACGACACATGAACAAATTCGGTTTTTGAGTTCATTCTTCTATGTGTTTTGTCTGAACAAATTTTTTTCACGGTCGTGAAAAATATTTCGCGTGCAAAATGTACGCGAAATTTAAAAAAAAAAATAAGAAAGACCAAAATACATTAAAGAAAGAATTCAAAATTCAAATTTGTTCATGATATTGGAGGGAGTTAACTGTTTCATACATCAAAAATCATTATGCTTGCAATTCGAAAATAAAAAACACCATACAGATATCACCTGTGAACATTTCACCGGAGAAATTTTTTCATTTCACGAGGAACTGTGTACTTAGCTAAAGAAACAAATAAATCAGTCATTGTACTTCTCACTAAGCATTTTTGCTCTTTGGAAATCGATCACAGTTTTTTTTTTTGTCTGAGCTTCTTTCGGTGAAGTCTTGAGTAAATACTGAATAAATACATAAATATCTAGGCTAATTTCTACGGAAAATTACACAATCAAATCACAAGTAAACAGAAAATTCTCAGTCAGAAATGTTTCTGTACGGCAATATGATAGCTGAACCGGCTGTTTTCTTATTTATTATTGATTTGATTTTGTAATTTTCCGTACAAATTAGCCTAGATATTTATGTATTAATTCAGTATTTACCCAAGACTTTGACCAAATGGTGCTCAGACTTCACCCAAATGATGCTAAAAAAAACTGTTTTCGATTTCCAAAGAGCAGAAATGCTTAGTGAGAACTAAATACATTGACTGATTTATTTGTTTATACAATACATATATCGAACATTCATCTCTTTGATCAGATTCATGGTGTACATTGTGGGTGGCTGGTGTGAATGGCTCGCAGTGATCCGCCGGTCTCGTTTATTTAGCGCTATATAAATGTTTTTTTAAATTGTTTTTATTGTATTTGCACCAAATTAATGCGGTATTCAATGTGCATTTGAACACTATATAAATTCACGTCAACAGTAAATTTTACATGAATTACATGCCCTTAATATAGGTTTCGTGCCATTTTTACAAATATAATTTTTCTTTCTTTTGGTTACATTTCATCGTTCTTCCCTCGATTGCGTTTGTGCAATTGAAGGAGAGCGGAAGAAAGCCCAGCACATTATTTCAATGAAACAACAAAATGTTCGGTGACGGTGTGCAAAGCGTGAAAATAAATATCAATGTAATGAATTTATTACGAATCATAGGATAAATACAGCTGAAGTAGAACTCTTGCTTGTTTTCTCAAAAGACCTTCAAAACTCAAGCCGCTTTTATCTAATTTGACATATTTTGGTATGGCAATACACTCACGCTGACAGTCATTAAAGAGAAATGCACAAAGTCGACGTCAACTTGCAGAAAAAATTCATTTCAAAGTCAACCGAAAAAATTGGTTCTCAAGCTGTTAATTTAAAGCTACAAATGGTTATGGCATTCGATTGAGTTTAAACATGAAAATACATCCAATTTTTTTCAATGATAAATTTCACGGATTCTTTAAAATTAGTATTCGTTTACATTTATGGCCGTTTTATGACTTGCGAAGTCTAGAGCAATCGAATGTTCATTTTTATGGTAACATTTAGCCACTGTGCAAAAATTGATGTGATCGGAAATATTTGATGAATTTCAAGTTAATGACATGTTTTTCAGATCATTAAAACGCCAATTTCAACGTATACGTTTTCACTGTCTCTTCTCAACATATCAGAACAATATTTATTTTACCCATTAAATGGTCATTGGTGTCAGTTCAGTGTGATCGACATGTGCAGATGTAGATTCGGTCAATGAGTTCGTTTGCAGCTTTTTTCTTTGCTTAGTTCGTGTGTTGAGTGCTGTGCAATTTTTTCATCCCAAAAATTTTGGCATTCGGTGTGTGTGTGTTAATTGGAATGGGCGAGTTTGGGCAATATTTTTCCGTCATAAGGATCTGTATTAATTACGTGCACACGCCAGATAAAAAAAAAGAATGCAGTTAAAGGCAAAAATGACACGAGTCGAGCATTTTTTTGTCGTTTTCAATTTCGCTTGAATTCCGTTTTATTTCAGACTGGTACCGTGTATTAAATTCAGCTGGGGCCATACAATTAAAAACTGCATAACGGAAATAAAAGTTTTTTTGTTTCCACGACGATTGAACGAATGCGATGACGAATTTCCAACACGGAAATTATCTTCCGATCGTAATGTTATTAATTTATATAAAAGTCAGAAATGTAAATATATTTATCTGATGAAAACGATGAAAAAAATCTATATTTTGCATCACATACATTTCTGAACCATTGAAATAATCATAGCCAAACGGACGAGAGCACATACAATTGGCCATGTGATAACATCGACATAAAAAAGCAGTTAACGGAACAAAAGTTGCATAATTTTGAAATATCATAATATTTGCTAGCTTCTTTTAGCCGCAGATCTGCAAATGATGCAAACATGAGAAAGACTCACCGAACGCCCGTAGAATTCTTGTTAGCATAAATTTACATTATCATTGTTATTACATATGTCATGAAAATGTTGCGGTAATGAATTACTTTGCTTGACATTCAGTCGTTCGTTTTTTATGTATGCGATGATACGATTAAGACCACGAAAACATACTACCACAACAAAGGCACTAGACACACCAATCCAGCATAAATATGGTTTTTCTTATTGAATTAAATAATAGCTTTTACTCCAATTTAGATTGAGATAAATAAATGGCTAAGTTTTCTGATCAAGATATCTAATACGCCAGAATATTTTATTATTCACATTAAATTTATAATAACGATATATAAAAAATACACTCATTCAATGCCGCAAGTGAACAAGTGCTTTGTTGAGACTGAGACTTGCAATCGAAGAGACTGATGAATATTCACGCGAATGCAATGACCATTTCCATTTGTGAAACGGACATTGAAAACGTGGTTTAAAGAAA
This sequence comes from Sitodiplosis mosellana, assembly GCF_009176505.1. Lineage (NCBI taxonomy): Eukaryota > Metazoa > Arthropoda > Insecta > Diptera > Cecidomyiidae > Sitodiplosis > Sitodiplosis mosellana. The sequence goes on along the minus strand of NW_022595244.1, from coordinate 20,560,476 downwards.
GTGTTAAGGTGGTGGCCGAACAAATTTCGAACAAATGAATCTCTCTCTCTCTCTCCCTCACACACACTCTTCAAATGAGAATTCATTAAATCACGATGAAGTGCATTTTTTATTTTTGTACAACAGGAAATAAAACGCGTTTTTGTTTGTGGCTTGATTTTTTATGGCATGATTTAAATCTTAAATGCCACCATTAGAACAAACCAAAACGAATGAGATCGGAAATAAACATGAATGAATGATTCTCATCAACTGCAAAATTGAAGCAAATAAACAAGAAAAACGTCTGCGCACACACAGCAAGAAAAAAGTGTTAGCATTGCATTTAGAAATCATGCATTGTTTTTTTGGCTGAGCTTGTATTTGCCGGAGCCCAGAAAAGAATTAAAAAATTTCACTTTTTTCAAAGATTAATGTCTCAATTAAAAAATCATGCAAAGCACCGGCATATTCCGTCGACTTGGCATATTTATCACTTTTTATTGTGCGTTTGAGTGAGATATACGAGCACTCTGAAAATCACTACCGATACTTCTGATGCGTGTAATCCATCTCGATGCTCATAAATTTAGTCATTCCATTTGAAATTCAATGGTTGATTCCGTATCGTCAACACATGTTTGGCAATTCGCTATTCGGTGCATCTTGGTTTTTGTTTTATTATATCACACATTCACACAATTAAATTCAATGGCGCCATTTTATCGCAAATGCACACTCAATAATGTGAATGCTCAACGAAAACTTATTAAATAAAAATGAAAAATATAATGAGAATTGAATAATTGCAGTGACTCGCTTGCGCGCCCTGAATAAAATGTCGATTGCAATGCGAATGAAATGGTACAGAAGCGCCGTTGAAATGTGAAAATTATTCGGAAAGAGCGTCTGTTGCATAATAATAGCACATATCTTTGCCCATTTCGCTTTGTGTATACGCTTCGAACACAGAATTTTTCCATTTTCAAAGACGGTAGCAATTGCAGTTTGCTACACGGTTTTCATCTTACAATGCTTCGTTTGAGCATTTAATTCCGGACGATAAAGACATCAATTTCATTTTACTCGCAAAGACATATTCCACGCTTCTTTACCAATAACATTTGGCGTTCGTGTTATTTCTTTATTGCCCGGTAAACCTACAAAGATTCGAACCTACTTAAACAACAAGACGATAATTAATGGACTTACTACGAAAATTATGAATTTAAATGTGGACAAACAATGAATACTGATTTCATTTTTCTAAGGGAAAAGTATTGTGGATTTGGATTTACTATTCCAACCACTCAAACATTCACAATGTTCACGGTATTTACTCAATTTACGCAATGCCAATTAAATCCAAATAGAATCTTCAAAATTAAGATATTATCGGACGAAAATAAAGTTCAGACTATGGATCGAATTCTAATGGATTGATTTACAGTTTTAATAAAGTTGTGACCAGAATATTGTTTTTTCAAATTAAAATAGAAATTATTAATAATTTTAAAGAAAAAAATTGTTCAATCGAATATAAATGATTGAATCGATATTCCCATAATGATTGTGATATAAATTTAAGCCGATTGTTGCAAAACAGTGATAAAATTTTCAATATCAAGAAGCTAAAGCGCGAGTCTTTGCCATTAAAACTTCAGGATTTATTTCAATTGAATGCATTCTTGTTTCATCCATGTCTTTGCCTCATCTAATTCTTTTTAACTGGTCCAGAAATCCCCACATATCAAAGCATTATTTTAGAAAATAATATTCAATTCCAATGAGGATAAAAAATTGTTAATCTCCGAGAAGAGAAGTGTGTTTTTTTTAGCAAACTGCAGTCTTTTCTTGCGGAGAGCGAACAAAACAGAGCAGTAAGTATGTAGTGCGCTTGCCGCAACGCAGCCGAATGAAACGGAGAATGAGTTTGAGAGAGGTTTGAGCAATGAACACGCCCATTGCTGTTGTGTGTTTTTATGTCGTTGTGTACGTTTTCCAAGCAACGGAGTCAGTCGCTACGCTTTGTTCGCTCGTTCGTGTGCCTTGTGACTGTCGAAGGGTTTTAATGAGCAGAGGAAAAAAAACAGTCGCAACGCCCTGAACACTAAGCGAACGATTATCGTTGAAAACAAAGACAAAAAAAAAAGAACACTATGGCTTCTGTTTGACTATTTCTATGCAGTCAGATGTTTTAAGCACAAGATTTTAATGTTTTGTTCTCGTAAGATTTTTAGCGGATTGAAGGCAATTCGTATTACGTCATTGGTACATTAAATTATGGAAAATAATTAAGTGAAAAAAATTTACAAGTTGGAATTTCTGTTTTAATTGTTGGTTATGTTTTCGATAGACCAACATTTGATTAAGACGCTAGCAGCGCTTGATTCTCATTGTGCAATTAAATTGAAAATTATTCTGAAAATTTGATGTTGGAAAATTTTGATTAGTAATTTGTAAAATTCCATAAGTTTGATTATTCAATGATGGTGTTGTGTGCACTTTTGAACTTCGGGCTAGTCGTCATTGTTGCGAGTGACGAAATAGGCATTCCAATTGGTCATCAAGACGATATTTCTCGAATGTCAATCTTCATTCTCGCCATCGTCAGGGTAAATGAGGCCCACATTGAAATTATCCAATCGGATTGGTTTCAAACATGATGGCAATTTATTCTAGCCGTAATGAATGATAATCTACGAATCAGATTCGATTTGAATAATAAGCCGTACAATGAAAGATGGAATACGATTCCATTTAATGATGATGGAAGAAGCTAAAATTACTTTTCAGTATTCCAGAAGGTCAATTTCCTATAACGCAGCCAAGAAATCCTATCGCATTGCAACATCAATCTATAATTTGAGTCGACCCTTTTATATTGCCTTCATTCGGTCGGCAATCGAAACTTTAATTTCATTTAATCGAGGATTGTAATAATCCATTCATATTTCGATAAAATGCTATTTCTTCTATGGCTAAAACGTTTTACTATCCATCGTCCATATTTAGTTGGATGTTTTTTTTCTCGAATTCATCGTACCATAGTAGGTTTTTTAATAATAACTTTGGTACACCATTTAATTTCATGTTTATTATGTTTTTGTTTTGTTTCATATCTGTGTTAAATAATTACAATAATTGATCGGTCCCACGTAAATATCATATGAATTGAGCAGACAGCGGCAGACACAGGCAAACCAACCTATATGTTTGATTTGTTCATCCGTTCTACAAAATAGCAATTTTGTTTCATCTAAGTTTGGTTGTTTTTTTTTTCGTTTTCGTTCAACGCTTGCCGTGCGTCGTTTGTGTATGTGATGTGTGTGTGTGTGTGTGTGTGTGTGTGTGTGTTTCGCTTACTGCGAATTAAATAGACGCTTTCATCTAATTCTATTTAATTGGTTCAATTAAAATGGAAAATAATCGAGACCAAGATATAAATTTCTTTTCATTCATTGGCAGTTGAAAGTCTTGCTAGCTACCATATTCGCTTGTGAGAAAACAAAATGAACAACCATTTAAATACGGTCCATTACTAAGGAATTACTTGTAAATGTTGATCGGTTACAACATTTGATGTTTTGATCGATATTCGAAGATATTTTTTATGCATTCAAATTATATAAGATCATTTCTAATTGCTTGTTGGCTTGATGGGTTGTTCAATGTTAGTTTTAACATTCGATCAAACACTGCAGCAGCAAGAACACCACACAAATGTGCTGTTTGTAATTTGAATCATTTGGGAAGGGGTTTTCAATCATTTTTATGATGGATATTAATTGGGTATTATTTCGATTATTTTGAACTCAATCGAACACATATTAACAGATGTTTGAAAAACATTTGAATTTCGGATAATTGATCAATTTTTAGTGCCAGAAAGAGAGGAATAATTCTGTGGATGTATTTGTTAACATATTTCAATGGCGATTACTTTCGATCATATTTTTGATTCGATGTCAAAGATGTTGAAAATTCTTGCATCAGCTGCTCGAATGAGAATTGAGGAAGTTGAAAATTGTCAAACAACAACCACTTCTCGATTCTGTTAAGAAAAATCATCGAAATTATGGGTTCAATCGGTCCATCGGCAATTGAGATTGACTTCACATCAAAAAACGAAATTGACAGCATCAGCCTCGGCAATCGCTTGATGTTAGATCGCTCGAATGGAATTTCCTTTCGTTCCGATTCTAAATTGCAAAATGTATCGGTCGCATAGAATGAACAAGAATGGAAGAGCCTTGAAAGAGAGCTAAACCCAACAATTTGTCCATCAATTTGTTGACGTTTTTGGTTTTGGGTTCAAGATCACTTTTATTACCTCTGGCCGTTTTCACAATCGATGCATCCATCTGTAGGTTATGCTCATGGCTCTCAATTAAAATGATCAAACAAGGAAAGAGAAACAGCCACAACCGAATGAAACAGAAAAGGATGACCAAACCGACAATGAAAAGTGAAAAGAAAGAGTAGTGTGTAAAAATTCTCATTAAAAAACGCACACACACACACCTATACACATAGGCAGAGGCACTGCTGAGGAACAGACACACGATGGTTATGCAATTACTTTCGCTTGTGTTCTTCGACTAGCACTTGTCCGGTGCTGCATTCATTTGTTCGTTTCAAGGCAATTTCATATGCACATAGAGTTCCCGCAAAAGGAAACAACACTTGAATTTAATTTGTCTGGCTATCGACAGAAAGTAGGCTATTACAAGTGTTCGACGGCAATGGTGCATTTTAATTTGAGTACTTCAAATATGCGAAAAATATGTGATGATGATACGTTACGTTGATGTTCGTTTGTCATTTACTTTGACATCCAAATGGTTGTCCGTGTGTACGCGATTATAGTTTTTAGAGTTGTTAAAATGGCCTTTTTTGTGCGATGCGCTTCAACTTGATAATTTAGTTGTTACCGTGTAGCATATATGAATATATGGAGAAAAAAAAGAAGAGAAATGTCAATTAACCCTTTTTTCGTTTGCATATAAAATTGCATTCATTATTCATAGACCGAATGTGCGCCGCCATTATGAAATTTGTGTATATACTGTTTATGGGCTTAATCAAAAGTCAATTTCAATTGCACGTTGTTTTTCGTTGGCATAATCAGTTTCAACGTGGGCAATTGTGCCATTGTTGTTGAATCGAAACGCTCATTCGATGGCAAAGCGACTCGATATATTTTTTTTTCTCCATTTATTTATATCAGAGTCTTTATAATTTGGTGTCTCCTGGTAATACATGATGTCGCCGACTATGACGACGCTGGTATACTGGTTCATTGTACCTCAACCGATATTTAATTGCCACGAATAATTATGTTAAATGTGTGTACCTCTCACTCTGCTAAGTAAGTTTAGAGTTTGCGGCTAAAGTGGCGGCAAAATCGATAACAATTATTTATATACAGTATACACAGTACACATACACACACACAGCACTTCCCCGTATAATTATGATATATGTGGTGTAACATACTGGCAATTATCTAAGTGTAATTACCAAGAAAGTTACCAAATGACAAACAAATAAAAACATTTACATTTATACAAAACCCCAGCAAATGTGTGCGCTTCTTTTTTTTTTATCCATTAGCTAGGCGGCATGGAGAATTTCCACAAATCGGCTGCCAGTAAAAAGGAATGGGAATAATGATGTGATTCTTTGAATGAGCGCATAAGCGTAGTATTTTTTCGTGTTATATTCTCCGTTTTTATTTGTTGCTTGTGGGTGCGGATGATGTAGAAATTGAATTTGACGCCTCGATGGTTGTAAACCTGCATTGCTGCCGCAAACGTGATGGCTTCGACATATTTCTCTCCCAGCGGAGAAAAAATGATCGTTGCATAGACCATTCTTTACTGCTGAACACCAAGCACTATTATCATAATGAAAGGAAATTTTTGTTCGCCATAAAGTTGCATCCTATATCCGTCGCACTTGAGCCGAGTCGAGCCAACGAAAGAGAAAATACTTGGTTTAAATGTTTGCCCATAAGTGTCTATGCATCATTACACCAGTCATAAATTTTCTACAAAAAAAAAAAAAATTATCACGAACGCTTTTTATCGAGAGAAAGAGCAAGACTAGCGTTTCAACAGCACACTCAATCTGCAAACATTGGACGAAAAAGATTTCAAAAAAAAAAAATAAATTCAATCCAACGAACAAAAATAAAAACGAATTTTGTTCAGAAAAAATGTGTCATGTAAAGCGTATGCACCATAAATTTCATTGCCTATCATAATAATTTCGTTTTTTCATCTTGTTCGCTGCTCATTCCTCTTGGCCATAGTTGTCGTTCCCTTTTGTTGCACGCTTTCTTGCTTGCTTGCTGACCAAACACAACTCTGTTCCTCTCTCTCTCCCTCCACATTTTAATAAGGCCTCTGCATTTTTAAGACTAAATTATTAATTAATAAATACATTGAGAGAGGATACTGCATTTGCGATCACGTTCATTTTCGATGTTCAACGCGCGCACACAGGAGACTCACATACGTGATTGTAACCAAATACAATTACACTCATTCATTTGAATCAAGTTTGCCACAAGTTCACAATCATCTCTTTTTCCGCGTCGACAAAATACAAAAAAAAATAATCCCCAATTGATATAACAACGAATTGACTGTTCAACACACTCATTGAGCACGCTCATCATCACGTGGTATCGATGAACATGATGTCCAATGCACCAGAAAAAAAGAATAAATAAACATAAGCAACATGCTTAGAAGAATGCTTGTAACGTTTATAAAAGGCGCCTCAACTAAATCACCGGCACAAAGCCACACAGCAGGTATCGAAATTTCAACAACAAATCGGAATTTTTCACCGCTGTTCTTGTTCCCGTTCTTCCTTTTTTGACGCGCGCGCACGCTCTCGCGATCGCACGTCCTTACATCTTTATGATCGTACATTGTAGCCGTGTTTCCTTAAGCCTCCTGCACCAACGATATATATATTTTCTGGATTTTATGGTGAATTAGCTGAAATGAAATAATGCACAATTAATAAATAGCAACATCGTTGAAATACGCACATTGTCAGCTTGATCTATATTAAAAATGGGAGAAATAACGACTTGATGCCGAAATAAATAAGCGGATACTCTTATCAAAAGCCGGCATGTACCCATCCAAACTATCGATTAGATAATAAATTCTCAATAAGACAAGACACAAAAAAACATAGAGAATAGTCAACTCAAGCGAAATGTGCGTGTTTCTTAAACGAAAACAAAAAATGTGTTACGTTTGTCCAATGAGTTTCATGCTCATGATAAAGTCACAAAGCGTGTCAATCAACAAATTTGATCCATATTTTCAATTGCTCTGTTTTTGAACGACCTTCCGAGTTCAAATTGTACAAGATTTTATTTTAAAGCAAATCACGAGATTTGTCTTTGTTCTGTGCCACGATCACAACAGAAATACAGTACATCCAGGTGACAGAATTGTATCAAGTTCGACGCCCGCATCAAACACGCGCTTAAACATGAAATCACGTCAACGAATACTGTAGTCAACGAACTATATAGTGCTATAAACTAATTAAATCACTTGAGATTAGTGAGCATTTATCGACACTTGGACTCAATCATTCATTTATTTGAAACAATTAATCGGAACAAATCAGAAGTATCAGGGTATTACGTTTTCTGTATTTTGGGGTCGCAGTTTTTCTGGTTTAAAAAAAAAACGTGTGCAGATAATGGGCCCTAAATAAATCAATTCTCTCGAAATGAATAAAAAGCACATCGTCTCATTTGATCCGAGTCAATTGGTTTTGGTTCATTCACATGTTGACATCGCGAAAACGATTAAATTCTGTGGAAATTGAAGTGAATAGTGAAAAAAATGTTCAAACTATCAGCCCTCTCATTGGCTCTGTCGTATTTGGCAGTAAATTTATCGAAAGTGGAAGCTGTTACGAGTGCTTTAAAAAGACAAACGTTGATATTTCATGAACCACCGGTTGAAAGTAACTTGGAAAGAGCCGATCAAGTAACAGAGCACTATATTACGCAGCGTCTTGACAATTTCGATCATCAAAATGAACGCACGTTTGAAATGGTATTAATCGAAAATACTGTTCGAATATTTGTAGTTTTTTTTTTTATTCAAGAATCTACACTACATTATATACGTTGAAGTTCATCCAATAATCAAAACACCAATTTCTCTTTTCCAGCGATACTTAAAAAGTGATGTTCATTTCAAAAGTGGAGGACCAGTTTTTATAATGATCGGTGGAGAGTGGCAAATCAGTCCGGGTCATATTTTGCCTGGCCAGCACATTTATGATATGGCCAAAGAGAATAATGGTCTGCTCATTTATACTGAACATCGATTCTATGGCAGAACCAGACCAACGAAGTTAGTTTTGAGTTTATACAATAAACCTGAACATTTTGCATGATTATAATGTTTCTAAGATAAATCATTATCAGCGCTTTTATTAGATATAATTCATTTTAACACATAACCTTTTCTGCCTCATAGCACAACTTCAACAGAAAATCTCAAGTATCTAACCGTTGAACAATCGTTGGCGGATTTGGCTCATTTCGTACGAAAAATCACATCCGATAAAGAATTGAATGCGACTGGTGGCGTGATTGTGGTGGGTGGTTCATACTCAGCGACAATGGCAGCCTGGTTTCGCCAGAAATATCCACATTTGGTGAAAGGTGCATGGGCTTCAAGTGCTCCACTACAGGCAAAATTGAATTACTTTGAGTATACTGAAACTGTTGGAAAGTCGATTCGAAAAATTGGAGGCGATGAGTGCTACAACAACATCGAAGGGATTTTCGAATCGATTGAAGGCCTTATTGATAGCGAAGATTCGGATACGATGGAGAATTTGTTCGAAATTTGCGATGATTTTGATATAAAAAATATTCTGGATGTTTGGAATTTTATTTCATCGGTGAAGAATATTTTTTCGGGTTTTGTTCAGGGATATAGGTAATTTTAATAGTTTTAATTATACCATAAATTTTGGATTATCAAATAAATAGCTTGAACGTTTTAGACCAGGTTTGATCGAATACTACTGCAAAGTGTTTGCCACCGAAAATTCGAATGCAACAAATGATATTGAAAGTCACGAACTTTATCCATTTGCACAATTATTCCAACGAATTTTCCTGCCACCAAGTGAAAAGTGCGTTTCGATGAACTACGAAGGCGATCTCAAAGAACTGAAAAAAGACAATACTTCACTGGCTTTTGCATTTCGGCCATGGTTTTATCAAACTTGCTCGGAATTCGGATGGTATCAAACGACAGATTCGGAAAACCAACCATTCGGCTCAAAATCACCGGTCGAATTTTATCTAAGACTTTGCCAAGATATTTTCGGCGATGTGTAAGTCATTAGAAGATGCCCTTTCAAATAGTTTTCATTGAATTAAGTGCTGTTTTTAGATTCAAAAATTCAACATTCGAGAACAACATCAATCATACCAACGATATGTATGGTGGCTTTGATCCGGCTGTAACAAATGTGTACTTTACACATGGTTCGCTTGACCCATGGCATCGAATGGGGGTTTTAAAAGATTTGAATGAACATTCCCCAAGCACCGTTATTCCAGGTTTGAACTTTGTTTTTTCAGCTATATTTTCATTCACACATTTTCTTCAACTTTGCGTTCATTCGTATCCATAGGTATTTCACATTGTCGAGACATGGGCTCAATAAATTATAGCTTAGACTCGAAACCTTTGATCAGTTCTAAAGTGAACATTCAAAATCTGGTGAAGAAATGGTTGAAGTATTAAAAATGAGACCATTTAGACATTTCCACTTGAAAACGTGCCTGGGCACTATAGTGATTCATGTAATAAATCTCGAAAATAATTTACAAATAACAAAATATATACGTAAATAAAATCATTTTCATTATTTTCTTCACATTATTTTTCACTTGAACTATTTGACTCACTGCATAAAATCATCAACAGTGCGAACTACATAAATGGGATTTAATTGGAATGATTTTTGTAAAAATTGTTCTTCTATTGTTTTTTTATTACTTTTTCGAAATCTCGAAGATAAAAAGTTATTTAGGTAAGACTTGTTTGTCTCTAAAATCACGTATAGAACATTTTCTGAACAGCATGCATGAAACCATTATAAAATTGAGAATAATGGGATTTCGTAAAGCATGAACGATTGATCATATTGTGATTCATGTAATCGGAAGAAAGTTTCGAAAGATTTGAATAAACATTACCCAAGCATCGTTATTGCAGATTCACGGCTTGATTAAAAACCTGGTGAATTTCCGCTAATTCATACTTTGAAGGACTAAAACTTCAAAATGGTTCTGTGTAGATGTATCTCATTGTGCATCATCCTTGGTTCAATCAATCGTACTTTTGATTCAGATGTGCCAATTTGTTCCCAAATAAAAATCAGTGAAAGAAATGGCTAATAAGTCAAAAGTAAGTAATTTCGTGAAAAATTATTAAATATGCTTAATTCCAGCATTGGTTGTGAACCTCAAGAGCATTTTAAAATTAGTAAACTTGCATACAGAAAACAAAACAATGTTTGTCCTTGAATGAAGTTCATTTTTCATTGGAAAATGAATGAAAAAGAGAGGCAATAATTTCTATCTGCATCAGAGACACATGTAATCGCCAATCGTCGAAAATGAGCGAAAATTCCAGTGGCTTGTAGCGAAATAAATAATACAATCTGTTTTCACTTCTTTATTTCTCCTTTACTTCTGATTTTGGCAATGTATATTTTATCTGTGGGTCTGGCTAGCTGGCTGGCTCGTTGACTGTTTTGTTTATTTGACTTGTGTTGCGATTTTTCGGAAGAGAAGAAAAAAATGCTTCTTCACATTTTAGCATTCACAGCGGGTGGCGCTGATAAGACTTCATATGGTTTATATTTTGGGCGAAGCCACCAGCTTGCTGGCTAAGGAAGCCATAGACATCAAATATTCGGTATTTTTTCGGTAGACGATCATTTATTCACATCCAAAAAGATCGATATCTGACCATTAAATGCCGATTCGATAACAAGTTGCTTTGCTGTGCAAGTTATTTAAATGAACGTTTTTTCATGGCAAAAACCAAAACTTCAACGTTTTGAATTGGAATTGCGCTCGAGTTGGATGAATAATAAAATTTGTTAGGAAAAAATATGATATAATTGTCGACAACCGTTGTTGGGTGAAGAGAGAAAAGTAATTATGCCAAGTGGGTACAAAATAGGAAAGAATTTTTTTTCAGCCATTTGCATTCGCTTAAGAAAAACGTTAATTATGTTAATTGGTTGCAGCACCATTTTGAATTTAGAGAAAGAGAGAGCGAGAGTGTGTGCTTGCGGCCAAATATTTGTTATTCGAACAAGCAGCGATTATGTGGTATTGTGGTCGTCACTTAGACGAATGAACGGGTGAAGTGAATGAGCAGCCGCGTTATTTCTCTCCTCATGTTAGTGTTTTCCACGATTGATTTCTGTGTGTCTTTTGGGTGCACATTTTGAGTAATGCTAAAGACAAAACTGTTCATTGCGAACACATTCACCAATGCAAAGCAGTTACCAACCATAATGAAGCATTTTGCATTAATGCCATAGCTACGAGCGACCAAGTTCGTTCCGAATAAAAACAACGACGCTCACAGAGCAGTAACAACCCCAAAACAGTTCGTAATCATATGCTAGAAAAATACCAATTACATACGCACCCAAAGTCGGGAACACAGTCAACAGTCTTCAATAATCTACACATAACGATCAATCGATGTTTACATATATTTTGCTTTGTTTAGGTGCTTTTGTTTTTGTTGATGGCCGTGCATATCGTTCACACTACCGGCCCCCTGGTAAATAGAGAGAAATAGAGAGAGCAAAAGAGAGTGAGTGAGTGTAAGCCCAGATGGAGGATAGCACCGGCCTGTAAGCAGGGAGAAAGAATGAATAAGACAGACAGAGAAAATGTACTAATGGGAAAAAAGGCGAAAGAAAAACGAGCAGCCAGTTAAAGAGAACAGAAAATAGTAACTAATGGCAAAAAAAACAATACAAATGAGAATCGATAGCGTCAGCGCGCGGGCATTTTTCTTCATATTACGTTCTGTATGTGTGTTTTCTTTCTTTCTCTCTCTCCCTCTCTCTCTCTCTCTCTCTCTCTCTCTCTCTTCTGCGTTTGTTCTGTCGATCGGTCGTATAATAATAACAGTCATCTACTGCATAGAGAGAAAGAGGAGTGAAATACGAACAAAAACAAAAATTACAATAATAATTTGGTTTGCGTGCATTTGATTGGATCGAACAATGTGTTATTTGAAAGGCGCTGTGCTGCCGGTGCGCTGGTGCTGGTACTAGCCATTTTCATCGGCGCACACTATTGTTCGTAGGCTTTGAAACGGTTGCTGGCTATTGTTAATGCTTATTATATTGTTATTATGGCATTTATAGTGGTATTTTGTGTGGATCTGATCCGAAATCGTCAGTGTGTTTATATGCCGGACCTCTAAGCACCTCTCTATCTCTCTATTTTCATCTCACTTTTTTACTCTCTCGTTTATCCGTTCATTTTTCCGAACTTTCAAAATTCACTAGACACAATGCTCAAGTTTTCTTCGTTTGAGCGGTTGTCTTCGTCCGTTGCCATTGCTACGGCTTAATATTCTATTCTAAATGTCTGATTTCGTAGATGCTTAGACATCGCGTTGTGTATGCCGATAAACTAATTACAAATAGCCTTCACGGCCAGGATATTTATACAAGCATATTTCTTACACAATTTGATTTGATTGCTACGCTTTTGCAACCCATTTTTTTTTTATGGCGGTGATATAAATTTGGAATCGTTTTGTGCAAACAACATGTTGTTAGTTCATTTTCGATCCAAAATTCAATGGAAGCCGAAATTAATTTTCTCAGCATTTGCTTTGGATGAAATTCATGTTTCTAAAAGACAGAAGAAACCGCCATTTTGTACCATAAAAACAAAAGACAGTGAGATCATGACAGAGAAAACCAAAAATAAAAGGAAAAAAAAAAGATACAGAAAACAAAAGCCAAATGAAAATGATTACACGTTATTATTTTTGAGAATAATTATTTTCGGTTTCCAAGCATTTGAATGCTGAGAGAGCAAGTGAGCGCGCGGTTGCTATTTGAAATGGGCCAGCTCTCATCGTCAGGGAAACAAAGCAAAATATTACTCGATATGCAGACGGTGGAAATAATCCGTTGGCAATACACTTTCGTCGAAAACTGGTGTGGAACACTAGTGCTCGAGCACAATTTGATGTGCGACAAAGACGAGGTTCGCTGACGCGACTAAACGAGACGGCCTCATTCAAAGCGAAGCATTTCATATTTTTATATTACCGTTGAAGTTTCAATGGCTGAATTCAAAAATCGTTTAAATGTAAATTAGGTTTTGGGTGTGCAATTGCTTTGAAGGCTTAACTTCTTTTTTTTTAAACTATAGCAATCTCAATGGCCCGAAACATGTGCTTAAGCCTCTTTGTTACTCGGTCTCGACTGAAGAAAGACGGAACGAGAAAAAAACGAGCAACAAAAAAAATATTCACCAGAAGTTTTATCAAACGTCATAATTTGCAACCAAACCATGTATTTCTGTAAGGTGGAACACATATATTTGAATCTGAAGCGTTTCGTGCGTCTTTCTTTCCATATTTTAATATCAATTGCGTTATGTGTTTTATTTTTCGTTCTCTCACTTAAAGCGTTCAGACACACGAGAGACTGAATTGCAAAATGGCAACTCAACGGCATTAGATCATATCGTGGCTGTGTTTTAATTTTGGCTAGGAAAAAAAAAACTTATATTTACCATCGACGAAAACCTAATTATTATTTTGTGCGTCATTTAAAAAAATAAAAATGCAAAACACAATTTTTGCTTGCAATTCTTTTGCCGTCGAAATTGTACAATTTCAACAACAAAAAAATCTGGTTATTATGCAGCGGATAATTTCATATGATTGGCCTTATTTTAGAGGCTGAAAAAAGGAAGTAGCCACTAATTCTACCCATATTAATGTACTAATTATTTTATTTTAAATTTAAAAATTCATACGAATCGGCCACCTTAAGCTCCTCCAGCCAGGCAAATAATTTGGTGATTTACAAACTGAAATTATGACAATTAATGTGTACGAGGGAGCGAAACACAGTAGCCGAATTCAAATGAGTGTGAAATCCAGTATGAAGAATTAACTTCTCCGTATTCTCTCTGTGTATTCGCTGTCGCTAGCACACCGTGCACACTCACACATATCGTTCGCGTCGAACGTTGGAAGTCATTCCAATGGAAGTGTTCATTCAACGAAGTGGGCAATTTAGCATCGTCAGCATATTTCAGTCGCTTCAAACACACAATGTTATAGAATTTAAAAAAAAAAAACAAATAAATTGAAATAATTGTCGGTTTTGGGGTTTTTTTCTCACTCATGAAATACAGCAGCAGCAGCAGCAGCAACAACAACACAGCTCAAACAAAAGCAACACACAATTTCCAGTGTTTAAGAATATTTAAAATTCATTGTTCTCAGCGTTTGTTTCAATTTTGTTTCATTCGTATTGCCTGGCCGTTTTCATTGTGAATCAAAACTAATCAATTTCATTTGAAATTAATTATTCGAAAATTGATTAAAAATGTAAATTCACTTAATTTATTGAGTGTACTGATTGCTTTGGCTCCCGTGCACAAAATTACGTTGTAACTTTTAACATGAAAACAGTATCAATTATTCACGTTGAAAATGGCTTTTTTTCTCTCTTATTTGTTTGTCGTTGAAAAATGCTAAAGCGCAAACAGTCTAGTTGCTTAGTTCCAATGGCAAATTACCTGAAATTTATTTAACATATTATTTGCTTGATGGTGATTTACTTGAGCATGAAATTCAAATTTGTTTGATTTTCGTTCAATTTCTCGAAACGATATTGAAATTTTTCGGAGTCTAGAACATTGTTTGGAGCTGAGTAGAGCAGTTTGAGCGCCATATTTATTGACGCTTGACTTCATAGAAAAAGGTTAATTGATGGCAAACTGTTATTCGCTCTATCTCCGTAACTGTGTTGGTTCGTCATAATAAGTCGGAATATTCAATTCATATCTGAGTGAGTTAGTTATATGATATGTTTTGGGGCGTTATTTCTCTATTCTCGCTGCGGTCCAAATCACTATATCCATTTTATGGTTTCATCTTGATCTTTTTTCACACTCATTTTCTAAGCAGATCCAATCAACGTAATTACAATTCAAGTGAAAAAAAAAGTCTGAATACAGAACTGAGCACAGAATTGTTTCCGATTCGCTAGATTTTGGTCTGGCGATTTTACAGCGAGTTACTTTAACCGTTAAAATTTTAACTTAGCGTTTATTGATGTACTTAGCCAGTGGCTTTCATTCATCGTAAATTGTAAACCTTTAGGAGTTTCACAATTACAATCATTCACTCCATCAAATGAGAGAGAGAGAGAGAGAGAGAGAGAGAGAGAGAAAATGCCAATTACCTCGTGATCTTTTGTTATTTTATTATCCAAGCAAGTCGAAATGTTGATCATAAAATTGGTGAATATGGTTGGATTGCTACATTGTTGCACTTGTCTTTTGTTATTCAATTTCGCTTTTAAAGAAAAACATCCAATTGTCAATCTTAATAAATAAGATAAATAACAGGAAGAGTGAAAAGAATGTTCAATTGTTCATATTTAGTATTCAATATTGATTTGGTGCAATGAATTGATTTTCAACAAATACGCACAAACAATCGGATAACATTGTTGCAGCACAAAGGAATCAAACACATTTAATCATATGCAATTAGGCTGAGTGTAAAGGATTAATACCTTACCTCGTCATACAATCGAAATTGTGTTCATGTACTTTTCATTTTAAACCTTTCATTTTAACTTTTTATTGATGGAATTAAACATAAAAAAAGGCACACTCGTTTACATGCTTCGCATAAGTTGATTTACTTTTTCAAGTGTGTCCATGGACACAAAGCCCAACATCTGTGAGGCACAATAAAGGTTTACAACAGAAATATACTTGATGTTTTTATTTCGATTGACACGAAAAGTGCGAAGAAACACTCGACTAGTTCTTATACACATTCATTTAAACCAAAAAATGTCCGCCAATTTTTTATGATCGATCAATTCGAAACAATGTTTTTAAACTGTTCGAAATACGAACTGAAAATTTCGAATCAAATGAATTGAAAATGATTGAACAGGGTTTAATGTTTATCGTTGAATCATTTTCGCCGATGTTCGATTTCCATCAAATTGACGCCTAATGCGAATCGGGTGTGATTATGTGCGCTCTTTGCTCTTATCGAAAAATCACTATTGAACTCGGTGTCGGGCTGACTGTGACGGCACTCTGTCTGCATATTCGCATCTCACGATATAGTGCACGAACACTACCACGTTATCAGTTCATCAGTTAATCGTGAAAAATGCGAGAGCGAACGAGTGCGAACAAAAAAAAAGGTGAAATTGTGCGTAGTATTTGCGTTTTACGTTCAATTACCTCCGCATATTTTTCGTCCGTTATTGCGATTTGTACGCGTCGCAGTTGTTTTGCGATGGATTAATAAGAAACACACGATGTGAAATTGTGTGTAAGTGACCAATATTCAATTGTGGATAAGCGACGACTAAATGGGCGCTCGAACACGCGTCCAAAGAATTTATGGTAATGACGCGCCGTTGCGTGCACCTTGTATTACGCACATTTACGCAATTTTAATCGCATTTTAATATCTCTCTCTCATACATTTCAAATGGCAATTGCATATATTCTTGTACTCTGTTTTTTTTTCTTTCTTTTTTTTTCAAATTTAAATTGCATTTTCCAATTTGCATTTGCATTCGCACCCGATTCGCGCGCAATCCATTCCAATCGGCCGATGCCACACGGCTTTCCGAGAACTTAACGAGGAAATACCATGAACCAATTATTTTTCTCTACCTCGTTAAATGCATTCTCTCTTGTCTAATGTGTCAAGTCAGCGTATAGAATCTAGTTTATTTTATTGAGCAATAGAAAAAAGAGATCGTCGTTTTTTTTCTCTAACGACTGTTATATCGTATTTGTACAACACAACGCATTGGACAAACAGAGATGATAATTCGATTTTTACAGAGCAGAACATTGTCGCACGAAAAATATGAGAAGAACATTTCCTCTCCCTGGTAAAACTAAAGAATTCAATAATCGCGATTAAACGATTTGATATTGTCTTCGCGCAGCGAACACATCGCTGGTGTTCGTATTACAAATTTATTTGTTGAGTTAGCCGCAAATTTTCAGCGGCTGCTCTCGCGGAAGGAATCAATACGTACCAATTTGAGTTTGTTATTGGGCTGTTGGTTGCATCGTCTTTGTCATCGGTGTGCGGTGCGGTGTGATGTGATGGTTTGTGGTGTGTTTGTATGCATGCACGGTTACCTTGTTGGTCAAATTATGTGCAATTACGGCGGTGATCAGATGCGTCCGAATTATTTCGAACAAATTCAAGTTATTAAATACTTGGCTTTCAATTGAATTTATACGTACGGTTGCATCCATACAGCAGGCGTAAAATTGTTTTATTTTCTTCTGTGTCCTTTTTTCGGTGTTGTTACATCCGAGGCCTGGTTTGAATATCACATGTATAATACGACACCCAGAATGATTGCACTGCCAGCTGAATTTCGTTTTTTTTTTCTCGTCTTTTGCATTTTTCCTCATTCCGTTTCGCTGACGGAGTAACCAAATATTCGCGTCTGATTTGTATCTGGCTTTTGATGGTTTTGTTTATTGAACGTATTAATTTCCAAGGCTTTTGCTGCCTGCAATTTCTTTTAGTGACCGCGTGCGCGCAACAAATTCTGATCGAATCGAAAATTAATAGCATTTTTTTCGCATTCGAAAATTTGTGTTTCGCGAGAAAACGAGTGAGAGATGGAGAGAGGAAACAAAAATGTGTTTGAAAAATGTTGTAATGAATTTCAGGAAAAAAAAAATTCATTAAAAGAAATCGTTTGATTGAATCGTAGTATCCAACTGGTCAATTTTATTGAAATTATTTTTTCGAGTATGAGGCATCGAATCGATGTGGCGATTGTTTGTTTTGAAAAATGGTCAAAATGCGCAGATCGTATGAACGAGACTAGGAATTGAGACGCCGTCGTTAATAGAGATACATTTGTAATGTATTAGGCGTTTCGAGGCACACTCACGTTGGACATGGACACAGAAAGATGAAAATATTAATTTTACAAGAGGCCACGCGATCAACCATAACCTTTTGATATCCATGCCCCCCCCCTTACCTTTCGAATTGCACAACGTATACACTTTTAACCCTCAACTGCATAAGCCCGCCTTTTGGCGGGCATCATTTAAACACCTGTATAATGTGAATCGTACGGCGGATGACATTGCTTCAAGGGGAATTTTTATTTGTCAATGTTTTTTCTTTATTTTTGTCTTTGGCGTCATTTGTCTATGTCGTACGATTGGTGAGTTATAAACAAAAATGTGCACGAAAACGAAAATTTGACAAAATAAATTATTCGGTTTCCAAATTAGACATATTTTTGACACTTTTGAACAATGGATTTCATTGTTCTCTGACTTATTTCTATCGCATTTCCTGACTAAACCATGGGAAATCTAGGATTATGAATATTTTTTTCGTTATCTATGGCCAAAAATCAACCAAATACCAGTGCTCCCAGTCCTAGGAAAAATTCATGCAGTTGAGGGTTAATAAACCCAAACACTATACACCGCACAATCCACTCTCTCTCTCTCTCTCCATCCGATCCATGGCGCATATTGCATTGAGCGCGATAATCAAATTAAAATTATTAGCTTTTGATGAGAAAAGTTGTTCACGGCTCACAGTTGAAATAAGCCTCTCGCCGTTAATCTCACCGTTTTCCGTTTAAATCATAATAAAAATGCCAATAAATAAATTCAAAGTGTTTGTGGTATTTTACGGGGAAAAATAACAAATTGAAGTAAATGGCTAGCAAAATGTATGTAAATCAGATTAAATTTCTTTCTTGGCCGTTTCATAGATTGAATCGCCATGTTCCGTACACATGAAGAGAGAGAGAGAGAAAAATTCATTTGTTTTGCTTTGAACAGAAAACACAAGCGTCTTGAGATTGTGTCTCACTTCTTCGACGCGATAGCCTGCGAACAAAATATGCTTTAGCTTAGAGTTACTTAAGCTTCATCAAATATATTTCCGTGGTGCAAAATATCTTTGAGCTGAAGCTGTATTTGTCTTGTACATGCAGAATAGATGATTTTGCTAACAACCAAATCGATGTACCGATAAATTGTCCAACTTCTTCAATTTGTCCAGTTGTTTTTCAACAACAGATCCCACCCGACCAGAATTTCCCATACGAAATCTATTTCACGTTTGCTCAAATATGTTCAATTCAATAAATTTTGAGTTCTATTGAGTGTTGAGTAAATTATAATTATATTCCATTTAATAAACCAATCTCTGATGCATGAACTGTTTTAGGAACCAATCTGAAAACGGTCAAAATATGATTGAAAAAGAAATACCAATATATTGGAAGTCTTCAGTCTCATTTAGAAGAGGGCATACCAATCGTAGACAATATTATCGCCACCGTTCATCATCAAAAACACACTAAACGCAGTTATGTGCAGTTATTTTTTTTCATTCCGTACGAAAACAAGAATCTCTGCCAATTGCATTCGAAATGAACAAAAAGCCGCAAAACAACAACATAAACCGAAGCAATACGATACATGTCGGCCGTCGCCTTTTTATTACAGCAGTCAGTTGTGAATCTTTTCGTATTCAGAAGATGAGTCGGATTGGTTTCTTTTTCTTTTTACATATTGTATATTTCAGTTCCTCCTTTTAGTCGGAATCTGCAGATTTCGCATATTTGTGAGCTGCTTAATTTGAGCCAACAAACATTTTTGTTATCAAGATTGTGCGCGACTGCATACATACCGAAAATTTCCTCTATGTGTTACGAACTTAGTAATCTGAAAATTTATGGTTCATTGTTTTAACGGTGGAAACGAAAATATTGGCAATAATCTATGCGAGAAATGGTTCGTATATTTGTATAGGCTGAGAGAGATCTGCGGAATCGAATTGCATAGAATGGTTATTGCCTGTCGAATGTATAACTTTAGAAGCGTTAACTATTGCGCTAAAGCAAACGCTTCTTAAAATATTGAGAGGAGTAAAGAAGAATCCGTCATAAAGGCAACCGTGAACAATGGCAACATCAACATTTGCGGTGCTTGTGTGTGCACCTTTAACCGCCACGCTGCTTATCGGCATCCCGTAAACACAACGAACGAACAGAAGAAAAAAAGTAAAACCGACAACAATATTAATGCGGAATGATTTTAATTCTGGAAAACAAATGGATCTTTAAATATGGGCGCTCACTGAAACAATAAGTGCGAGATATGAACTGGCTGATTGCATCGATAAAACTTAATTCATTCGAAGAGAAAATATAGAGGAAACTGAATGCAGGTAAATAACAAGATACACATTTGGCGTAAAGCTTAGAAATTGATTTCAATTTGCGATTTTACACGGCCGAACATTGTGTTTGAATTATTTCCCGTTGGATGGTTTTTTAACCTCAGAGGCTATAAATTTCAAGTGGATTTAATATCAATTAATCGATTTGTCCGAAGAATGCTGAGAATTATAATGCGCCAGCAGTTGCCAATCCAATAAATCGGTCAAAATCAAAAGACAAAGAAACAACAACAAAAAAAAAACTCTTTGGTGTTGTGCCCGTGGCAGCAACATAATTATCATCATCGAATGTCATTGCTCGTTGCCTCTTACGAGCAAACCATGGCTAAGGACACCATTCAAGCGTGACACCGTCGCGAATAGCATAGGGTAAGGTGGGGCGAAGTGGCGCGTGGGGCGAAGTCGCGCACCGGCCTTTTCTCGAAACTGGCAATTCCTAGCTATGGCAACCCGTATGTCATTTGAAAGAGCATTAAAAACTCCATATTTGGTTGGTATACTCGACATTTTTCATTCGAGTACAGACAATCTACAGGCATACACGTGTTTTGTGCTAGTTTTTGAAAACATTTTTGTGTCTACGGAATTTAAGTTTTGACCATTATAATTTAATATTTTTTGAAAACTGGTGAGTGTATTTTGCAGCTTAAGACGAGCTCTTTCAAATGGAAATAAGTTTATTTTGAATATTTTTAATATTTGTGGTTGAATCGAGCTCCGGACTGAAAGATAGGTGTTGGAGCGAAGTCGCGCACAAACATATGGGGCGAAGTGGCGCACCTTATGTATTGCTATTTATCGCTTATTCGCGTGTGAAAGGGGTGGTTGACTGAGTATTTTTGTAGCACCTTCAATTACCTTTCCAACGGTACCACGGGTTTGACAATGCGTGGACTACTTCTTAGATAAATAAAAATCGGCGCAAAGTCATTTTTTCGAATTTTGGGCCAAAATTCGCCTGTCGACCGATGAAAATAGGTAGTGTCACTTTAGGCGTTTTGGGGACCTCAATGGGGTCGGAAGGGGTGGTTGACTGAGTATTTTTGTAGCACCATCAATTACCTTTCCAACGGTACCCCGAGTTTGACAATGCGTGGACTACTTCTTAGAAAAATAAAAATCGGCGCAAAGTCATTTTTTCGAATTTTGCCTGTCGACCGATGAAAAGGTAGTGTCACTTTAGGCGTAATAACTTCGCTTCTAGCGGTCCAAATTTCATGAAATTTTGACACAACATCGGCGAAGGATGTACTAATCTAACACTAACACTATTTCGGATGATAAACACATTTAAAACACTGAAAATACAGGTGCGCGACTTCGCCCCATGGGGTGCGCCACTTCACCCCACCATTTTTTGCATGGCCAAAAAAATGGCTCTCCGCCCGAAGGGCAATATCGGACCCAAAAAGGGGTCAAATCAAAAAGTGTTCTTCTACAAAAGTTAGGTATTGAATCGAACTAGAATATGAAACCAACATTTCATGATTTTTTCCAATTTTTTACGGAGTTATTAATTTAGGGACAAAAGTGCGCCACTCCGCCCCACCTTACCCTACGGTTTCGTAAATGTATGTTTTTTTCATTTTCAGAACTTCGTCTTGACTTTTTCGCTTGATCACTCAACGACACAAATGCAGCAAATGCGCCAGGTGCGCATTGATCTTCGCGAATGAGACAAAAAATATGTTATATTTACAAACGATGACGTTCACTTACGCGATCGCGCACACACACACGCTCGATTGCAAATCGCATCATATTTTTTATGCATGCCATACAACCGCAAATCGTATAAAAATGTTCAGCACACATCAAACCCTTGTCACATTAACCAAATCAATACGTGATTTAGTACAAAGAGAGACAGAAAAAAAACTGCACACGAAATCCCAAACTACGTCATATTTTGGTTTCGTTTTCATTGTCATGATTGTGTTGAGTTTATTTTCTTTTCGTTGAATTTCGATTTCATTTCTCGCTAAAACCTAAACTGTTTATTGCTCTCCAAATCTTTATTACAACAGCAAAGTTTGCAAAAAGAAAAAAACAGGAAGAAAGATTGTTTCATTGGTATTCGTTGTTTTGACGCCTTTCATGTAGTGATTCGATTGTGTGTTGAGTTGATTCGGGTTCGACGTCATTTTGATGAAAATTACGTAAAAGCAAAAAAATGCGATCCTAATGGTGCAGACTCTTTTTCTACACACGAAATTGGCACAATGCGATTCTTTGCATATGTATGTTTCTCTTTCTTATTATTTACATGAAACGAGAACCGTCATCTTTCTCACACAAATGCACACACACTCATACATGCAAACTAGCTCAGCAATTCTAGCGACGCTTGGAATCAATGTTGCTGCGTCGCTGTGTTTTGAATTCATTGTCTTCGATCCATATGTACGATTGCTTTCTTAATTCATTGCATATTTCCATATGGAAAAAAAAGTAAGTTGTAAATAAAATTGTGCGTGATTGCGTGCGTGTCAGCGTATCTCGTGCTTGTTTCACTTTTTTTTCTTCTGTGATACTGTGTTTTGATTTTATGTGCATTAAGTTTGAATTAAAGTCGATTTTGTTCCACACTTATGCAAAACTACGCACATTTACTATGATCCAACTTGTAAATTCGCTTAAAAAGGAATGAAACCGTCGACATTCGTCATATTCGTTGACAGTGAAAATATTGCGAATGCTTTGAAATGGGCTGGATTTGTGGTGAGAGAGAGCATAGTTCAAATGGCATGTTATCCCATTGTTACGCAATCAATCTTAATAAAGTGTTGTAGCACCTGTAGAGAAATTACTAATTTGATATGGCCTCTCTTTGCACCTTTTTTTCGGTCGAGTGTTGCTTTGAACATTTTCAAATTGTCACTCTTTGTCCATTGTAGAAACTATTTCGAGATGAGGTGCTTTGTTCTTAACCGCTCAGGCGCATATTGCTTCGTTCTTTCATTTTCTCTCTCTCTCTCTCTTTCTCTCTCCATCCTTCTCTCTCCTCCGCTCTTTCTCTTAACCACTTTTTTTGCTTCATATTTTCGAATGCTTAGTTTATGCATAGAAATAGGAAAACACAGGAAACCATAACCAATCATTTTTGGTGGTTATGAAACCGTTATCAATGTGTCAAAAATGTGTCAATCATTCGTCTTTCCCTTGCATTCAAATGTTAAGTACCAATTTTGATTGTATGTTCCCTGGGTTCAGGGTTTTTGTTTACGCCATAATTTATTTGACAAGTGAAAAAAAAGCACCTTCAAACAGTCGGACCTGTAGAAAACTCGCTTCAGAAATAACAAAACTGCTCTTTATAGTTACCGTGTTTTTTTTTTCCACCTTATTCTTATTTCATCTGCGATCTTGTACATAGTGGACACAGTATGCTGTAAGACGGCATTCGTTTGAAACATACACCACTGATGACCGCACAACGTTTTTGAAATCATGTTTTATTTTCTGTTCCGTATTGATTTCTGTGTGGCGGCGGTTCACTGTGTTTCAATTGTTCAACTACACTCACTCGATCAATTCCAACGAAATTGTGAGTAAATTCAATTTGAAAATCAAATAAACTCAATTTCATCGTATCGAAGAAAAAAAGATTTAAGACCATGTGTGTGTGTGTGTGCTTTGAAAAGTGGTCGGCTAATTTCGGGGAAAATCAAATCAATATGATGGACGGGTTGAAATATCGTTTTTCGGCATTGGTGGCACGGCGCCCATTCAAATGGATTTGAATATTTAACTCGTACCATTCTATTTCGATAGTGCACTCGGAATATTTTTATGCAACGAAACGAAAAACAAAAGTCAGAAGTGTGATGAATAAAAAAAATCCTCGCATTTGAGAAATGATAATTGCAATTAATAATGAATGTAAATGGAAAATCCAGCGCGCGCAAATGATAAGTGCGTAGAATGTTGAATGTGTGAATTATAATTGCCTATTTATCTATTTTCATCGGGGGATTCTGGCAGATTCAGTAGCAAAATGCATTCGCTATGGAAATGAACAATACTGCGGAGAGCGATGAAGCGCTTTTTTTTGCTATTTAGACTCTCTTGTTTGAGTTAACTTTTTTTTTGCTAATAATTATGCGTGAATGGTAATGTGATAACTGCGTATATAACCAATCCCGCAGTGGCGGCAGCTATTAACGAGGCTCTGTGGATGTGTGTGTGTGTGTGTGTGTGTGTATGTACATTGGCAGCGTTTACATTAAAATTCCGACAAGCGCTATTGAATAAGAACGACAAGTACCCATTCATCTGTGTGAGAAACTGCAAAGCATATTGCATTAACAATTTTATTTAAATTTTTTCCTCGTTTACATATTCTGTACATAAATCATCTCGACTATGAACTAAACAATGGGCGCACACTGGACAAAGTGCTTAATAAACAATAAAGTTTATACACTTCGGATACTTTTGCAAGCCTCATATTGTTCGAAAAAAATAATCTAAAACGGAATCGCTTTTTATTGGCTAGAACTTAACGAATTTGCTTTATGTTTGGGTGAACAGTTTTAGGATCATGAAAATTTCAGTTTGATCCATAGGAGTACAATGGAAGAATTTCGCATAAACAAAAATTGCACTCCATGGTAAAATATTAAGCGATGCGACCGCATCAATGGCGTTGGAAAGATCGAAAAGGCGGACATGTTTACAAGCTACTTTACGCCTTGGTAATTTCTTTATCTCCATCTCCCTCTCACTTTCTCTCTCTCTCCCCCTTTCTCCCTCTCTCACTCGAAGTGTTCAAATGAGCATTTTAAAGTGCAAAATTACAAGTGAAACTGTCTTCAATCGATATATAAATGTGAGAAATTGTATCTGCTGAAGCGCGGCCAACGTATGCGCGCGCACAGAAACCAAATACCAGTTAATAAATTGCATATACTGCAAAAGGCATCTAATATGAAATCAGTTTGATTCGGATTGAATGCACACGAAATTCAATCGCATGGGCTAATTCTCAGGTTTAAAGCATTTTCTTCCATCAACACTTTTCTTGGAACTTGCCAAAACATTGCAAATGCACAACTTATTTTCCAACGCTTGTCAAATATGAATGGTATAATCTATCGAAACTGATGTAGATGACATTTCGCAGGAAATTTTAAAGTCGAGTGATTTTCAAATCTGGTCGTTTGTGAAAATGGAAGCGCAATTCTTTCGTGCCGATGAAAATTTGAATCCAAAATAGGAAAACGCACAAACAGAAGCGGAAATACTAAATTTTGTGTATAATAGCACTTTATGTAGAAATCGCCTAGGGGTTTCACGCAACTTAAAATTCATCTAAAATTTCAATATTTCTCTCTTTTCTCTAAAATTCTCTGGGATTCACCAAAATCCGTATTATTTCGAAATATTTCAACATTCACCTTGAAAATTATGTTCTGGAAGTGGGTTTTGGTGGATCCCCAGGATCGTTCAAAACTGCTCCCGGTTCTGGAAGTGGGTTTTGGTGGATCTTCAGGATGGATCAGACTGGGTTTGACAATGCCCTGGTCCATCCTGAGGATCCACTTCCAGAACCAGGAGCGGTTTTGAACAATCCTGAGGATCCACCAAAACCCACTTCCAGAATTTTTAGATTCAAAAAATTCTAAAAAATTCGAGTTTATGAACAAAAAGAAGCAATATCTATAGTTTACACATAAAATGGTTTTATTTCCAGCTATTTAGTAAAATCTTCGGCCTTCGAGTTTGCGTGAAACCCCTAGGAAATCGCGACTTCAATTTTTACACGAAAAACCAGAGCAACCATCAACAAAAAGCAGCAGTGCATCATCACAAAAAAGAAATATATCGGCTCACAATTCACTTAAATTTATGCTTAAACTAGACTGATGTTCTCTACATTTTGCGCCTCAGTATATTCTGTGAATTTTCTCGCTCGCTCCCTCACTCGCACTGTCTTGTTCACATTTAGTTCGCTATAAAGTTTAACAGCCTCATTAACAGCCAGGCATACTGGCGGTTGGTGTGTGTGTGTGTGTGTGTGCAAGCACAATGACGAAAAGTGAACTTCTTTTGTTTGTTTGTTTGTTTTATTCGCTCTCTCTCTCTCATATTTAATTCGGCTTGTGAGTGACATGTGCACGAAAGCACTAAAAAGAACCATTTTACGATAATGCCAGAGCAGAGCGTACATGATATACACTCAATAAATGCATGCGCCGCGATGCAAAAATGACTCACTCAACAATAAAGCTGCAAACTGAACGTGGTCTAATTTAAGAAGCGATAACTTGCGGATTAATCGTATTTCGAAATTAGCATAACTTTTTCTTCATTTTTTTTTCTTCTCAGCTTGTTGAGGTGTTGATCGCAAAAGGGTTCGTTTCTTTGAAACTCGCTCGTTAATTCAATAAAACGTTTTTCTCTTTTCTTCTTTTTTTTCCGTTTTGTTTTGGTTGAAAAATGGGAATGCAAAAAGTAGCATGCACTCGTTTACGTCTGCTTTATTGATTTTTTTGAGAATATTTTAATTTAGAAGCAATGCAAACATTTATCATTTGCAACGTAAAAATGGATCGAATGACTTTTTACTTTATCATTATCAATGCTTTTAAATGCAGTCGCTAAAACTGAACAGCGCCATCCAAATGTGGAAAAAATAAAAAAGCCAAACGGACTCACTCATATTGATATGGAAATGAACATTGAAACATGTCGAAAGACACGAGCGAAGACATCTTCAATATGTGAACTGCATAAATTGGATTAATTATTCACCACCTGTCACCATGATCGAAAACGAACAGAGCAAAGAAAATGCTGAATTCAAGTCGTGAATGATTCCGACCTAATCTAAGCGTTGGTTGACACAACATGACAATCAGGCGACGACAATACATACCATTTTTGCATAAAATGTTCTTTTTTTTTGTCTTTCATTCAATCCATTTTTCTTTCGAATTGATTTGGTGTTGTCGGAACACTGTCATGCTGCCGCTGTGCCGCACATGAACTAATGAAATTAAATGCGCTGTCATATGCATTGACATTTATAAATGCGGTTACAACCGTTTTTGTCACCAACGCAGAAAATCTATATAATTAATTATGTGGTTAATTCAATTAACTGGTTTTTATCATTATTTGCATGCGGTGGTATTCAATCATCATGTTTTGCCAGATTGCACTCGTTGCAGATTGTTCAACAGGAATTTTTGCGTAAAAATTCATGCAACTAGGCTGATGTAACATGTATTTAATAATTGTTCAAACCTTTCATATCGTCCAATACAATATTAATAAAACATCAAATTATTCCATTTTTCGACAGCTTGTTCCGACATAAATTGATGATGAATATGTCAACGCAAGTAATGCTTTGACAAATTTTATTTTCTTCAATACACGCAATTAATATTTTAGTGTTGAAATTACTATAATCAAATATATTCGTTCAGTTTTAATTAAAGTTATAAAAAAAAGGTTTTTTTTCCTCTTTTAAGGTCTATTTATGGTCAGTTTAACGTATCAGACACCGATCAATATTAACATTTAACGATTCATGCGTCATTTTCATGTATTTTTAATGATTTTTGTATCGATCTTAATGTCTGAAACGCTATTTGAGAACAGTTGACTATGTGTGACGGAATACTTTTGGTGGTACTAACAGAAGAATTTGTATTTTTTTTTAAGAACAATCAAAAGTGGAGCTTAGAATTTTCAGCAGTATAGTTCAGTTAGCGATATAGGAGGCTAGACTGGGTTGAACAAACGAGAATATTTATAGTAATCCGGGAATAGTTTGAAGTGTAACACAATATGGGAATGGCGGCAGTGATATCAATTATATAAATCATTTCGAGTGTCACTTGCTTTCTTTGTCTGTCATTAATATGCGAACTATTCCGTAATTCCGTCAAAATGTGAATTATTCTACAATCCATGTTGCTCTATATATTTAAATGAAACACAAATTTAAAAAAAAAACCAATTCGCTGAGCAAAATATTGGATTAAGACGTTTGGATGTGATGTTTTGGTTATTTTATTGTTTATCTGTGGCGCAGAGTTCATATTTCACTTGAAAATTTCTGCGCGACACGACAACTTGCGAGTCACACGCTATACTTTATTTTTGTTTGTTCACCACTATTTGTTCGGATTTCTCTTCGGATTTGTGTTCATTTTTGTATAGTATAGTATAGTAAAACATCAAAGCGACACGGAATGCACCCAATAATAATAACAACAATAACAACAACAACAATAACAACAGAAGACAGCAACACGTAAAAAACTTTCGTCTGTTTGTTTTGATCTTTTCTCCAAGTTGTCACAATCGAAAACGTATGAATGGAATCAAAGCTCCCTTAGCGACAATGCAGCCAAATCTGGCTGCGCTCTGTTTTGAATGAATGAACATAATGACAATTTTAAAGTCAAGCTTAACGCTGTTGTTGTTGCTGTTCTTTTTTCGGTCTGATTATAAATAAAACTATAGACTGATACCGTTTTTTTTTTGCTTCTTAAACTGAATCTCGTGCATGAGATGTGCGTGTCAAGGCACACACGTAGAGAAAAGATCAGAAAAATGACGAGACACATTCTTTGATATACACGAAATCTGAAGACGGTAAAGGTACACTTAGTACGACGTATCCATTACGTGTGTCTATTTGTGTGAATCGTGTAATTCTTGACACTTTTTAAACTGTACGAGTTTTGAATCCTTCAACAAGTTCAACTTCCTCTGCATCACATGCAAGAATCGTAGAAGCACATTTCGTGACGCTTGATATTGACTTCAGTGATTTGTTCATTCTTTCGACACATTTTGCCGCATAACAGAATCAAATGCAAGCACCGATGAAAATCGAAAGCATTCAACGATCAAGCATACTGCCGTTTTCAATGAAAAACCAATTCAAAAACCGAATGGTATGCGGCTAGTGTGTATATGCGAAATGACAACACACATGAGTCCCAATTAGACGTATGGAATAAATGATTTCAATAAATATATTTTTGTTTAATTAAAAGATGAACACAAATAATTATTCAAACATCTTCATTTTGGATAAATTTTGCTAAATATTTCTTATGAAATTACCGGTGAGCATCGTTATTTTAGATTAAGGCTATTATTTGATTATTGTTCAGTTGTTTGAAGAATTGTTAGTGGCAAACCAACGACACCGAATGCGATGAAATCGATTGAAAAAGAATTTAATTACTTTTTATCGAAAGCATATCGGAGAAAGAACTGAACAAAAAACAAACAAACTGAAAACGGCATGTGAACATATTTTGGTGCTGAGATGCGCACTAAATCAAAATGCAGCATCAAAAATGCAAACGAAAATTTATTTACCGACCGAAAAAATGTGAAATGCTGCTGGTGTTTCTACGTACATCTTTTTTCCCTTGGTTCACCTCTGCAACGATATTTTTTCATTAATTTTCTCTGTCTCTCTCTCTCTCTTTCTTGTGGCTCTTTGATCAAACTCGTTGCGGCTGAATGTTTGTAACTCACCATCAGACCCCGAAATTTATGAATAAGAAACGCAATGGGTGGTTAGCGTGTGTATGAGTTTGGTTCGGCTGATTTTCGTTTGTCCAAAAAATTGTAAATATGCCCCCCACTTACACTGCGTACGGTTCGATTCGTGATTGGAGACAAAACTGCGTAAATTTCAATGTTTTTTTGTTTTCATCGTGAAACCAATCGAGAAACCAACATTCGAAATATAGCGAGAAGAACTCATCACAGCCAAAATGATACACCGAAATATCGAATTCAGCCAACGAAAATTATTATGTTACCATTCACACATTTCATTCATGCCATGAATGCTACAGCATACAATCGGCAGCAAATGAACGGCATACACACCAAAAACAACCAAAGACAATATTAAATTAATTACCAAATGAATTGAGTTTCTGCATAAATCTTTGCGCATTTTTATTTTCGTTGTCTTTTCCTTTCTTTCTTCGAGTTTTACATATTACCACAACGATCCATTGCTTTCTTTGCCCATAAATTAGTTTGTATGTATGCACTTTAATAAAGTGACTTTATAACAAAAAAATAAAATTGAAACAATATTCAACGGATACATAGGAACTTGGAAAATAAAGGATGGAACGGCTTATGCGTGAATATTTTTGAAAATTTTGTATATATATTATATAATGCAATTGTTAAATTCTATTTTTGGTTTTCGAAATTTGAAATTCAATTAACCTAGAAGTAAAGTAGAAACATACTAAAGGTTTTCTGAGTCGATTAGATTGAAAGAGGATCATTACTCCAAAGAATTTATCCTGAAAATTGATGTCATAAATATTGATTTAATGTTGACGAATCGTAACATTGTAAGACTTCAAAATCACCAATAAATTCATATGAGTCATTAGTTTTGAGCTTGCCATTTATCTGCATTAAGCTTTGGTCATATTTTATGCCACATTATGAACAATTCTAATGTTTCAATTATTTATTAAACAGCAAAAAAAGCGCAAATTTGACGAATTTGTATGTAGCCAACGAATGGGAAAAGAGATGGAGCGATTGGGGGAGAGAGGGAAAGAGAGACGATGTGTCGACACACTATATGATTATAAATAGAAAGGCAATAAAGAGCAGCCCGAAACCTTAACACAAGTTCTATGTAGCTGCAGATAATTGCTTTTAATTGGAATTTTGTGCTGTAGAGCCGAGTGTACATTGTAAACACAACCATTGATAAAAAAATAAATAATAATGGCAATGCAAAAAGGCATTATGGCAACAACAAGAAAACGCTGTACTAAAATTAAAGAGTGAACAAAAACATGTTCAAAATGTTTATCTTGCTCATTATCGTCATTTTCTGTTTGTTGGATTTTTATTGTAATTTTGCGCTGGTGAGCGCCTCTGCGGTGTATGGTGCATAATTTAGACTATTTTCAAGCTATTCTTTGTTATAAAATGCGGGCCTTTTTCCTCTTGTTTGGATTATTTGAAAGTGCATTCGACAAAAGGCAAATTGATTGGTTAAAACCGTCGCCGCCGCCACCACCGACACACATTTCCATCCGGCAAAGTAAACTAAAGCACTATAAAATTAATAACCAACAGGCAAAAAAAAAACCAGCAACAACAGGAGAATGGTTTATTTGCCCAGACCCAACAGCTCTGGGCTTATGAAAATGCCATCAATAGATAACAACAGTAGGAAATGTTTTACAAAAGCTTGACGCCATGGTTTGTGGGCATCGACTTGCCATTTGTTCCAGTTCTTCGAGTGATTTTTATCAATTTATTGCATGGAACGACAACGACAATGACAACAAGACAAACACAAACACTAACTGATCGAACCGGGGACGTATGATTGCAATGCCGATATGAAACGATGATTTTAATTAGCCTCTGCCTACAACCAATCACAAGCGACCGTCACAAACTCGCTTAACGACAAAATTAACCTTAATTTTCCACAAAACTAACAACGATATGACTTTTGATTTGTTTCGCTTGACAATTGCTCTGTTTTTTGCAAAATAACTCTTCTTTATTGCAATTGAACACTCCATTTTGTTTTATGTGTGCAAGAACGTTGTGAAGAGAAATCAATTTGAAAGAAATTTTCGAATTATCTTGTCTACGATTTTATGAGCCATAAAATTTGATATAAATATTTATATTTGGTTTTGGTTTAATTTCCCTAAAGTTGAATTTATAATCAGATCAGCAATAGCAGGATGCTGTTTGTTCATGATTTTTAGAAGAAAATCAATTTTGTAAATTTAAGAAAGAAAATTCATGACGGACAATAGCCTACAAAAATATAAAGATTATCAATTAAACCCATTGAATGCCTCCAAATGAAGTTAGTTTTCATAAGAATTTTCTTCAAAATATCGTTTTCTATCATTTTTAGCACAATGAATCAAGTCAAAAGATGTCGTTTTACCTCATAGTTTCTCAATTATTTTCTTTATATATTTCATTTTGGCGGTTGACTTGGATTTGATGTTCAATATTTCCCCCCTCCCCCATCATTGTGCTGGTTTTATTATATTTCTATTGGAAATTCTTTTCGGTTCGCTATGAATCGGTGTATGTGGAACAGAGCGAGAGATGAATCGACGTGAGTAAGCTTCTCATGGCATACGAGTGAATGGAATGGATCTTTTATTATTATGTATTTGATAAATTGAGTTCAAATAGGACTTTATCACGCAATGTGCAGCATTATGTGTGCTGTAATATTTTTTACACTATCTTACTGTGGCCGTGGTTATTTTTTTATCAATTTTCTATTTACCGATTCTTCCAAAGCGATTGAAGAGCCGCCGACAAAGCAATTATTTTTAATTTCGGGCAAAATCACAGCAGCGACAACTTTCTAATGTTATATTTTTAATTCACCATTTCTGCCGATACTATCTTCAATAATTTGAATATAATAATTTACAGCGGGAAAAAGTGATGACTCAATTCGAATAATAATTTAAAAATATGTATATTAGTTAGGTTTAGAAGAAAAAAAAATGATGTAAATTTAAATGGAGAAAATCAATCGTTCAAATGGATTCAATCAAACTTGTCAAACGAAGAAAAAACTCGAATTCTCTATTCTTTCATTACCTTCACACTGTGCACTTATATAATGGCCGATAGTTTTTGCTAAATTGAATCAAATATTCTATGTGCAAATCAGCCGCTTACACATTTTGCACACATACACTCACCAATAGAAAGTTGGAATAAATTATGGAATATTTATAGGGAAATTTTTCTTTTGGTCGTCTATTTTTTGCCGTCTACGCTCTCGAAAACTTGCAGAAATGCATAATAATTAAATATTTTTGAACCCCATACATGTTTATTAAAATACGATCAAGTGGTGGAATATAGAATGTGTGGCGGTGTGCATTTGTATCGTTCGTTATGCGATTTTATGAAATGGCCGGGTAAGAAAAAAACCTCCGTGTATTTCTTCTTTCTTCGCTTTACTCACTCCATCCGCGAAGCGAGTTGCCGTGCGGTGGAGCAACGACTCGTAGAACAAACTAGAGAGAGAGAGAGAGAGAGAGAGAAAGAGAGGAGAGAAACTGGCTTCTAATAAAAATGGTAAAAACGTTTTATTGTTTTATTTGCGCTAGTTTTTGTTCCGCTTTTTTTTCGTTGTTCAACGCTCACTCGAAACACACAATGGCAATATCAAGCCTGCTTGTTCGCTGGCTTATTTCAATTTGCACTCGTTTCATAACAGTTGTTAATTAAAACATTTATGAATTTATAACTTTATAAATGCAGCACTTATAAAAGCAGCGCAATGCGCAAGCAAATGTGTCTATGGACCTTTTTGAGTTGCTCGTCTGTTTCTCGACATTTTCGCATTCTTTTTTTTATCATCACAAAAGTAGTGAAATGGAATAAATTTAATTGAGAATCAAAGAATTGAACCAATTCCAAGCAATACAAACGCTTATCGAGTATACTTAATATCAAGTGTGTGGTGGCAATGAAGGGAAGGAATATTCTGAGCGTTGTCTTTAGAAGGTTCGACCAACATCAAGTACAAATGTTCATAAATACAACACAAAAAACATGCAAAAAATGCTCATGTAAAGTTGTTGGCGATTCTAAAATGGAAAAACTGCGCATATTTTACTGTATCGTTTTGGTCGTGTGTCGGGTGCGCATTAAACGGAGACAGCACTTAAACATGGGCACAGATGGAGTGTTTGACCGTGTCCGAATGTTTTTGGGTGCCGGATTGGTTAAAATGCAATTGATGCAAATGAAACGCTCGACATGACAAATGCATTCACTCCATCACACTTTGTGATGATGAATTTATGGGCGCGCAACGCACATTCTGCGTGTCAGTTTTTGCATAATATCGCAACTATTTCGCGTACTAACGCTTTATATGCGTGTCAATCAAATAATTACATAGTTTTAAATATGACGAACCAATAAACCGCAGCAAACCAAAAACCGGGCACGCTTGCTGCATTGTTTGAACGAGAAAAGCCGTTTGTACGAGCTCTATCGTACACACAACGTTGAGTGTTGACGACGAAGACGACGACTGTCGCATGAGTGCAAAATAACCGTCGAAGTGAACATGCGCCGTGCATGAATAATTCAATTCAAAATGTACACGCCTTTCTTCTCGGTTTCTACTCAATCAGAGTTCACGGTGCAATGGTGTCGGTGTTCGGAATGACGCTACAAACAAACTTTTGTTCTGCCAAAAAAATAACATAACAACCCAATAAACTGAAAACCGACGACTCTAATTTAATAATCGACTTCGTTCGGTAGAAATTTGGTGCGATTCCAAGAACCGTGTCCTTTATTAATCCGGCAATTGATTCTACACTTTGGGCAATAAAAAGAACGAGAAAACATTCGGTTTATCTTTGAAAAGCTGAAACCAAACTGGGTTTTGCAACTGAAAACAAAATCCTGCACCGGCTTACACTCTTACTAGCCGACGAAATACAGGTTCATGTTTCCGTTCAATACAGAAACCTTCAATAAAGTTTGATTTGACTGCTTTTTTCCCAATGTATTGGCGTCTACGTTCATATATTTTTTTTTTTCTCCCTCATTTTTACTTTTCTTCGGTGGATATTGTGAGCAAATTATCGATGATTTGCCTGTCAATCATTCCCGTTGTAATGTACCTTTTTTTTACAATCTCAGTCGACGCTGTTGTATACAATTTCTGTCTTTTTTCATCGGTTTCGTACGATGTGGACGTCTGTAGTGTCTACAACTCCGATGTTTTATTTTCTTCCATTCGTCCCATACAGTTTTTTTGTTGTTGTTCGTAACCAATTTTAAATTCCACCATAAACTTTATAATACACAATGCGAGTGGATTTTCCATGAAGGTGAACGAATGGTGACCGATGTAGAGAAACAGATATAAAAATTACAAATTGATTGCTATAGTCTAATTTTCGTTAATTTTGCTCATTTAAAACGATTTAAAAATTAACGATGTGATCGATCGGCCG
Source organism: Sitodiplosis mosellana (assembly GCF_009176505.1). Taxonomy (NCBI): domain Eukaryota; kingdom Metazoa; phylum Arthropoda; class Insecta; order Diptera; family Cecidomyiidae; genus Sitodiplosis; species Sitodiplosis mosellana. The sequence goes on along the minus strand of NW_022595244.1, from coordinate 20,524,895 downwards.
ACTGTTTGCTAGCCTACCATTCGAGATGGTTCTTTGAAATGTCTAAGCATTTTTGTTGGTCATGAATTTCTTATCAAGTCTAATTTGACGAGGTGCAAGGTAACCCCTCCTGTAACTTATAAAAGAACTTCACCAATTCTGGTTTTCATTAAAAAAAAAACCAACAACTTCCAAATTGAAACTGTTCATAAATTATTATTTATTTAAACCGACGAAAAGAAAGATGTTTTATTTTATTTGTGAGAGTAATTTTTTTCGTAATTCCGTTGAAAAGTGTTTTGCACGCCGACAAAAACTCTACTTGCGGCTACTGAACGAGGTATACGAAACAATTATCCTAATTAATATCAATTTAAATTTTTGAATAAATATTTATAAAATAATAAGGCTATTTCATCTTGTGTGTCGTATTCTCTGTGGAATCTCGATTTAGTGTAGAAAAATGAATTGTTGTTGAAACGACGATGTTGAATAATACTTTGACAAAAACAAAATAGACACATACACAAAACCTTCGTAGACAAGTTTTTTTTTGTGTCGTTGTTGCTTTTGTTGTTTCTGTATGCATTGCTGTAGCCTTTAGTGAACGTGGCGAATAAAAAAAAAACCGTTCACATCAAAAACATTGTCTACATGAAAATAAAAAAGAGGTGGATACGATTCATAGTTTCAAACGAATCCATTTTTTTCGTCGCTCATTTTTTTTTTGTTGTTGTTGATTATATTTTTAGCTGGAAATATAAAAGCCACAAAAAACAGATTTTCGAAATGCGCACGTCTTCCATTTGAGTCTTTCTGCGCCCTATTATTCGTCATTATAAAATAACAAAAAAAATAGATATATTTTCTTCTCCGTTACTTTAATTCTCGGTGGTTTTTTTTTTCTATTGTGTTTTCTTTGAATTTTTTTTACTTAAATTTTCGTTTCTTCTTTCTTTTCCATTGCTTTTCTATGACGATTGAAATAACACAGTCTAACAAACATAAGAACGGAATACCGTGTATTCAATATATTTTTGCTGGTTCGTCTCTTTCGATGTGTTTGTATTATTCAGAAACCGTTTAGATAAAAATTTAACCGAAATTGGTCAATTATGTTAATTTTTCTGTTTGCAATCCGCACACACATACACAAACACTATGTATGCGTACACAACCTTAAAACTAAAAACAAAAAAAAGTGGCAGCTAACAAAGAAAACGAGATGGTGAAGACGATCGACCGACCACAAATTATTTATACGTAGCGTAATTATTTTAATTTCTTTAAAAAGTCATCGTTTTTCCCTTTCGCGTTTGCCATATAATATCATTATTGACGTTGGGCCGTCGAAGAAAAATGGCAAGTGAGAGTCGGATACCTATCACCCGTGACACACAAAAATGCGCATATTTTCAACAGCACACATGAAATGGAAGGGAAAAAAAATTGAGCCAATTTCAACGGATATGAGAGCGTTTGTTGTGAATGATGAAAGCAAATATTATAATTTGACTATCGTTAAGCAGAGAAGTTGGATTGAACGGCCGCCTTTTTAAAAGCCATCTTTGTTGGCTGGTCTCTCTTCATTTGAGATAGTAAACCAACAAATTGTTTCGGGCGATGGATAAAATGCTGAAATCGAACATAAACCAAAAACTCAACCCAGCAATTTGAATAAGATGCAGAATTTTGAGAAGCCGTTAGCCAGTGTATCAATCTATAATTTAGCCATGGTTTTGATGTCGATAAAAAATCGAAAGATTTGCTGTCGATCGAATCGCTGCGATCAATCAAATTGAAGGTACCCTTCCGCAATTATCCTGTCGTCCAATCAGAAGCCGATTCGAGAGAATACCACAACGAACGAAAACCAAAAACAAAAACCTTTTCAATCGACTTTGGCATATCGATCGAAAGACGTAATGTGGAAAGGAGAGTCTTTAGCAAACGTCCACCATAAAAGATTAACAGAAGAGAACTGGCTTTAGGTTCTATTTTTATTTATATAAAAAAGAAGAATATTTCAATGCAATCGCAACCAAACGGAGAGAAGGACGTTTCAAGCAATTTAATGGAAGTTAAACGCTTGAAATAAACTGCATTTTAATCGTAATTGTCAATTGTTGCCATTTAAGCGAATTGAATCATAAATGTCAATGCAATTTATTTTGATTGAGGCCTCAATGAACGGCTGAAAATGCATTTGCATTGTAAATTATATCACATTTGTTGGACGACGTTCTACCCCCTTCTCCTCCTCCTCCTCTTCCTCTCTCTCTCTCTCTCTCTCTCTCTCTCTCTTTGCTCAACTGGATTTTGCAGTTTCTGTGTAACTTTTGCGTACATCTGAATAATTTTCTTCAATAAATTTAACCTTCGCTCAACAAAATTGTCCATGGAAAAATTTGTCACAAGTATTTTTACGATCTACACTTAAAATTTCATCCATATTTCTTTTACGTTCTTCAGAACTGCAGCAGAATGCTGGAAAATATTGCATATGCGAACACGATCGAGAGGATGAAAAGCATGGTGGATAACACGAAAATAATTAAAATCGTACGTAGGTAATTCTCTATCGAAATTCAAAAATACATAAACATGAACAAACGAGCTAAGAAAGAAACAACACTGTATGCACCGTTTGTAAGGTGTGAAAAGTAGCAAAAAGGCAGAAAAAAAAACAATTATTTTTGCTTGTACAACATATTATTTGCCCAAGGTTTCGTTGTGATCGCAGTTATTTAAGCAGTTTTTTCGTCAATGTATGCATCGAGAGTTGCAATGAAGATAACGGCTACAGACTATCGTGTGAACAAGCAACTAATTTACGAAAAGGCACATTTTTGTTACACCGACACAAATTTTTCTTTGTGACAGACAATTTTCCGGGGATCGAATGTTCCATCTCTACATTGGTTGAAAACGTCATCAAAAAAGTTTTGTAGGTTAGTCGGAATAAGTTCGATTTGCATGAAATACAGTAACGGTTCGTGGTTGGTTTGTGCAAGTATATTATTTGCACGAAACTGAAACCGAATCAAAATTGATGCGAGTGAGAGAAAGAGTTACTTAGTCGATAGATTTGCTCTACACGCACGACCCAGAACCGAGAGCTGAACGAGCCCGAAAGAAAACACTGTGTTTGTGTGATCATGGTCATGAATGAAATTCTATGTCTCTTTGCCGTGAACAAAATTGTGGGACAATTGTGGAATTCGAGGTGGTGCGCAAAATGCGAGAGAGCATTTCGTGGTGTGTGTGAGTGGCGTCTTGCACGCGTCCATATCATATATTCACACGCACAAGTGCATACGAAAAGATCATCGGTTCTAGGCATTTTCATGCTAACTTGCGTGCAGTCGACGATTTCAAAAGGAAAATATCCGATTTGGAATCGTGTGATCATGAAAACCCAAACCATTTTATACACACGTTAAACAAAAAAGCAAAACAAATAAACATTCGTATGAGTGGGTCTTTTCCCTTTGTAGTATGGACTGCTGCTGTTCGATTATTCTACGCACTGAAATTCTTTTGATTGATAAAACAGCTTCAATTGTGGAAAATTGAATGAAGTGGCACACACACACACATATCTTCATGTTCACCGCCGAAAGATTACTCGACCTGTTTGTGTTGCATGTTTGAACTGGAAAGTTAAACGACATTTTCCTTTTTTTTATACATCGCCTGACACACAAATTTTGCTCATACAATAACCAGCCAACCAACCAACCAACCGACCGGGGCTCGTTCACATTCGCCTGCTCAATGAACTGATAAGTCATGAAAAGTTCCATGTCGTCTCGAAACTGTTCGCCATTCAGAAGCATTTCTCAATCTTTTAACATAACGATTATGGCGTAGATAAATCAGCTGCTATTGTGTTCGTGCTCCGCTTCCTACTCGACGTTCTGTGTGCACTTTGACTGATCTTGATATAAACGTGGTGGCGTCAGTGATTTTTAATTGCTTCGAATATTCACTCATTTCAATTCTGTTAATCTTCTCTCCTCTTGCGCTCAAATATCTCTCAAGCTTTCATTTCATTCCACTTGCACAAACTTGCACGTTGTTATTGTTCTTTTAGCCAAAGCATATAATTTTCGATTTCCTTGGAATTATTTTTTTTTGTTCTCGTATTATCTTCATTATGATCAGGAGCGAGTAGTTTTTGTGTTGCTCAAATGCTGAAAATGGGAAGGAAAATTACTAATTTAAAAATTTATTTCAATTGCTACTTGTTTCTATTTTGTGTTTGGTTTCAAGTGATAAAAATTGTAAGTAAATTATCATTCAAATTAAGCGATTGGGAAAAACAAAAGCAATGGTCATAGCTAGGCATGGCATTTCAATAGCAGCGTTTCATTATGAAATGCAGTATGCTGAGAGTTATTAACTTTACACACACACACTTCCAGTCAGCATGATTCTACATTGAACACAAACTGGAATTTTCCCCTATTGCACATGTATAATGCATTCAAGCCGTGTGGACGTGTGAAATAGCACGATTCCGTTGATTGGTGCGAAAGAGTGCAATACATGTGCACGCTTCATTCAACGCCGCACAATCGCTTTAACCTATGAACACACATTCACACACACACACACGCTCGTAACACAGTAATGTGCTGTCGGCCTCTTCACCTATTGAACACTAAGAAAACATTCTATTCAAGTGTTCGGAGGCGTGGTTAATAGTTCTGAATCGAATATTCTCTATGGACTTCCGAAAACCATCGACATCATAACCTCGAGGTGAAAGGATGCTGTGCATAGATGTGAATTTTTAACATATCATTGAACATTTTTGCATCATTAAATCAGTTCTAGTGAGCCAAAACTCACAGTACGTTTGAATTTATTTCACCTCTGAATAGATTTGAGATAAAAAAGTCTTTTTTGTCTTTTAATTATACTTTTGAATGAAAATGAATTTTTGAATGCCAGAAAAATGCCGTGAAAAAAAATATGATACAAGCAAAACCTCCCATTCAATCTAGCTGTTGTTTAGTGGCGCTCGTGGAATTTCAATAGATCTGTACGGCAGTTGAAGCTATTGTTGAGATATTCACACCGTTTGAAGAAGCTTTCCCAATGACACACTGCCTACCACTGGAAGTATTTCATGATAGTGTTATTATTGCCTTCTACAGCATACACAGCATAACATCGTATGTTTTTTTTTTCCTTCACAATTTAAGTTTATTTCACTCTATCCTGCGCCGCACCGTGTGTAGCAAACACAAAAACGCAACACCAACATCGTCATCGTCGTCGTCGTTGTTGTGGTCAGTCTATGTTCGGCAATCGTGTTTATTCAACACATGTTCGTACCGTGGTCTTCTCAAGCACAACGAGCAGCATATGTCTTTGTGTATGTGTGTGTGCGTGCGCGATGTATATTCTTGTCTTGGTATACTTCTCTCCCTATTCACATTGTTCGTTGTGGTTTGTTGTGCTTTTCTCTTTCTAGCTCGCATGCAATTATGTGTCAGGCGCCCACAATTGATTAATAAGCTATAGCATCGACCAAACACAACACACACCTTTGCTACACACTAAAAATCCATCCGTTTCAGTTCAGTTGAATGTTTCGTTGAGTTCGTACATGTCTAATATCAATAAGCACTCTCGCCAAACTGAATTTGTTTTTCTTCTTTTTCAAATTTTTTTTTTTTGGGGGGATTTCGTTGAAACAACAAATTGCTTTGGAGTAATCGACGCATCGCTGATGTGTTGCCTCTTGCCATTTGATTTGGCGATTTATTATGAACATTGAACCACTTCGAATTTTATCGATCAGTGAACTGTGCAGAATTAAAGTGACAATTTTCAAATTCAAAAAGTGCAGAATATTTTTCTTGGTGTGAGTATTTGAATGATTGTCAATAGAAAAGCCGTTCAGATTTCGTGATTGTGTGTAAAATGTGATGAACTGAAATCAAATGAAAACTTGAACACGATCCTAAATAGTTTGATCAAATTGAAAAACAAACGAAAATCTTATAAGATTTTTCGTTGTTGGATTTTTTCTTCGCCGTGGAGTTGTATGAAATCATTGTGAATTGTTTAATGTGTCACGAAAAAAGAAAACTTGAACTCCCGACGGCATTGCAGAATGCTGTTGCGCAAACAACCATTTGAATTCTAACTCCGAACTCGACACAACATTTGTTGATTTTTTGCTTGAAAATTGAAGTGTGAATTAATTTCGAATCTCTCATCATTCGAATGGAAATTATCGCGTTTCACCTGAAAATCTGAAATAATTTATAGATTCATTTTCATCCAATTATTTATTGTGTTTCGAGGCTAGACTTCGATATTTGAACATTTCGGGGTGTGACCATCAGCCCATGTTAATTTGAAAGAAAAAAAAATGAGTTACTTTTGGTAAAATTAGATTTTGTGCCCGAGCGATAGTCAGTCATTAGACTAAATCATTGCATAGGGTATTGTTATCGAAATACTATAATTTAATGTAGCAGTGTCAAGCTCATTAAAATTCTCATCAGCTAACTTTCCGATGTTGGTGTCGGAAACCGATACATCTCATTACGCGAAACAATTACGACACCATTGTTAAATGAAGTATTGATTGAACTATCATGCTGTGGCTATTCTTCATGCAATGCTGAGTTCACATATCCTTTCCATTTAAAATAATCATATGTCAAAAAGTAAAAAAAAAATATTCGAAGATTGGATTAATAATAGGAATTATATTCGTGGTGCGACTGATGTCTACGAATTTTCTGCATCTAAAAGCGTTGAAAAGATCAAATAAAATACTTGGTGAAAATTAATGTTATCAATTATTTCAGAGGTGATACTTATACATCATCGAACAAAGACGAGTTCTCGAAAAAAAATTAGCTGGAAAAAACATTTTCTGAGAGAGAAAAAGAAAAAAAGAAGAAGAAGAAGAAGAAGGAGTAACATTATAGTGTGACAAAACCGTGTGATCATCCGAAAATACGAACGAATCGTAACATCGATAACTGTGAATTGCGTGGCATTTGACACTGTATTTAAAACCATTTCGGTATAGTGGGCGGATAGCTAATTGCCCAAAACGGTGTCAGAATTTTCATCTAAACACAATTTTTCGGCTGTTAAATGACATAATTTCATCGTTTCCAGCTCTATAGACTGAATTTTTGTTTGCATGTTTGACGCGTGAACAAAAACTCAAAACCATTGAATGTGAAAACCGAACAGAACTACCGTTCAATTATTTGGGTGATATTGAATAGACAGCAGTTCTCTGTGTGTAGCTGCACGAGAAACATTCTTAAATTAAAAAAAAAATTGTGTGATTGAAACCGAGTAAATTTCTTCTTTTTTTTTTATCACACTGGATCCAGTGAGAAAAAATGGTTTTATCGATACAACATCAACGATCGATGGCCGGTTAACGGCTGTCGCATCCGCTCCATGCATGACCACAATCAATTCAAACTCGATTTTGCATCAACCGACGCAATTGCTACCCCATTCAAAACCATATCAACATCCAAATTTGGCAACCACGTACGATATTAAATCGTCGTCTATGCACGTTGCACAACTAAACGCAATCATCGGTCATAGCAACAATATCAGCGGTAGTAATTGCCATTCATCGAATAATCAAACGAAAATCAGCTCGCTAACTATGAGCCAACTGAGCACAGTTTATGCAACAAAAAGACGGCGTAGAAATGGCAAAAGGTAAGTCACATTCAATTCAAAACATTTCCCATAACTCTTGAGCATTTCAAAGCGAGTGATTTTTTTATTCACTTTTTTTCTCATTCTTTTTAATGAAATTCAGAAGCAAAATCATATTTGTTAAGAAAAAAAAAATTAAAATCCAATAAGTACTTCAATAAACATTAAATTTTCTTATTCGAACTTGAAAAAATGATAGTGTTGAAAATAAAGACATTTAACATCATTAGCGAGAATGCTCAGGAGATATGATGTTTCCTTTATAGAAAAAAAAAATTGATATTTTCTTTCATATTTGCATCCGTTCAAACAATGCAATATCATATTTCGTGATCGAAATCCTCTTCTCGTGTATTCAGATTAAAGTGATTGATTAAAGTGGACGTGGTATTTAGTGTTTGGGGAATAAAGAAACGCGGAACACGTGTAAAAAGTGCATAAAATACCAGAAGCTTGACGATCGTTCATCATTTTTTGTTCCATCGAACGTTGAGTCGGTGTCTCAAGACATTTAATATCTTGGGCAGCGTGTGCGATGCATTCAAGTGTTGTGCGTTTTGGCAAAACGAGTGAAAAGGGCCAAATGTGTGATTTTTTTTTTTTCAGCATAGTGTGTTTGCAGCGTATGTTCGTAAAAACGTAAAGGTCCGTTGAAAAAGTGAAGAGCGAAAAAAAAAATCCTAAATTTTTTGGCATGTTTGAACAGCAAAAAGTTGTAATTCCTTTTTATCTCTTTTTCGTCAGTAATAAAAAAAAAACTGAGATACCGAATGGACCAGAAAATTTGCTTGAACTCAGCGAAGAGTGAGTTAAGTAATATCGCGTTAAATTTGAAGAAAAAAAAAGACGCAATCTTTTGAAAACTCACCAAACAGTGAAAACCGTTTGAATTTTGTTCGATGCATTTCTTGTTGCGGCTACTTGAATTTACCGAGAAAACAACGCGACTACAAAGAGCGGACAAAGACAAAGGGAACTTATTTTTTTACCATCACGAGCACGGGGTTGTCCGTTATTCGATTACGACACAACGAAATTGGCTACAATGTTTGAAAAATTGATTTCAATGTTCATTAGTACATTCAGAAAATTTGTTAAATAGCGCTAATCATAAGGTCTGATGATTAATCAGAATGTTAATCCGCTCATGTTGTGTGCACGCTCACACTTAATTGCAAACCGTATCTGTTTCGCCTTTTCTCTTGCGGCCGTCGATTGCACACAACCGAAACAAGTTGCAATTGAAAATTGGCCCGCGCAAAAATTCCATTCAAACATCCAGAACTATTTAATTATTGCGTTTTATCAGCTACTTGATACGTTGCTTGAGAATTGAGAAAAATGAGGTAAATCTAAACAAATTATGGATCGTTAAAATACCTCACTGGTTCGGTCCGGCTGCAATTCACATGATACCAATTGTAACGAATGATTTAAGCGCATAAGCGATGTGTGGTTTTTTTTTTATTCGCTTCTCGCAAATTATTATTTATTTTCATCAATTTGTGAAATGAAAATGCAAAATCGAAATCGCATCCATACATCAAGTGTGTTTGAGCGATTCACCGTAATGAATGCATTTATTTCATTTTGATCCTATTATCAATCATCACCTACCCATTTGGAGCCACCGTTTGATCGGCTTGGGATTGCGTGCAGAAGAACCATATGATTCTCGATTCGAGGGATTTGTAGCAGTGTACTTGCGTTTGACACAGACTGGACTCTCTTTCTCTCTCTCTTTCGCTGTGTGTACACTGAAATTTCACCCCATAGCCCAGGTAATGAAGAAAAATCGCTAATCAAATATACTTTGCCATTTATATAAATACGGAGTAATTAAACTTTTGCGTAATCGGCACTCGTCTCGAACAGATCGTTTGAAATAGATTTGCTTGGTAAATATTTGGTTTGTCGTAAATGTTCGCGTAGTTCTCACGACGCAAAATCCATCCAACGCATTTCGTTGGCGCACCATTCAGTTGACTTTTCTATGCATAATTGAGAAAATTACATTTCGCTCAATTTCATTCCATTTCCCGGCTCTCCGTGTGTGTGTATGTGTCGTGCAAGAGTAATTAAGTTATTTACATTTGAAAACAAGAAAATGATTTATGACGGCCAAATGGAAAAAAAATTATGGAGAGAATTTCGAATTCGAACGAGAAAACACAGCATTTGATTTGTAACCAAATGAAGTATTGAAAAATTGGCTCAAGTATATTGCATTCTTGCATTCCGAGGTGCTACTTAGTGTTAACGATGACGATGACGACAGCGACGGCCACTGTACCGTGATTCTCAGTCGCGACCGAGACGCAATCAAAGTTTGCGCACTTGGTAAAATATGAAAAATGCCCACAATCACAAGCAATTAGTTTTCGCTTTAATCGTCATTGCTGGTCTGCTTTTCTCTCTCTTCCCGCTCATTCATTCTTATTTTTTCTCCATCGGCGTGGAGTGTTCAGGAGGTGCGTCTATCTGCGATAAGCGATATATAGGTTTCATTTCTGCTGAATCATTTCGAATTTAACGATATACTCTGCCATTTCATTCCAATAACAATGTACCTGAATCGCCACAGCTCGGCACATCATTTGTTTGAAACCAATTCTCATTTGGTTTAACGTCCGAGCAACATTTAATAAAAGCAGAAAAAAACTATGGAATCGGCATTGAAACCGTCGCGCACACAGTGGCCGAATGAAAAAGAAAAAGATTGCAAAACAAACAAACGGATGAACGACGGTATTCTACGATTCTCAACACACAAATTGCGAAGATGAAAGAACGAATGCCAAGCAATTACGTATTCAGATTGCTCTGAGAACGATTCGAACGATCCAGTGCAAAAATGTTATCTGTTTTAATTTTTCGACTTCTTTTCTCTCTACTTTTGAATGAGCCGAGACAAATGAGTTCTATGAGAAAATCAATTGAGTGTGGAATATTGATGTGATACCATTAAAAAATTGATTTAAAAGTGCTGCTAGAAAAAAAAGTTAATGAAATATCATATAGAAACTGTCATCACCTCCTCATGAGCATGGATTAATTTGGTAGGCGATTTTCTAAATGGAATAACGGGATTGGACACAAATCTGCGTGAAGAAAAACTGCACGAATGATCTCGGTGTTTTTCTTATTGTTGCCTGGAGTAACGGGTCTTGGGATTTATGTTACACATTTATGATTCCTTCGGGCGTTTCTTGTTTTCGATCTTTTTTCGAATTTGCTTTTTCGTTGCGTAGGCATTTCTCAAGGAGCATAGATTTAGGAGGCCGTCAACGGAAACTGAAAGCATTCTTTAATGATGATTGTAACTTAATTACACTTGTTTTGATTCATTTCTTGGCTACTATGTGTGTGTTTTTTTCTGCTGTCGCGAACACCGCGTCTATTGGTATTTTAATTTCTTGGGATCGTTCATCATACTTTCATTAAAATGCCTGCGGTTAAATACATACAATGAGCCTTCAAAAACCATCCAGAACACCACCATTCACTTCTTGCATCAGTTCATTTCCTTCTTCCTCTAAATTCTTGTGATCCAATGATATATTTGAATGAATATATCTGCGGTCGATTTCTGTAGCAGTGTATCAATTCCCGAAATTATTCTCATTACAATTAATTTCGAATTAGATGGATGAATAGGATGAACAGATATCGCTGCTCTTTCTATCCATTCTTTGTTTTTTTCATTTCGTACAGAATTGCCTATGTCATTGCAAAAGAAACTTTGGACAATTGAACAACAAAACCATCAAATCAATTAAATCATTACAATAGATACATTAAATCATATCCATTTGCTATGCTCAAACAGTAATCCCAACTGTTTCAAGGTTTTCTTAAAATGCATAATATTCGATATTGAGTTACATTTCACAGTTCTCCATTTATTCAGTTTTGGTTTTGTCAATCAGTACAGATTGATCCATCTAGTGAGAAGGAGACTCAGCTCAAAATGAATTTATTTTGTGTAACAGCAAATGCTATCATTTTATTGCTACCCATTCAATATAAGGTAAAACTAAAATTTAAAGCAGTAAACTATTTCTTTCGAAGTCAGTAATGAATAAGTCATTCTCGTGCTGAAATTTAAGACTGAAGCATGTCTCGATCTTTTCGACTGCGATGACGATGATGATGATATCAGAAACAACTATCCGTACCCTGGCTATCCAGCAATTGGTGGAGGTATCGGATTTCCTTCGTTCCCTCGACCAAATGTAACAACCAGTAGAATTGGTGAATTGTTTCAAGAATTACGCGATCTTTTGCGAAGATAATCTTTCCATTACGAAATTGCAGACCTCTGCAACATTTATTTAATAGCATAATGGCTTCAATAAACTAACTGTGAAGTGTTTAAGTGAAATCTTTAAAAAAAAAGTTATCATTTTTGAAGATGTAAATGTCGTAATGATGGTTTTGAATAAATCTTTCAATTTCAGTGATACTGTTCCAAAAGGCACGCACAGTACATAAGAGCTAATGCAAAAGTCATTTGATACGCATAAGTAGCGCCACCTCTAATGATTGCGGAGAGTTACCATAAGTCGTATGTAATTGATGTTGAGAATATGAAGAAGAAGAAGTAGACATTGTATACATTTACATTGCAATAATGGCAATCAGTAGAGATGGTGCTCATGTGCCGATCAAATCACTGTTACAGCCCTTCGTACTGTTCCAATGTCGAGTCAAATATGTCAACAATTTTGTATTGAGTCTGTGCTGTATACACTTTGAAAGTGATATTTGTTCCAATTAAATTCAAATTAGACTTCAACAACTTGCTAACGTCATGCCTTCTGTTTGCGTCTTTTTGAAACCAATTGCTTTTGTTGGTTGACTCAAGACAATTGAGCAACAAATATTGATTCAAATGAATAAAAATAATAATGATAATGCCAACTGAACACATCTACAAAATAGAGAGACCTTCAAGAAAATTCTTTGGATTTAAAGTAATTCAAATGATTTCAGGGTTCCTAAATAATACCGATTGAAAAGATGAAAAGGGCTATAAAAGCAACAGTCATTTTTTCTACTCAAGTTTTTAATCGAGATTCACTAGACAAGTACGTTTCCATTCGATCAATACAAAGAAGTTTTCAAAATGAAAATATTTTGGTCAATTGTGTTTGTTTGCATTCTATATCTGTTCGTTCAATACGAGGTAAATTGTAATATACTAGTACAACCGCTCGATAAAGTTCTGAAAGTCCTTACCTTCTGATAATGAATAATTTTTCTGCATAATTATAGCAGGCAGATGCGTGCTGGGATTGTTTTTGTGATTATGATTCTTATGGATCAAGAAGATCTTCGCGACGAGTAAGTTGGCCAGTACGACCTAAACGAGCTAATTCTACCAGTAAATCAATAACATAATATCAGTCGCAGCAATGACCACGAAACCACGCACGCTTCTCAAAACCCTTGATTAAACTAATAAATTTTATTTCAATGGTTTCAAATGAGATCGAAACTAAATTTGACACATTCTACTGTATTAAATTTTGCCACCAAAAAATATCATTTCAGAATAATTCTGGTTGAAATTTCCATTTCATTGGAATTCAAGTGTTTAACAAAACTCATTAAGTTGTTTCCAATAAAAAAAATCGTTTTAAAAATCATACAAGTGTGTTGCTTTAATAACTTTCATAATTGGAAATTCGACTTTTCTCCGAACTCTTGCGCCAGTTCGATTTTACATCCTTTGTAGTGAAGATGCTACCTAAAATGTGGATATTTTCTACCGTTTTATTTCTGTACTTGTTTATTGTTCAAGAGGTATTAACGAATTTGGCACCAATTAATTTTGCAGTTAATCACAAAATGAATAATTCGATTTAAAAAAAAATATATGAAAAAGTAGATAAATGGATGCTTTGAAATAACCCGATCAAGAAGACGGTCCCCCCAAGTGAGATGGCCTACTGTCGTCAACTCTAATACTACGAATCCAATGACCAGTGGCAAAGTTGTAAGACGTGCATTGAGAATATCAAGAACTACCAACAAACCGTATCGAGTGACAAATTTGAATCGTTTTGGACGCAGTCGACAAATATTTTGATACTCAACAATTTTCATCTCAAAATTTGCTATCATCATTTTATTGCAATTCGCTGAATTGCCGATATTATAAAGATTCAAATGTAAAAATTACATCAAATTAAAAACCGACATTTACATTAACACATGCTGCTCCAATTATTTCTTTATAATTAGTTCTGAATACTAATTGGAAATTTGCTCGCAATTGTTTCATCAGTTCAATTTTACACGTTTTGCAGTGAAGATGCTACCTAAAACGCGCTCACTTCTGTGCGTTTCCATTTTCTACTTGTTTACTATTCAAGAGGTATAAATAATTTTCACATGGGAAAATGTGTTTGTCAAAAAAAAAAAAATGATTCAATTTTATAAAACAAATAATTTAAAAAACTAAATAGATGAAAGGATGCTTTGACCTAGTGCCATCACGACGAGTGGCCGCACCAAATGGTTGGCGCATTGCAAATAGAGTGACCAAAAATGTTGCTCGAGTGCTGAAAGCAATACCACGGCCAAAAATTACAATCAATGGCTTGCCGAATATTGCAGACTTATTGCATCCATTCCTTCCGAACAGTTCCAGTGTTCCAACGGACGACACTGATGATTTGCAAAGTTTGAGTGATTTCGCCAAAGTGTCGAATGTACGAAATGATCGAGCATCACGTAATAAAAATGAAAATTCAAAACGAAACCCAAAACAGACAAGAAACAAGAAAAAACCTTATCGCATTACCAACTTAAACCGATAACCAATCAAAGCTCAAAGTGACGATACAAGATAACATTTTCACCTACAGAAAGAAAGAAAAAAACAACAATAAAAATCTAAATTTGAAAAAGTACTAACAACAAAAAGTCAGCTAATAGCATAACGTTTTTTATTAGCCCTAAAAATGTCAAACACATAGTCAAGCACTACTAGCTAGAGTAAAAAAAAGAGAAATGTTCATAAGTAGGTAGACTATTTTATAGTGAAACGTTACCTTTTTTGTCGATACAAATAAACACAGTTTAAGCGTAATTTTTATCCTCTCATTTTGTGACATTACTGTCGAATTGGTCGATGCTAAAACATGTAGCGAAGGTGGCTAATCGAAAAAGGGTTATTTAGGGATAAAGAAAATGAGATAAACATTTACTACAAACCGCTAAATGACAAATGAAAAGAGACTCTCTCTTCTTTATCCAAAAATGAACGTGACTCCAAATGTGACTACAGTATAGCTGTCGATGACCTTTGCATACTATCCGTGTGTGTAAGTGCAATATTTTCTGTATATGCCGAACAGACAATAATCGAAACGTAATTACACCTTTTTTTGGCAAACAAAAGATTTAATTTTACAACTATTCTCCAAATTTCCCTGACAAAATTCTAATCTTTGTTCACCTTTCGTGTGCGCGCCAGGTAAAATTTAAAAAGAAATCATATTTGCCGCACATTAATAGATTTGCATTCTTCCCTCTTTCTCCATTTCTTGTTATTTGCCAAAAATAAAATGCAACATGTGGCCGTCCCTTTCTGTCCCCATACACTCTGTGTGTCTAACTGTCACATCGAAATCACAGCGACAGCGTCTCACTACCTGCGGCTTGTGTTTGTGAGCATTAGTCTGTATGACACTCACACACACACACACAGTGTATACCATTGCTCTCACAACGTGTTGAGCGAAATAATTCCAAGAATGTTGTAAGCAGTAGCAAATGAACATTTGTGCGAAGTGATTTGTTGGAAGACACACAAGCACACAGAGGCACCGAGAAATGTCAAACACGATCTAATTACCCATATATTTATTGAAATACCATTTTCGTCCTTACATTTAGTCTTAAATTGTGTGTCGAGCAGAGATGTTAGCTTATATAATCAAAAAAATCATTTTTTTAATCATGTGCGGTGCTTTTTTGGGCAATTTGTGCACAACAATGTCAATAAGTGAGAAAAAATCGAAAGAAAGCCAAGCGATAAAGAACTGTGAGCAATTGTCAGTGAACATATTGCGACGACTGCACGGGCCAGCATTTGATGCTCGTTACATGAGTATAACGCAGCCATCGGATGATGACGATAGCATATCAGATCCATTGGATACAACGGGTCGCAAACGAAATGCCGATTCGAAACGGCCATCATTCTACATGACAGGTGATCATACTGAAGTGTTGAGTGAAGAACCGGCATGGAACATTGAATGGGAATCATTTGAAACAAAAATCACAAGTCAAAAACGCCGAAAACGAAGCCTATTACCAATCGGTGAGGATCCAACCAAATCGGTACACCAACAATTGGATACATTGAACCGAAGCAAACGACAAATTCGAGCACGCAACGAGCCATGGCAATGCGAAAGGAAGGTTAAATGGATAAACCTTGGAGACGATTATCATCCGTCTCATTTACGAAGTGTCGAATGTACGCAGCCGAAATGCTATTACAATATGTATGACTGTAAGCCAAGACATTTTGCCGTTCGAATATTGCAGCGACGTCGAGGTGCGTGTGCAGACGCAGCCAGTCTCAAAACCTATGGATTTACGGGCGAATATGCTGAAGTTTGGGAATGGGTTGAAGTGGCCGTCAATTTCTGTTGTGATTGTGTCGCATCGAAGAAATATTATTAGATTTAGTCAAGAGGAGACGAGACGAGAAAAAAAGAACAATGTTTAGTGTATAGTTTTGATTCATTTTTTTATGTGTGCGATATCTACAAATAAGTTAAAAACCAAAATATACTCTGACGTATATTCATGTTGAAATGTCAAATGTTTGATAGGCTTTAATGTTTGTTTAGTCTAATAAAGAATAATATTCGATTTTTACATGTCCTATTCTGTACATTCATAGCGAAAGTCTCTTGTTTATTGATTTTAACTTGACTTATTCATTGATTACGCAGC
Organism: Sitodiplosis mosellana; assembly: GCF_009176505.1. Classification (NCBI taxonomy): domain Eukaryota; kingdom Metazoa; phylum Arthropoda; class Insecta; order Diptera; family Cecidomyiidae; genus Sitodiplosis; species Sitodiplosis mosellana. Next base: position 20,508,209 of record NW_022595244.1, on the reverse strand, counting down.
TTCATTGTCACCAGATCAATGTGACTTGTGTGTTTGCATTGAGTACGACACTTTTACGTTTACATTCCAATGTATTGAACTTATTTCTTATGTATACTTTTTTTTTGCTGTCAGTTTCGTTTGTTTTGATTGACAATAGCGTTTTTTCTTCTTCATTTGTGAAAACAATGGGATCGCTCAACAATACACATTCAAAATGTGATGCTACTATTGAATAACGGTCTATCACGCACATTTTTTCTAACTCCAAAAACAGTTGCTCTTGTTCTGTCCAACCGAGAAGTGTCGTTGAAGAAGAAAAAAATGAATTGCGGTGGATTTGTAAAAATGAGCCAAATTTTGTTGACTTTATTCTTGATCGCCAGTGCCCAAGTGAATATTTTGTTGTAATTTTTTCCTTTCAAAATAGGTGTAAATAATTGTTCCTTCATTTGTTCTATCAGGCAAATACGTTATCACTTTTGGATCTACTTTTCGGCCGTCAGTTTGTTCCATTGCCAGTGAAATCATTTCCTCGTGGAACGTACAATGTGCCTCAAGCCACATCATACTATTCCGGTGTGTTTACACCATTTACGCATTTTTTGCGGGATATCGCAAATGTGCTAGATGGAGTCATTCCGAATAATTTTAGCGGCCACCAATTACAATTGCAACAGCCAACCAGGACAAACAACAATCAAAGAGTGAAGCAACAACGGACAAGAGGCTGATGTGTATTCAAATGTTGAACGCTCCGTTTCAAATTATGCCGTTTTTAGCCTTGAAATTAAGATCAATTTGAGGATAGAATAAAAGAAGGAATTTTTTGGAACACGATTTAATTCATGGTTATTCACCATCAAATTTGTCTGTCATTAGTCAAACACTGTGTTTTAATACGCCGAAGAATTGCTGCAAAAATTCAATACCCGACAATATTTTCGTTTTGAACACTGTCTACATTCGGTTCAAGCAGTTAACTGTTTATCGCATTCCAACCGAATCAAATTGTATCACCGTTATTAAAGGCGCAAAATTAAATGATATTTTAATGTGAAGTGGCAATTTTCATTGATCTGGTAATTTTGGGTTTTCTCATCGCATCTAATCAATATGAATTGGTTTTTGGTTTGAGAGAGTCTTCATTTAAAAACCAATTTCTCTCACTAAATCGATGGCTATTCACTGCAATACATTTTTTATTTTTGGATTCGAACCGAGAGTCAGTCACAAGCTAAGGCTAACATTTCAGGTCTTTGTGTAACTGAATACAAGATAAACATGGAAAAAAAAGAGAAGGAGAAAGAAGAAGCGATAGTTAGCATCGGCACCGTCAGCAAGTCAGCATAACAATATAAATAGGTATCGATCGTATGTGGCCGACGAAAGAGAAAAAAGAAAAAAAAAACATTCCACACAATTAAGTGTGCGTATAAAACGAACGGAGAATTCGCGAATAGTTGTTGTTGTTTTTTGTGTGTTTTTGACTCTCCGTTCCTTTTTTTTGTATATGAGTATGAGTATCGCAACGAGAGAAGAAAAAAAAATATATCATAAGATGATCATCGAACGGCATCTATTTAACCATGTTATTTTTATTTATTGCATTTTGGCTTTTGTTTCCACTCATCTCATATGTAGCGTTTGATTAGTCTGTTTTTTGTTTCGATGCATTCGGTTGTTAGATTTTATGACTTTGAAGTGATTATTTAGTTTGAATTTTTTCATTTTTCGCATCCACTAATTCCATTTCATTGGACTGATAAGCATTCCATGAGCGCAAATACTAAAACCGAATCACTGCTATAAAAATAAAAGAATTCGCAAAATTACTAATTTCTATTTTGTTGTTTTTTGTTGCTCTTCAAAAAATAACTGCGTAGAAAACATCGGGGAAAGAATCGCCAATTGTGCATCTCGTTCATAATAAAGTAATAAATATTTCGTGCTATTACAAATCTCAGTTCAGTGGAAACGCAACGGAAATAATGATGAATTATCTCGACTGGTTTTCTCGGTTGCGGCCATAGCTAATGCAAATACATTGTGCTGTTGTTCATCGATTCCGCATAAAAATCCCATTTTCGTCCATTATTCTCCCGCCGAATTAAGTCATTTGGAACGATTTCTGTACCTGTCAACCAGTTGTCAATGTTTTGAGAGAAAAAAAATTGTATTTTTCACAATTCGAATAAACAACTGGAATTTATTTATGACAGTGACTGAAAACAAGTGATTTCTATGCAAACCAATGCCCATTGTGCATTTTATTTCAGTATCTCTTTGACTGAGCATAAATTTTAATCGCACATTATCGCCCGAAACAATCGCATATGGTTTTAGTTTTTTTTTTGTATGTGTGCATGTTCGCTGTTCTTTTTAGAGAGAGAGAGAGACAAAGATAATCAGCTTAAGGTGTAAGTACAAGAAAAACGTTCTAAAAAAACCGTGTGTGTGTGTGTGTGTGTGTTTGTGGCAAAAAAAAATTGTTTCTTTCCTTTTCATTTACGCACCCAATTATTATTTATGAACGAAAAACGTCGGTGTGCGGCTAGAAAAATGGTTGTGCGCATGAAAACACATCATAACAAAGAATATTTTATCGGTTGAGCATAATTTATATGAATTTTTATTGTAATTCGCGTACACACATGCATAGCGTATAATGCATAGATAAGCACAAAATTCAAACAAATTAATATGTTAATTAGACTTATTTGATGCAATGTGCCAAGCGCAAACGTTTTTATTTTCTTCTTTCTCTCTCTTTTTCTCGCACTCTTTTTACTCTACTTTGTGCAAGCAATTCATGTTTTCAGTTTTGGTTCTTTTTTACCCGACTTTTTCTTTTCTCTGAATTGAAATATAAAATATGTGTGTTCTAACTCATTGTTTTGACTGTGTGATCAACGATTCGCATTCTTTTTCCATACTTGTCGCGAAATGGGGTTCTAAAAAGTTAACATTTTCATTGCATCTGTTCGCTTGTGTTGTGTATTCGCTGCTTCCGATGCCATTTCTTGTATTTTATTTCCACTTTATTCATATGTAATTTAAACACATTTGGATGAAGAAAACGAACAGCGCGTCTTTATATGCGAAAAAATCGCAATGTCTTTGTGTAGTTTTGCGCGCTGCACACAGAGCATGATTAACGTAATTATATATTAAGCATTCACTACAACAAGTTTACCATTAAAAGCGAGAAAAATCCGGAACATAGAACTGAATCGACTTCAACCAATCTACTACCAAACCAGACACCAATGCGCATCAGAGAGTGGTATGAATTTCAATTTACGCCCAATTACAGTCATACTACCTCAAATTGATCTCGATTACAACCGAATGAAATGCGGGAAAAATCTGATTTTCGTCTGAATGGCCATGATTCATTCGATCATGTCGGAATTATGACAAGATTGATCATTACACTGTGTTATTTCAATAAATTTCATGGTTTTATGCCATTTTAATGAATGTCTACTGTATTCTTTGTGTTGAATTGCATGGGCTTAGATGTGCTTCAGCATAGATGTGACGGCAAACTGTTTTTTTTTTCTGCTGCACAGATTAGCAGAACTTATCATTTGATATAATTTTCTCGATTTATATTAATGATTCAGTGAAGGTAAATGCAGATATGTGCCATACTGAAACCGACTTCCTCCTCCGTCTCGAACAATTCACTTTTATTATTGAAACAACTTTTACTACTTGTTAAATGTTTCCCAAGACTTATTTATCTCGCAAACAATGAAGTTATACATTGTTGCAAATTGACGCACGATGGTTTTGGTTTTGCCTTTGATTCTAATCTGGTGTGCTAAAATTATTCGTTAATTGACATGGAATAAATCATGTGAATGGTCAGACGCATTTATTTCAAAGCGGGTGCGGAACGGAAAAAAAACGTTTTTCTCCTCGAAATGAGGTTTAAAATTTCGAGTGGTAGAAATCCAAAGAAAAAAATATCTCACCCAAAATTTGTTCAATTCGTTTACTACTCCCATAGATCATTTCATAAATTGGTGGGTAAAGGTGACAGAAAAATGCAAATCGAGAAATAAATGTCAAAATGTTGATATTTGTATTTTCCATTCATTGCACAAAAATCATATATATCAATATGAAAATGCTGAGTTTATTTTGTAAAAGTTCTACTCAAAGTGGGTCGTTCTACCACAGACACATGCACAAGTTTTTTTAACGTTTTTTTTTTAAGGAAAAGAGAAGATATTTCCAAATGGTAGAGAAATGCAGTAGTTCTGATTACGTACGCTCCTTATATTCGTATTTAGTCGATTTGTTTATTTGCTATGTTCTACGAAGTTCCATTCCACTTGAAACCAGTATCGATTAAACAACAAAGGACAAAAAAAATACTTACATTATAATAGATACCATAATATCCAAAGAAGCGTTATTGCACTTGGACGTGTATAATGTATATTCATATAGCGAATGAAAAAAAAAAGTACCAGCTAAAAAAAAACTGTAAACATACTTTACTTATGATTATAATTTTCTATGCATGAGCAATCGCGCACACGGACAAAAGCAAGGGAGAAAATCGACTTTGATAGCCGTCAGTTTTTCTTCAAGTTAATTGACACTTGAAGTGATACTGAATAATATATGGGGAAGTTATGTGGAAATATCGAAATAGTTTTTAAATATCATTTAAAATTCATGGTCTTATCAAAAGATGAGTTATTCCAGCATTTGTACACGTTTAATTCTATTTGAAATGGTGTCACACGCCTGATTCACACGACACTTGAATTTCCCAAAGGCTCGGACTTCTTTTGTACATTGGACAAAAAATTAATAAGCAAGGAAAATGGTGAAAAGCAATAAATAAATCACATATCGATGAATTTCTAACGTCTTGCTCAATACATTTTATAGAAGGTGTCTTGCATCGGGCAATTTACTTGTAAAGCAGGCGACAGTTTTCACCGCATTATTTCGTACACTCTGTTTTGTAATTCATATCAAGATTATGCAAATAAACTCAATTTGAACGAGATATTTCAGCAAAATAGCAACAAACATTTTTCTCCATTCCGCAGCGGGATTTCCGCTCAACTTTTCTCCATACGCTTTAAATTGAATCAATAAATGGATACAATTTACCAGTCGTTTCATTTCGAGGTCAAATTCACTCGATCGAAATTCGAGTTGAAAGGCAATTTCCTGATATCATTAAAAACGGACTCGTAATTTCTGGACAAATTGCTGATCAAAGAGAGAAAAGTATTCATTTCATAAACGTTTCGAATCAATCAATCATAATTTTGGAAATGGCACAAGCATTATATAATTGGCCCAAAGCAGATCGAAATGTTGGGTTTCGAATGGCGTGAATGAGCGAGTGTTCAGTAAATGCGGGCATTCTAATTCGGTGATCATGTTAATTTTCCATACGCTTTGCTCCAATTGGATTGAAATTAACCAATCAAATATGATGAAGTATTTTCGGAGAGTACCAACGATATTTTGCCATTCCATCACTGTCATTTACTATGCCGTTAATTGTACTGTTGACCAAAGGCACTGAGAGGGAGTGGAGTGAGAAACCAATTATGAGCAAACAAATTAACTGCCTGAACGCTGCTATTCGTCATAGGCAAAACTGATCAAAGATCTTTTCAGATGTCGTTAGTTTCAAGAGCCGCTTATTTTGCCTATCAATCATAATTAAACTGGTCTAAAATTATAGCAACAGAAAGAAAGAAACCAGGGATCCATTTTCTTAAAAAAAAAAATAATGCAAAGTTTCTTCTTCTTCTAGAAGGGAAAAGCTCAATGAAGTAATTTACACACCAAGTTTGGCTATTTAATGAGCTTATTTAATAAGTACATTGCACCCTATAGCTTGAACGTGTCTGGTGACGGCAAACTTTGGACACGCGAACCTCACAACTTTTATTTTTAAATGAAACATACTCTTTTCTCATAGCGTAAACTTAAATTAGCCTGAAGCGCGCTGAGTCAAATTAAGACACCAGGGTTGAAAGCCTAGATTAAAATTTCATGACATCGTCAGACATTCCACCAGAAAATGTGCGAGAGAGTGAGAGAGTCAGTGGCCGGAATTTGTTCACCTTTTTGACATGTTTTCATATTTTATTCATATTTAAACATGTTTTGTCTGATGTGGGATTAAATTCTTCAACATTGATCCATTGCATGTGGTTCTTCATTCCCCGTGTTGACACCAAAAACTCTGACACAAATACGTTGCGATAATGTTGAATATCATTTAAATTTTTTGACTGATCAGCCTGTCAAATTCCGGCTAAATACACAATTTATAACAATCAAAACACCATTTCAGTCATTTTTTTCTCCGGGAGATGGCTTTAAAAACATAAATTGAACCTATTTATGAATGTTTCGGTTGCTTAAACCGATTTAAAAAAAAAATTTCTCGCACCGATATCTTCATGCGTCGTCAGTTGTAAAAAAAAAAAACTAACCAAAACAATGACGGAATGAAAGAAAAATTATAATTTACCAAAAGTGGTGATGATTTTGTTTCTTTATTGTCCAATCGTCGCCTTAATCGTTTCGAATTAGCCGGCATTTGCGTGATACACATTTCGCTTGAACTTTTTTCATGACCATTTGCTTTTAAATGAGATTTTGTCAAGTTGGACAATTAGAACCGGGGCAACACGCGGCATGGTCATTGGTCGTTGACAGTAGTATTTTTTCGGTGTTTGCCTTTTTTTAAGCAAATTTGAATTAAATATGATGTGGCAGCGTCACACATCGGAATCATTTGAATATTCGCGTACTCTTGAATAATTCGAGCTAAACGAGCACAACAAATGTGCGAGACAATCGTAACAGTGGCAACAGCAGTACTCGAAAAAAAAAACGTAAACTAATCGATTTTATGAATGAATGAGAAAAAAATGGTGCATATAACCGTTTCAAATGGGCACGCAACAATTGTATTTGTGTATTTCGTGTGTTAATTACGTACTTTACAACCACTTTTACACATAGACACACGCAGAGTGTGGGCTCGCTAGGCAGCAGCCACAGCGACTCGTTGAATTTTTATTGATATTAATTACGTGCAATTTTTCATTTATATCATAGATTTTGATGCGTTTCTTTTTTCTTTCTTTCTCTCTTCACTCGTTTGCTGTGGTTCGTTCTGTGTGTTTTTTTTTTCTCTTCTCTTCACTGTTAAAGCATATTGCAGCCGTTGTGCCGAGCCGAGTGCTGGTTTGGTTTCAAGCGAGAAATATTTCGATTTGGTTAGTTTAATCGCTGATTTTTCTGCACATCGTATTGTTCGCTCTGATTTTCACAGCACACATAAAAATATTTGATGCTTGTTCAATTGAAGACGCCAACGGAGAGCTCCAATTGCGGTGCTGCTCTTGATCAACTGCACAATATTTCATCATTTGAGTAGATAGTTTTTTTTTTTTAGAAAATTTTGCTGAAAACATTCAATTCCAATCGATATCACTGATTTCATGGTATTTTGATTTGTTTCACGAATCATTTAAAAATTTAACGATTTGTTTCGGGGCGTTCATTTCATTCTCACAATATGCCTACTAACGGTGCATTTAGTTAGGATACATCATTACATTCGCTGAATATAATAATAATGGCATTCTCAAGATTTACGGTTAAAATAAATGGTTTAGGAGAGCAAGCGGACAATGGAATGATACACTTAAATCGAATCAAGTTGAAGAAAACCACTGAAAAATGACTGGATTGCGTGTTCGCATTGAAGGCGATCCTTTAAACGGTAATTCCACTAAAAGAATCAAACTTTTGTGCTAAAGAAATCGTTTTTTAATTCAAATTATCTCCAAAACAGAACTTCATTCCGATGTGGATCTGAAATACATTTTGGTTCGAAAAGTAAATCGATTGAAATATTTTCCTTCTTCTATTTGAGTATTTCAAGAACAAAATCCATCGATTTATAATTGTGGTAATCCATGTGTTTAGAATCGATTTTTCGAAAGGTTTATACTGGAGAAATCCAAATGATTCTTAGCTGAAGAATGGATTCCATGTGTAAATTGCGAAAATATCGATAGAAAATACACGCGAATAAATGTTAAACGCCCCAAAATTGTATTTCCCCAAACTACTTAATAATAGTAAACTACTATACTATAATACAAACTACTAAATTATATATTTTTGGTTAGACGAATGAAACTTGGCCAAGTTGAATTTTGGCTTTTGTAATTAGTTTATTCCAACATTTCCTATTGCCACCGAACGGAAGAAGCAATTATTGTACGCTTACAACCCATCACAATGGATGAAAATTTTCAGTAGTCAATTCTTCTTAAGCGATTGAAATGAGCCTATAATTATGCATCGATTTCTTCCAGTTCTTTTTTTCTGTGAGTAAGAAATAACCACGTCTAATTCATTTTCATTTCGAAAAATTCTTAAATTCATTGTGACAACAACTATAGAATTCAAATTCGAACTGAGAATAACTTTTGAGACATTGTTGTTGATAAATGCTATATATCCAAACATAGTGGACATTGTGAATGCTATCATTGCCGGTGAACGCCGTTGTCGTTAATAATAGGTACACGTTGATATAATCGACCCGAGAATGTTTGTATTTTTTTGGGAGTTTGTGCGCCGTTCGCTTTGTTATGATATGCCATATGGTGTGTATAACATTGTGTGTTCATTTCGGCATTCACTTTCAAACAATATAATATATCACAAAAAATGCATAATTTTCGTCGGCTGAACGTGTTGAAAGAGTCAGACAATCGATTAGTAAAAATAGAGTGTCTAGCGGTCGGTTTCATGTGTATTTTCCCTTTTTTTCGAGCTATTCATTCCTTCTGATTGGCCAAAAAACACTGAAAATTCAAATGTAGCCCACTTCATTTCACCAAATTGAATATATAACACTCATTCCGATTCAAGTGACGTCACAATGTGCAGTTTTTTTGTTTTGCAGTCGGCAGCAATCGCATGCGTGCGGTGCGCTTTTGCATAAATGTGTCCGCGTAATTACGGTCGAAGATTAATATTACTTTTGCGTGTCTAACACCATTTCATTTAATTCTACGTCACCGAAGTGTATTCCGATTGAAAACTAGACATGTTCGCATTGAACGGTAACAGTGTAAACCGGTAAGGTTGAGTGACCATTAAAATTTCAAAAGTTCTATTCAACGAAAATGAAAACTATCTGTCAAGTTCTCAAGAGAGAGCGGAATTTCGAAAGAGAAAGAGAAAAGTCTGAGCCGACCAGGCGGCCAGAAGGAATGTGGTGTCGTTCGTCGAACTTCCAAATGGAAAAAATATATATAAAAATATGTGCCCTTACATTGTAGCTAAAAGTCAAATAAAGCAACCGCGTTAGCTGTACATATGGTGACCGCGTCTGCTGACCCATAGCTAAACCACTATTATCAGACCATGTATTGTTATTCCGATGCGACAAATTAGTACGATGGTCGATTCGTTTGGAATTCACATATGTTTTTTTCTTTCGTTCTATCTCTTCATTTTCATATGATGATGTTTTTTTCGTTCAATTGTGTTGTATTGTTTTCAATCGCAATTAAAATTCGAAAGATGAGAAACGAAACAAAAATGTATACACGACGAAGAAAAACTTTACTTAGGTGGAAAAACAAATATGCACAGCATAAAATTTTAATATCCAGTAATTATGAGTGGTCGCGGAGGAGGTAGAGAAAAAAAACAACAACAGAATGCATATTGGAGTCAATTGGACAAAGGGGAATGGAGTGAACAGCACAATACGAAACAATGAATGAATAGATAGCAATTAAAAGAAGAAAACAGCGAAACCTAAAGTGGTTGTGGCTAATTTCCGATTCGTTCGTATAATCATTGTGTCACACAAAAGATTCTGTGGAAACGGGCGCCCTGTACAATCGAGTCTCGCGGTACGAAATTGAGCAAAACTAAAATTGCTTACATTTTCGCTCACTACCATTTTAGTTTTGCCTAATTGTTAAATATCAAGTAGTTTTCTGAAACAAAAATTAGCAGATACTGAGAGAGAGAGAGAAGATCTCAAGGAGAAAACATACGTACAGAACAAATAATGATAAAGCTGGTGGATCGCTATTAGTAGAAACACGTCACAAACAGACACAATGGAGCAAGGAAATACAAAAACCCACGATTTTACCTCAAAATTCAACGGATTTTTCAACAATGCCATTTGCATACAAAATTTGATGCCCCCGACACATGACGAACAATTTAACCTTCTTTTCGATCGTAGAATATTGTTTTAGTTTGCAATTTGGATTTGAATGAAAACATTTGAGTGAGTCAAAATAATTTTGACGAATTACTATCTCGCAAAATCTTCTTCAAATTTATTTGCATCAGGCAAAACTTTTATTTTCATCATCGCTTCAATTTGACGTGTTTTCCTCTTTCGCCGATATTATGATTCATGGCATTGGTGTGAGCATGTATGTGCCCGGTGCATATGCCGAAACGCAAAGACCATAAGTATCGACATAACATCGGCCGTGAGTGTGGTTCTTCGAATGGGAAACTGCAGCAGCAAAAACAACGCACATTGTAATTTTTGCGCACAAATGCGAGTTCAGTTTTCAATGTTGTGGCCGATGTAAAACAAAAGTAACACACCGTTACCTCCATGTGCTCACATTCTGCAATACCTTAAATAATATGACTTATCTATACAAGACCTATTATTATGGTTGTCACGTTCCACGCGCTTTCTCAAACACATAATACACATCGACACACATACACACAAAACGTGGATTGCGATCAGAACCGACTTCTGATTCAACTGTGTGAATTGTAAATAATTTGGCTCGAGCATAATCCATATTCATTTGTATTGTTCGGCGTTGTTGCTGTTTCTTTTACCTGTCCTTTTGTTATATTCACTCTGTTGTCTTGTCTTGTTGGTGCTCTAGTCAAGCTACGCGCACAGTTGCAAACACTTAGGCGAAAAAGTGTAAATAATTCCATATAATCATATTTTCTGAATTTAATCGAACATGTGAATGAATATTGATGATTTATATACACCGTAAATAGCGATATTGTGTGTGACATGCCATTAACTTTTTGAATTGTTCAATTTTTCATTTGGCTTCACTCATCACTACGGCAAAGAACGACAGAAGAAAAAAAAACACACACACGCAACATTGTCTCTGTGAATTCATTATCAATGCGCTTTATGCAATTTACTTGGCAATTGGTTCAATTTAGCCGGCAACCCAGTCAGTCAGTCTCGGTGTGTTGTGCATGTGTGTGTGTGTGAACAATGTACATGGACAGAGCGACTGAACTCGTGCTACAGCGTGTAAATAAATTAAGAAACCAATCGAAATAAACAGACACGCCGAATATTTATCGAGCAAAAATGCGACGGCACTGCCGTAGTAAAACGGGCGAACAGAGAATTGAGCAGGTGAATTCATATGTGTAGTATTCATCATGGAACAGGAAAAGAAGAAGAAAAGAAAAACGTAAACAATGCTCACAAACGCTATAATTTGACTTTGTCGCTCTGTAGTAAAACGAAAGAGAATACAAGAAAAATGAGCATTTCATAAGAACGACGTACAATTGTACATAATTATGTACACAAAAAACTCTGTCACAACTTCATACTGCGAATATTATTTAAATTATAAACACATTGGAATGAAGAAAAAAAATGGAATGAACAAAAAAGCTAGAGAATTATTATTAAATTCTTATCTGCTTTTCTGGTGTGTGTGTGTGTGTGTGTGTGTGTGCAGTTAATTTGATAGTTTGGCGTTGTTGCAATGTCGAATTTCACTTTTATTCGCACTTTCCCCTTTCTATTCGAGTTCTGCAACACTGATCGCTAATATCGATTATTGCTGTCAATTTTCGTGGTCATTCTTCGTTTTAAGACACCAAAAATTGATCCACTTTTGGGAAATTGCTTTAATTTGGTTGTCGTAGCTGTATTTTTTGTTGCTGCACATTGCATTACGATCAGGGCTATAAATAATGCAACTGATTTGGATGCTTTCCATTCGAATCGGTCGTGCATCTTGCGCGATTATTTTTATTATTGCATAAGGAACTTAATAACAAAGTCACAAAATAAATTATACGAAAATGAATTTAATCATATACATAACATCAAATAGTTGTGACAAACGGTCATTGTACAGCGACAACGTCCGCCACTGCCTGACGCGAACAACAACGACAAAAACGTAAAAATGTGTCAGCTGGCTCTTGAGCTCATGGTCAGTAAGCATCGGGTTTAATGAATGCCGCCGATTGCCGTTTTTTCTTTACTTTTTTCCACGATAAACACACTTCAGTGCGCGCATATTTGTGTTGTGTCGTTGTCACCTTGTTCTATGCTGCATAATCCATGATCAGATGTGAATTTTAAGAGCGACAACAGCAACAATTCCACAGAACAACGTAGCAAATTAATGCGGATATAGCGGTTGAATTGGTGTGTGCATTTTTCTGTTGTCAAAATACACAGATGATGGGCATAATATTTCTCAATCATTTTTAAGTTGATCGCTTGATAAGGATTGAACGGACCTTGAGCTACTATATGCAGCAAAAACGAGCAAAATTTTGAAAACGGACTTCAAACAAACCGTTTCCATTAATGCATTAATGGAAACGGATTGTGTTGAACCATATGGCACGCTCTTCTACCCGTTGCTCACAATGAACTGAAGTATAACATACAGAACGGGGTCCAGATAATACCAATCAAACGGAGAGCGAATGGTCTTCTTGGTCATCGGTTTTATTGTTCATTTCGAATGAAATATGGTTAATAGGGTGGTTCAAACTCATTTATCATGGTAAGTTATATGCTCCCAATAGCTAAACATTAAATTGGGCTCAAAACTAGCTGATTCCCATATTCAGATCAAAAAAATGTTAAAATGTAGTGGTTGATAGAGCTGTACTTAAAATGGCTGTTTTTGACCTATTTTTCAACATATATATTGATAGAAAACCAATAGGTTATTCAAATCGAATCTGGTGACATATCATTTTTAGAGTTTTTTGGGACGCTAAACACGAATCCGTTGTCAAAAATTAGCTAATGTTGCTTTTTAAAAAAGTTTTAGTAAAACAGGTTTTTTTTTAAACAAATTCAGCCATATCGCAATAATACATGGTTCCAAGTGTATATTTAACACCAAATTTGAACTCAGCGCTACACATTTTTTTAAGATTGACTATGCTGATGACAAAAATCGAATAATCTCAGAACTAAAATTTTCTAGTAGTGTTTACGGCTGTATCGACCACTAGATTTTAACTTTTTTTTTTATCTGAATATGGGAATCAGCTAGTTTTGTGCCCAATTTAATGTTTAGCTATTGGGAGCATATACCTTTTGGACCACTCTAATGGTTAATTGAAATGAAAAATGCACAATGTTTGACAGGAAAGAATTCGGCTTGAATTGAATATTTCCACAAAGTTTTTGAGTAGAAATCAAATACTTGAACGAAGCATTTATTGTTGTAAAAGTCTTCGAATGTGTGTTTCGCCGGTCAAAATGACATATCGAAAATGAAAAGAAGTTGAAAAAATAACAACAAAGAACCAAACAAAAGATTAAGATATTTAGGAGTAATCCATGAATTTATCATTTAAATTTAATTAAACGGCATAGTTGGTTAGCACGACATACCAACATCAAGCCGTTTAACGGGATCGTGCCGTAATCAATGATCCCACGTCATATACAAAATTAACCGAAACAAAAACTAAGCAACACAACTTTTAGCACCTTACATCACGAGACTGTGTCGCGCCGAGCAAAGTACTTGCACACCAGTCAATGAAAATACAGGCCGCTAAATGCCAAAACCAAAACAAGAGAATATTCGTATGAGAAAACGAAATTTTTGATTGCCATTAGCAAGGAAGAATCAAACACAACAACAACAGCAACAACAACGATGACGCTGAAATCACTAACACTGAACTTTTGCATGCGTTCAATAATATTGTTGCCGTTCGAATCGGAATAGCCAGAGGCACACCACATTTTCACAATAAAAACAATAACATCTACACATACATCGCCACATGTATGGCGTCAAACAACAATCATTCAGAATGAACAGCAACAAGAAAAAAAAACCTGACCCAGTGAACTGAAAAGTTCACTTGCACGCTATTTTGCGTTTAGTAATTTTGTGTTTGAGCCGTAATTTATACAAAGAATAATCAAATGAGTGTGGAAATGCAGTAGAAAGGTATCGGTTCCTTATGTATCGTGTCGTCGTCGATGGTTGTTTTGGTTTCCTTCAAACTAAAGGCGAATATTCTGTGAACGGTCCAACCATTGTGTGTTGAATCGCTGCCTTTCCTACCCCATTTGTTAAATATGATCGTTGTTCATAACGGCAAACTGTTATCAAATGAATCATCGTAAGATGCGACAATGACATTAAAAATTCAAGTATCAAAATTCATGTGAATCACGAAACACTCATATGTGCGATGTTGATGCACACATATCAGTCAGCGTGTGTGTGTGTTTCGTCATCGGCCGCGCGCGATTTTAAGCGTGTATTAAAAACAATATATCGCAATCGCTGGCGCGACTGTGATCGTGACGTTGTGATGTAAAAAGTGCAACAACGTGTTGAATTCGGTGTTCATGTCTAAAGCCATTTTAGCCGCATCGAGTATATTTTGCAACACGTCATTTGTCAAGACATTAAAAAACAGACACGGCGGCACACACGTGTGTGCTATGAACTAATAAATCTCACGGGTTGTCCGCGTAAATTATGTCTAGAATAAATCGAAGGAGCAAATTGAATTTGATTGGAATTCCGAAAATAGCCGCTAGTGGCCGAGCCGCCGCTGAGTCGATGGAGCAACAGGAAAATCCTATATCGAAAATGTAAACGAGCCCGAATAACCTGCGTTCACATTTAAAAGGATATAATGAATCTGGTTATTGACATTGCGCTTTCATTAAGACACAATGTGTCGTGCGTTGCGACACTATACTGAACAGTGCCGTGCGGACGAGGCAAAGGATT
Organism: Sitodiplosis mosellana; assembly: GCF_009176505.1. Classification (NCBI taxonomy): domain Eukaryota; kingdom Metazoa; phylum Arthropoda; class Insecta; order Diptera; family Cecidomyiidae; genus Sitodiplosis; species Sitodiplosis mosellana. The sequence goes on along the minus strand of NW_022595244.1, from coordinate 20,493,144 downwards.
TGTGGATTTAATGATTTTCGTGCCGACAACTCGAAAGACGCACGATCAAGCACGTGCTATTTATTGACCCTTTTCCATTTTAAATAAAAGCACACGGCATTTTGTGCAAATGAAAATCGAAAATTTCAAAAAGCAACCAAACACACCGCACACAGAACACACAAAAAAAAAAAATTGAGAAACGGAACATGAAATGATTTGATTGTGTCACGTAAGAATAAGTTTTATGGCATTCCAAATGGAACAACATCACGAAAGGCTCGAATTCATTGATTTAAAATGCCGTTTTAACCGTAATGTGCGTTTGTAAGCCACTGATACTGATAGCCATTCAACATGTGAATTTCGATACCCAAAAACATTTACCGATGTTTTGACACAATTTCAATAATTTAAACCGATAATAGCCATGGAAGGCGTTACAATTTTCTGCTCGATTTCACATTTTAACACATCGAATAGTGTGACTTTCGGACCTTTCAACCGATTAGTTCCACTTGAGTGAGGATGTTTGAAGAATTCTAGTTGAAGAGAAGCAACAAAGCCTAAATATTCGAAAAAGAATGGAGTTAATCAATGATATCTGAGAAGTGGAAAAAACCACACAGAAGAGGAAAAAAAAACAGAAGTTTTTTTTTTCACCTTCATTGAAGCCCTTGAATTATCGAGGAAAAAAATCCTAAAATTAATTATCGTCAATTAAAACTGTTCATTGGAATAGTAACAAAGCTCGAGTTAATTGTTCGTTATTTCATAGCCATCGAGTCGTGTTTGCGTCTCTATTCCGTGTTTTCTCTTGTTTTCTCTCGTCTTGTCAATACAAAAATAGAAGTTTGTAGATTCAATCGTCTATTTGGTTAATTAATGCAATTATTGACCTGAGCAGGTTATACACAAACATATCGAAACAAATTGGATGGACTACAGCAGAAAAGAACATTGGCCGGCTCTTTTTAATAGAGTTTGAACTTTTATGTAGCAAGCGTCGTAAATATTAAATTTAATGACCACTTTGATCAATAAAATGTGAATAAATGGTGGCGTGCATTTTGCAGAGTGCAAAGAAAAATTTCGTGTGTTTTCTAAACAAACTCGTGTGTTAGCTAGTTGCTGTCTCGTGGTCATGCTCATCAATGTGCGCACTGTATGGGTGAAGAGGTGGCGCCGGCTTCACGAATGACCGTCAGTCGTTTGAACGGTGTCATTGATATTATAGGTATCGAAACGACACCCGTTCGAATCGACATGATTAATGTTTTATTGACTCACGTATTAATTCATTGTTCGTACAATTGCAAACTTGCACATTCAGTGGGTGTTGAAGATCGAACAAAAAGGGGTAAAAATTGATGGGCTTCACACAGTTCACACACACACAGACGCCACCGTCCCAATATTTAATGTGAAAAACATTTAAAATAAGCAATTTATTTGTCTGTACTTTTCATTTAAAAAAAAGACAAAGACAGAAGTGAATTAGGTTTTATTGGTCGTCAGCATGAATATTCCTCGACGATGTTTAGTTAATTAGAAAATAACTATTGTTTATTTAGTTCATTATGCAATTACCGTTCGCGAGTATCTTTGGAAGCAGTTTTTAACGATCGACAGAGAGCACACTTAAGAAAAGAGAGGAAGAAGAAAGAAATTATTTAAAGGTATTTTTTATAATCAATTTTATTGGCGGAATTTAACGATAAATTCAAAGTTTCGCGATTACTGTGCGTCGATTGGTACAAAAAAAAAGTGAAACCTAATTCTTTCTTCCTCTGTTTCGATACGATACACAGAAAACAGAAGCTGCTAAGCAGAATCATTTATGGCTATCATGTGCACATTTTAAAGACTCACTTACTAAATCCGTCTTGGCCACTTGTTATCATATAATTCGCTGTTAATGCATAAATTGTGGTTTCACTTGGACTCAACACTTTAACTGCGTGCATCTTGCATAAATCGGACCTCATTTGGTTGCGACGGCGGCATATTTGTTGAAAATTTATTTCCATTTGTCTCGTGTTTGTGTTTGTAGAATGTTATTTTCTCTCTGCTCTCTCGGGGAATTAAATGACATTCATTTGCTTTTTACGTACAACAACACCTTGTCTGCCGTTTAACCTAACAAAATACTTTTCTGTTTTGAATCTCAATTTTATTTTGATATCCACTGATTTTTTTTTCTTATGCTGCTTCTGCTGCTGCTGTTGTTGTTATTTTTGTTCAACTCATTCATTCACATGCATTGATGATCCACTGGGAATTGATGAGTTTGCGCAACGATCACGATAATATAATGGCAAAATAAAGTACCACAAAAACGAAACCGTAGCAACGAGTCTCGGACAAAATGCTTGCACGACGAATAACGAAAATGAAACAGAATCAGAAATGCAAAATAAAAGATGTGTAGGACATAAAAAACAGCTTCAACATTAATCGATAGACATTTAAATTCATCACCTTGTGACCGTTGCGCCAAATTGATCAAAAACACACATTCTGCCAACATCACACATATTACCAAGTGCGATCGAGAGGGAGAGCGCGTGAAAAAGAAACCAACAAAGTCATTCTATTGCACGCGCACGTATCAAACTGAAAAGTTTACAATAAATATAATTAAGACATCTTGTTGATGCCATTTTAAATCTTAAGCAAATGGCAAAAATACGGTGAATAAATTGAATGGGAAAAAAAACCTGTGTATGGTGCGATCACTAGTGAGCGACAAAAAAGGCTAAAAACGCCAGATAAAATTGATTCGTTGGAATGGTAAACGTAGTCTGTGGTTCTCGGCTCAATGGAAATCGCACGTTACGTTGATATTCGTTTCCGTGCATCCTTTTTCCACACATTCGATCACTCTCTCACAGGTACAGGTTGTATTTTACATAAATTTGCATATTAATATCAGTTAATTGCTTTTGAACAGATCTAGTTTCAAAATGTGCACCTTTCGCCTTTAAAGATCCCAATTGATGTTCCATTTGAATTGAGAGAGACAGCGAACCAAAGCAAAAATGCCGCACTACTGCTGATGCCAATTTCGTTCTGATGAAGCGATTTATGTCTTATTTTTTGCGTACGAAAAAAAAAATGCATCCGTTCTTGAGATAGTCGCTGGTTTTTTTTCTCTCTTTCGTTGAGCACGAGACCGCCGCCAGTAGTCAAAAATGCAACGATCGCAGGCAAAATTCAATTAAAATTCATTTTTATGCAAAACATTAAATGCATTTATAATGAGAGTGTTATTAACCACTCTACCTCCTGCAAGCTGTGACAATGTGATGATATGCGAAACGTTAACGTTTTCTTCATTTGGGTCTCTCCCTCTCTCTGTCTCTCTGTATTCAAAGAAGCGATGGTAAACATTTTAGGTGAAAATATGTCATATGCTGTCAAACAATACGCAGCAAAGACTGAACGTCGGCTTCGGGGTTGTTTGTTCATAATTTATAGCTGAATTCATGAGCCACTAAAAATAGCAATTCGACACAAGTGATACGGTTGTGTTGCTGGGAGAGTGTTTGATGAATGTGTCGACAGTTTATTTTCCTGCATTTTGGCCGCAAATGACCGTTGCATAAGCTAATGATTTTCTTGAGTCTTTTTTTTTTTGCTTGTTGTGGTTGTTGAATGGGTGAAACCGCCTGAGAGGCGTTGCAAATAAGCATTGCGGTGAGCTATTGTTGCTGAAAATATGCTCCATTTGCGGTCGAACAATCATTGATTGAACCGCAAGCGAATGGTTTTAACAAACCGAACCAAATTGATGTTTATTTAATCATTGTTCTGGAAAAGAAAATGCTTCAATTCAATTGTCAATCAAATAATGTGTGTGCCCGTATTGAGCATGCTTCACTGCAAAACAACAGAGTGCCGCATATGAACGTAATCGTTGACACAAGACCCGGTAATCAGCATTACCGTTTCACACGGCTTGATGTATCAACCATGTAGTATAACAAACGCTTTGATATCGCATGAAATTGTCTTTCTCACTTTGGATTTTGTGTGACCGATTCCGTGTTGCCATCACACGCAATTCATTAATCATATTCACACCGTACTTGATTTCAATGCGCACTGCATCATTCATTTCACGAAAATCACTCATTTAACCAATTCGTTGGTCTGCGATGATATACATTCTGAATATGCATATTTAGAAAGTGTTAAGTGTACACACCGGTAGATAAATGATTGTTTTGATTGATTCGCTTCGGTGAGTGTCGTTTGAAATCGATAGTCATGACAAATAGATCGTAATTTATGTATTTGTTTCGTGAAGAATTGCAATTGAATTGACCCGAAAAGGAAAAGTCTTCCGTTGTAGTAAGCTAGTCGCATTGGTAAAATTCTAAACGTATTTCGAAAAAGTCGAAATTCTTCGAATTTCAACAAATTAAGAATTAATTGAAATGCGATTTGTAGAACCACTCTGACTTTTTCCATGCATTCTATCACTCAATTGTAATCAATAAATGTCTTATTAACGGGCCGCTTGTGTGTAAGTGCAATCGATGTGAGCAATCTTCTTGGAACATAGGCGCGGGTGCGAGCGAACCCATTAAAAAAAATTAAATCGGCATTTTATGCTTCGCATTATGTGACAATGCAAAATGACTGGTAAAAATGTGCTAAGCAATGCGCGAACCGAAACGACAAAAATGTATTTAATTAACTGCATCGAAATTGTTTTTCCGCCAATAAATATTTCAGCAGTTTGTGGCTTTTGTTCGCAAAACTGTGATTCGCAGTAAATTCTCGTCGTATGCTCGTACAGCGATCGATTGTGGACAAGTCACACAATGCAAATCCAAATGTGAACACTCAACGGCAGCTCTTATTGCACTTTGCTTACCGTTCAGATCTCAATCACAATTTGAATTTTGCCAAGAAGCAAAACGTTTCGAACGATTCAGAAAGCTGTAAAGCTGTGTGTGAAATTCATGTGTTGCTTCGATCGATCGATCGATGACTGAGAAAGCGAGTAAGTGGCCAAAATGCGAGAGAAGAATATTTTCATGACGGTGACGATGATGTTGTATTTTCGATTTCATTGCTTGTCCCTGTTTCACTGTCGTTCTAAAAAACGGCAGCAACTCTTATCGCAATACACTCGGTTTTATGTCTTTTACTGTTCTCATTGGTCGTGATTTTCGTTTTTTTTTTAACATTCCAATTCCCATCTTCGCGCGCAACCTGGTTTCATTGATTCTTATTTCACGGCCAATATACGCAAAATAAAACGCAGACAAACGAAACCAACGAGAAAAAAGTGTATATAACTGAGAAAATCGTTTTCTCACCTTCATGTTAATTGCTACCGTTTGATCAGTAATCATCGACTGAACTCTGCACTGAATAATGATAAAATGTGTAATGAATAAACAAAACCAAGCGGATTGAGTACAACAAGATTGTGCCGATGCCAGAAGAGTACACCTAAAAAATAAGTGTACATACAAGACAGAGGGGACAGTTCACGAAATGAACAGGCGAACAGAAATAACAACACAATTGTTTACCTGATAAATTGTTGTTGTTAATGAGACACACACACCTTATGCAAACGTGTGAATGAGAGAGAAACAGCAATTTGATGCGATGAAAACAGTATTTTGAATTGATTCAGTGGTTTTGCGAGCCGCTGCTGACTCATCGAAATGACTCGAATGAAATGTAATGCCAAGCAAATTGATTATTGACAATTTCGTCGCATTGTCTCGTTGTTTTCTCTTCTTCGTTTTCGTCTCGTTTCATAGTAGGTTTTAGAATTTAGTCAAACAAACAACAAACAGTAGTCAAAACAACTCGGGTTTTTGTGTTGACGCATAGATGTATCCTGTTCGCGCAGTGCTGTTTTTTGTGTGTTTGTATTTGCGCTGTTTTTATTTCAGATTCGTGATTGCATCTTTCAATGAATGCTATTAATGCACCCAAAATGAATGACTCAAAACTTGTGGCAACACAAACCTTATGGTATTTCGCTTTGGCCAAACTGCAACTATTGTACGGAGCAGAGGAAAAAAACACCGAGATTCTTCCGTTCGATATGAAATTGTACGAAATAATTGGAAACTTTTCAGTGTTTTACTTATGCTTTTTTCCCTGGTGTGTAAAAAACTGCGGCATTCGGAAATTTAATTTCAACCGAAGATTTTATTTTCTTCATTTCATTTGTGTGTACTGCTTCTGTGCATGGCAGCCAGATTGCCAGAGACAAAAAAAAGACGATCTAAGGTCTGGGCTCGTTTTTTTTCCTCATTTCGAAAATGAACCAAATGAGGTGTTGGGAAAATAAATTTAATCGTCTCTGTTTCTCGACGCGCGTGTTTTTTCTTCTTCTTCTTCTTCTTTTTCCAAAAGAGTTGCTTTTTTTTTCATTGAAGGAGTTGTAGGTGAAGCAAAACAAAATTACAAATCAAGAAGCAATTGAAAAAGAAAGAAAAAACAAACTAAATGTAATGCAGTAGAGGAAACGAAAATGATAATATTTTTATAATAATATATTACGATTGTGAGTGAAATAGAAGAGAACACTTCGATCCGAGGTATATACACAAATGACTTTGACGGATTTTTTTTTTCAGTTTTCAACGTCGTTTTTGGATGTCACTGAGAGTTATTCATTCATGTGTGTATTTTGGCTATGCTAAAGCTTACACACACGACACAATGCAACATTCAATGGCAATATAAGCGAAAACGTACATCAATACATATCGTTTTCGGAATTTAATTCTCCGCATAAAAAAAGTAAATGCGAGATACCGAAAGACAGCAGCCGCGAACAAGAAGTATAGAGGAAAAAAACATTTTTCATTTAGTCACCGTATATTTCTCCCTTGGCCTCTAATCGCTCAAGCGTTCGTTTTCTTTTTGCTCTTTCTCTTTCTTCCTCTCGGCTTATGATTATGATTGCTATTACACTGGGTGTACATTTTGACCATATTCCTACTGCAAGTCAATCTCTGTGTGTTTTTTCTCTTTCAGTGTTCACGTTCGGATTTTTTTGAGTTTTTTTTTTTTCGTATTTTGTGCACAAAAGACGCTGATGATTCGGTGCGCGACTAATGAACAAACCAACCACTTAATATTTTAATGCATTAAAGAGATTTACAGATAATAAATGTGAAGTTTATACTCGATTCTCCCAGTATATCAGTTAGGCTGCGGCTGTTGCTGCTGCTTTTGTAGCCATCGTCGTCGTTCCAATGATATTGTTTCCTTTGTTACCGTTCTCCGGCATTTGTTGATGTATTACCGTGGTGTTGTTTGTGTGCTTTTCATTTAGTTCATTAAAAAAATATTAAATGAATCGATGAAATGTTGTTGATTTTTTTCTACTTCTCCGTATTCGTGCCTTCATCTCTTCTTCTTGCCAATATTTTTTTCTTCTTTGGTCTGTCTGTCTGTCTATCTCACTCTTTTCATCGATTTTGTTTACATACACATAAATTCTACATGTTTACAATATTTGCTTTAACTGTGAACGGATGCGAATTTATTGCTTAATTTTTTTCTCGGGTTTAGTTGGGTTTATTGCAGAAGCCAGAAAAGTACAGAAGATACAAACAGAAGCAAATCATTCACAATTTCTTTATTTTCTTTTTTTTATTCACAGTCTTAAGCCACCACCAAAAGACGGTGTTACCAAAAGCAATCCATCGAAACGGCATCGAGAACGGTTAAACGCTGAACTAGATCTTTTAGCTTCATTGCTGCCATTCGAGCAAAATATTTTAAGTAAATTGGACCGACTGAGTATTCTTAGGTTAGCTGTTAGCTATTTAAGGACGAAAAGCTATTTTCAAGGTAAGTGAAATGAAACAACGGAATCGGTTGTCTTTGAAAATACCGAAAATTAGAGCAATTTTCATTTCGTATTGTATTTTTCAAAATGTTTGCTGCGGTGTTTTTGGAATTCGTTCGAATGTAATTTTCTTCCATGAAAGTTGGATTTCAATGAATATTCAAATAGCCAAAAGTGAGTTTAATCAGAAAAAGACCGAACAGGCCCGACATTCATTTTCATAGTTTGATGTAGAGTAAATCGAAAATATTTCCCGTTTGCATTGTAAATTGCGCGTAATCGAGCAGACATAACACACAGACACAGTGTGTCGACGTGCATATATACGAATCGTTGATCCTTTGATTCAACAATATTAACGTAAACAACCGAATAAATCATTTTGAACACACATCGAACATATTGTTTCTCTGGTAATTCCGTTTTCTCTCTCTCTCTCTCTCTCTCTCTCTCTCGCTCTCTGTTTTCTTTGTATTTTGTTTGCGCGGTATGGTTTCGAAGAGCCCAGCAACGAATGTGCATAAATTGACCTCGCCCCAAATTCACAAAACAACATACGTGTATATATACCGCGGCTACTGGGCAAAGCTATGAACTGTTTTTTGTGGTTGTTGTTTTTTTTTCTTTTTGAAATCGATGTTAGCCTTTTGGCGCTGCCTGGTGCTAGACACACTCGGAATACATATATTCAAAGTTAGCGAATATTGAATGTGTATTTCATAATAAGAGAAAGAGAAAGAAAACGTGTTTTGCTATCGAGAATTTCGATAGCATAATTCAATCCGTTTGCGGCGAAAAAGTGTGCGATCCAAAACAAAAGGGAGCGAATGAAAGTTTTTCTACTCGATATTTGAATGGACGTGGAAGGATTTCAGCGTTTCTGTTTCGAAGAAATGCCAAAGCCAAAGTAAATAAATTAAAGATATGAGGCATATTATCAGAACGGAGCCGAAGGGAAATTCCATGAAACGCTAATCAATATCGAATGTGTGTGAGAAAATCACTTCTTCGTAGCCACTTTCATTCACCAGGTTTTCCAAATATGCGAAAAAATCGATGGCACAAGTACCAAGCCAACAGGAACATTCCCATTCCATCTATTGATTTCGATGGAGAAAATATATCCATTTCACAAGTGAAAGGTGATTTTTCATGAAAATATATGCCCGTTCTTAACTTTTCATTTGCCGAACAAAAGTTTGTTTATGCTTCCAATTTATATGCCTACGTTCGTAACGAAATAAAGTACCTGAATTGACGTTGGCAAACTTTGCACATTCTACGAATTCAATGCTAAAGGAATAGAGACAACTGTGGGTCATGAATTTTGTCAAAACTCTAATTCGATGCTGGCGTAGAGAAACTTTAGCACACCATTGAATTTCGAATAGGAGAGCATTCGTATTTATTGGCATTGTCTAGCAGTTTACACCCTTGTTATGTAACGCAAGCGCAAAGACATCTTTAACGACGCCATCGCGTGTTCATCACAAACTGCCGAAAATACGGAGCACCGAAAGACGGAGACGAGAACGGGCAAGAGAATGAACGGGAGAGAGAGAGAGTGGGACAAAGCATGAACCCGAGCAATTCATGGATCCGAAAGACGAATACACCGTTAAATAAGCATTATACCAATACTCTAAGATAGATAGACAAAGGGAAATGGAAAAGCATAAAAGCAATTGGCAAAAGCGAAAATAAATATTGAATAGCGTCGGATGCACTCCACATTTTTACGGTCTTATATATGCGCTATGTTCCCATTCGCATTCGAATTTGTGTGTCTGTTTCGGATATTGTGCTCATTGTGTGTGTACTTTCCTTGGTGCTGCTGTGTGCACGGCACCCGGGAGAGCAAGAGAGCGATTGCTATTCGTCTGTCATTCCCCGATAATAGATTGGACGAAAAATGGGAGCACATTTGCAGCACACAACTTATGTGTGGGCGATTCACAAACAAAATAAATCGACGCCGCCATTGTTAACGTGCAAGTCGAGCAGCACACAAGTAGATAAATTTCACATCCCAAGTCTCTCAACGGCCAGAGATGAAATGAAAATGGTGGAAATGCGCAATTTTCCCTCTACTTCAATAACTTTGCCCTTATTTTATAACTGACAGAGCTCAACCTCCCCAACTACTGTTTGTTTTTGCCAAAAAAAAAAAGAAGAAAAGCAAATGAATCACGGCCTGATATTCATTCATTGCACGTTCGAAAATTGGATGTTTGCTCAGCGCTCAATCATAGCGAACTCTGTTTGTACTTGCAAATCAAAATAAAGAAATTATACATCGCAGTTTGCATTCGTATCGATTTTTTAATTGGTAAACACGGTGTTCCACTGTGAGTTATGCCCCGGAGCTCGGTGTACATAAGGAAGTGTGTGCACGTTTGGTTTTTTTTTTCTCCTTCGTGTGATTTCATTAAATCCAACTAGTTTGCTTCAGCTGAGTCGCATTTTAATCAAAAAATGTTAAAATATGTGACATTTTGATGGGTTTAACTGCATTTGCCTAGTTTTTTTTTTTTCAGTATGTTCGAGCTCCTTGCCGCTTTGCATTGCAGACGGAGGCTCGATGTTTGTTGTTTTGTTTTAGGAACAACTGACGCAGTCAAATGCATCGGCAAAATCAACAGCACGGTGTTAAGAATAACAAAACTGAGCAAACGGCTAATACCTCCATGGCAAACTGTTTTGTTCCATGTGTAATTTATTTTATTAGATATATCACATTTTCAATAGTTTCACCCTCGGTGTTGTTGAGCTGCGCTCGTTTCGCTGCTTCGCCTCTAATCATTTCTGTGTCAATTTTTTTTTTTCCTGTTCATTTCTTCCTCTCTGTTCACCGTTCTCTATCTTTCTGTGCGTTATTTTTCGCTTTGCTGTTATTGAAGTTTTATAATTGTGAAACAAAAGGCAATGTTCTTGCTTCATTGTTGCGATGAAAATTCCGAATAGACACATATCAAACAACATATTTTATGTATGAGACAGCAACCACCTGGCCTCCGCTGCGTTCCATTTAACTTTTGCTTATGGTTTTTGCTTGTGTCGGCTCCTAAAAAAAAACACACATTTGCCGTGTGTCCATGTGGTCGAGAGTCGACGAACGATCAGTAACGCATGTTAAATATTCGACATTATTGAATTTTGGCATTAATCCCTCTATCCTCCTCCCTTCGAATTCAATGATATTAACTTCAATTTAAAATTGATGTAAAAGAAATGACCACAACCAACTTTTTTTCTTGTTCGTTCATGTTGTGTGCGTGTGTGTGCGGGTGTGTAAGAATTTCACTTCAATAAAGCAATTATATTTACAACTTCAATGAGATTTTTTGAAGCGATTTGCAGTGCACAAAGGTCAAAACCATGATACCCCATGACATTCTCGAAATGATGTCATACCCCGTTCATCGTCACATTGAAAATATGCAGTGAAAAATCTTGCAGTATTACACATACAACAAGAAATTGTGGAGACAAATTATTATAGTTGCGATAGTAAAAATTTCGCTTAATATCTGCAGTAGCGGGTTTTCTTTTTATTGTTTCATTTACCAGTGCAAACAAGGAGAAAAAGCGCGCAAGGGAAACATACAGGCCGGGCTAAAGAACGAAGTTAATGAGAAAGTATGACTCGAAGGAAAATAATACGCAATACAGTTATTTTTATTATTTATAGAGAATTTACAACAACATTTCTAGGCATTGACGCTGATGGTGGCTTACGGTTTTCTTCTTTGCTCTCCCTCCCTCTCTCTCTCTCTCTCTCTCTCTCCCTGTCTCTCATGTACGCGAGCCCATTCCATTGGAATTTTATACTCTATTTCTTGTTTTTAATATGCGCGTCCCAAAACATTTAATTAGTTTTGTGATTTATGTAGCTGTGCGCTTAACTATTATTTCATTTATTATCCTCTTTGATTCGCCCAAGAGTGGCGTTGTCGCATTTTGCACTGCTAAAACAGTGTTGTTCCTTGCTCAAAGAAAGTTTGTATTTGTCCTGAAAGAGAAAAAGAAATGTAAAGAAAAAAAGTTAATAAAATGTGTGCACTACCCACTTATCTCTTTACATAAAAAAACACACAATGGGAAAAATTTATTATTATGATTCGCTTCGTAGTATTTTTCTTTCTTCGGTCATAATTTCTTGTTGTGTTCTTATTTATTATGTTGAGCTTACTTTATCGCTCCTCGTCCAGATAAGGTGTTGTTATCATATGGCGAAAAAAAAATTATAACTACAAGAAAATTGTGGATAAGCAGCGTTTGGAAAACCGCACCATCACTACAACAGCCGCACCAAATGTTAAAAGCCGTGTAAATGAAACTCAAATGAGAGCTAGTTAAAAAGCATTTTAGCATATTAATTTCGCTGTTGGTATAGTGGTTTGTTGTCGCCACCGTTTTGATTAGCACGATTTTTCTTTTACATCCCAACCAAATAAAGTCATACATATTGTTGAATGTTACCGCTGCCGTTGATTTTATTCATATTCTCATGTGTGGCTTATGCTCGTTGACTCATTTTTTTCCTTTCTACATCGCTGGACATTTCATTTAAATCATTTAAGAATTTACGGCCGCGGCATATACGAACTTGTGTTATATATATACCCTCTTTGTCGCTCTTTGCTTTGGGTTTTATTTTTTTTTTTCATTCGTCAGATGTTTTGACTTGTCGCACCATACCAAAGAGAAATAGATGAAACGAAACGCACGATAAAAAAAGAAAAGAAAAATTAACCAAAAGAAAATCTAGTTGTATTTTGACTTCATTCACGAAATTTTTCGACGACAACCTCATGGACAGACCGAATAAAATAAATTTAAATGAATTAATAAATGTCGCGTACACACCACACACACACATACACAAAAAAGAAACAGAAGAAAAAATTCTAAATTAATATTAAATCTGATATCACGCCGAAAATTTATGAGGTCGGCCAAACATAAAAAAAAATCCACACAATTTATTAACATAATGCTTAGCGGCTCGTGTCCACTATCAAAATTCATCAACACATTGAAATAAGCATTTGTCGGCATGAGACTCCATGGAACCGGGCCGTTAAGTACCGAAATGCATATATATTTCCTATATATGTGTGGTTTTTTTTTTCGGGGACGCGCAGTTCCCTGCCGAATCGTCAAAACAAATCCTGAGCACATGCAATTGAAATCCAAACAATTCATTTTTCACAAATAAACCCAGCTATAAATTATCGTAAAATATCCAAAAAATGTTTCATAGCGGTTTATTCAATTTTTTTTTCCGTGGCTTTTTATTGACCAAATTCAGTCGGAGCCCACAAGCGTTTTTCTCTCCATTACATTGAAGCTTGAAGGGGATTGGTGACTGAAAGCACGTTTCAGCACAATTTATGAGCCTAATGCCCATTGTGTGTTGGTTTTTATTGTTACACCACTTCCATACACAAAGTAATGACCTGAACTTTAATCCAACAAAAAAAAAGACGACTGTTGGATATTTTCATTTCAATATTCGCAAAACATGATTAAAATTAGGCACTTTTAATTACGAATAAAGTTATTCTAGCCGTTTCTGTGTGTTCACATTAAGATAAACTTAGATTTTGGGAGTGTTTCATTTTCATTAATTTAAATACTCCATAACATCCTTTTTCTGAGAGTCGAAAATTAATGACCCATTCGAATATGTACGTATATATCCTAATTATTTGTGTTTTTGACAGTACATTATTTAAGAGTAGATTCTACTTCAGCTGATTGTATGTCACATATCGTTCATTGTCAAAGGTATTGAGCCTTGATATTATCAGTTGTGAGTCATATTATAATAATGAATTCAGTGTGAGTGCATACGAGAGGTCAAAGTGAGTGCTATGGTCTCAATTAATCGAATTGTGCCTAATAAACAGACTACCATCCATATATGCTGTTTGTGTTATCTTTTCTGTATTATCCTCATTATTAGTCGGCCAAATAAAATATCTATATACATTTTATTAATACATCCAATTTATAGTTTGTAGTTTCGTTAGGTTTTATTACATTTTCCATTTCTTTTTCCTTCTTTAACGCCGCTCGCTACTTTCTGTTCAATGAAAACAATAAAATGCTGCAGAATTGTATATCCTTTCTGTGCTGGATGTATGTGAGTCGACGCACACTCGATTTCGAGTGTTATCTTAATGATATTTTATTATGATTATTTTCATTTTTATTTCTTACCGTTGCCTTCAACGCCAGTTGCCGGCTAGCGCCGGGCTTTTACAGCACAAATATATATATTTTTTTTTGTTCCTGGTATTTTTGGGCTATATAAACCTCATAATCAACGACTCTATGGCGCATAAATAACGCGTTACCGTGTTCAATTGTTACGAAATACATTTTGAAAATCCATATGGTAACGGTTTTTGGTGCTTCGATACCAGGCACGGCCGACACACACACACACACATACACCGGCAGAGGAAGAGAGAGAGAGAGAGAGAGAGAGAGAGAGAGAGAGAGAGAGAGAGAGCGAGCGGAGAGGATACGTCGAAATAGCATTAAATATTTATGTGGCTCAAGCATAATTCAAAAGGTATCGCAGTCGTATTTCCTGCCTTTTTCGGATGAGTTCCACTTTTGGGTGATTCTGGTTGCGTAAAAACGCTCTCCCGTTGTATACATTGCCATTTCGGCATTGTTTATTCGATACAGTACACACCGATCCAAATTCGTGTCTGTGTGGTTATGTGTGGTTATGTGTATGGTTCTTATTGTGTTTAGTATAAAATGTAATTTTGTATCATTGCAGAAAAAAAAACAAGATACCGAATGCTCACTCCATTGTATGCTCTGGCTCCAATAATTTTATGGAAGATACACGATTACATTCGGTTGTTTATGGCCCAAAACGGAACCGAAAAGAAAGCCGAAAAAGAAAATATATTATATAAAAAAGAAAAACGGAAACCAATGTACCGAATTAGAAGGCGGACTAAACGCCACCCATCGCTCAGCGAAGCAATAGTAACATTTTCCTCCTCATTTCGTTCTCGTTCAGGAAAAAGGAATAAACTGAATGAAAATTACCTAAATTTGTGAAAAAAAAAGATTGAAATTTAGCATATCAAATCCTATTTTATGCATAGTATATTCGATTCAATTTCTAAAAAGAAACATTTGAATCTGCAAACAAAAAAGAAATAGAAACATTCTGTCTCAAGTACGAAGAAACATATTTTTAAAACGGAATTAAATGGGGAAAATACTAAGTCAGGTAGAAGGAAAAACAACAAATGAAACTTTGATGAAAAAAAAAAATCAAAGGAAACGGTGATTCTGAATATATGATAAAAAAAGAATTAGAAAGAAACTATAATTTCCATCTATTTCCGATTAAAAACCTCTCCGCTTTGTGGGTTTTACGAATAGTTTTTTTCTTTTTTCAAGTATGTTTATTTCTCTGGCATTGAATGCCTACATTTTCTTTTTCACTCCTCTCCTTTATTGCATACACGGTAATTTTCTGGAGGAGCTACTTGACATTACAAAGAAAGTTGGACTACTTCTTCAAGAATGGCCCAAATTCTCTTTAATTTTGTTTCCAAATGAAATATTCAACTTTTGAAAGCACAAATACAATTCAAATGACAATGTTATTAGCATCTAACTTATATTAATAATTACTTATTCTTGGATTCCATCTGGAAACTATAATCAATACCGGGTGGCTTTCGGTCAAAGGAATTACGACGGTTTCTCACTAAATGAATGGGCAATGAAAAATATACGAAAAAAATGAACTTATTTAAAATGCAATTTGTAATTGTCGATTAGATTTGAACTGAAATAAAAATTCCGAGTGAGACGAATCTGATGAGCGTAAATAAAACCTAGTTCCTCAATAATTCATAGGGAATGAGTTCATTCATTCGAATGTTATGAATTCGTATAGAACGTTAAGAGGAATGAAAAAGCCTGTGATCGATGCGCACACACATGATATGTACCGATACCGATATACACCCGCACAGCGGGAGGGGTCGTGGCGTATGTCGAATTTTCATGGTTAATTTATTAATCAATTTTCGGTGAAATGGTCCTGCCGCTGCATTCGAACGATGTTTCGCAACGGCTTTGTAACATATGTAACAATAACACACGTGAGTCTGTTTCACCGGTGAAACAGTCACATTAAGGGAAATTATCTAGTTCTGTACCAGCGCACAAAATGAGCGTTCACCATATTCATCATGAGGATCAAACACCAGAAACCACTCGTCACATTATTTCATCCAATTCACATTAAATTAAATTGCGAGCAAGAAAATGATATGGAACCCAAAATGTGTTACACACAATTGAGTGAATGAGAGTTGAGTTCATCAATATGTAATTTTGTATGGTATCGTTAGTTAGTTAGTTGTTGTCCGAACACAAAATGTTTCGTGACGAAATCCTGCGAAGGATTTTATGCGAGGGAAGGGCGAAGGGAGGAAGATATCGAAAAGCAAAATTAGCAAATTAATTTTGTCAGTTTGATTCGGAATGCGTCAAATATAATTGGAACTTGGATAAAGTTGATTCGAATGTCTGTTGCCAGTGATAACGATCGTTTGTGTTCGACGCAATTAAATTTTTCTACGTTAAACTGAACACATAACTCGTTTGTAAAAAAAAAATGTTGCATTTTTTCGGAATGACCACAAAAATTGTCCACATTTGAAACTGGCTTGAGTAGAAATTGGACTGTGAACCACACCTGAATTCATGTAAACGCAATTATTATGAACTCTAACTGAAAAAAAATCATTAAAAATACCATATTGAATGGTAAATTGTTCCATTAGAGCAACGAAAACCCCAAACCGCATATTTGATGTATAAAAAAAGAGCCGAAAAAATGCAGTTTAATCATTGTTTAAATGTTCATTACGGAAAATGTTTCGATAGACAGACGTGTGGTGTTCGGCGCTATCCTTTGAGAACACTCCCATGAAAAATAAAACAATGTTGGGCCAACATTGTTGGCCCCGCCAAATTGCATTCCAATAATGTTGAGTGTGTCGACCGTTATACTCTGTCCATGCGTTGAATCGTTAATTTATATGTTTGCCGGTTGAATTTATATGGAGCCAAGACAAAAATCGCCTTGACCAATAAATATAGTAAAATCATCCGAAACAACGTCATTAGGTAATGCACAATGGGCTTTGATACAACAAAGAACAATTACAAAACAAAACACCAGAAAATGAGAACAATCAATTTAAATCAATTTATCAGGTTCGATTACTTCCACAAATTGCTTTCGAAAATTATACATCTCAATTTTTTCGTTGTGTTGTTGTACACGTCAAGCAAATGACCAAGCAAATTTTACCCCCGACCACCGTACAATCGGCAAGCGTACAGATTTTCGACTCACCTACCGAATGCATTTCAGTGTGACCGCATGATGAAATGCACATCATCATCAACAATAACAACAGCAATCGATCAGCGTTGGCCTCGACTCTTCGATCGCACCATAAGATTTTTTACTATAAACGATTATTACATCAAATTCAATTTAGTGTTTATGCGCACAATTGCCTCTATTTGCTCATCAAATGTTACTTAAAAACGTTGGCACACGCGTTGCGCATATGTTTTCCTGGTCGATCTCTTCCATATAAGACAAGGGAAGCCAACATGATTTGTTCGGTTCTTGTTGTTGCTTTTCTTTCAAGAGCATTTGATGAGTTGCCCATTTCCGAACAAATAAATTAATGACCACAACACAATATTTGGGGATGGTACTGAAATTGTCGAAAGTGTCGATTGTCGTTAGCCAACGACTTGATATATGAATGAAATTGACAAAATATCTCAATGTTGATGAGAACTGAATGCGTTTGGGAATTGCAACTAAGCCGCAGTTACCACAGAAAAAGCGGCTGCGGAAATGGACGTTTTATAATGATACATTTGGGAAATTTAACAAAAATTGAACAGTTCACTAACTCACTAACTCTCCGTCTCGTTATCATCGAAATGAAACGAAATATTCCCGGTGTTAGTTTGTAGTCAGCCCACGCTTTTTCATTTGAAAAGTGCTCAGTTCCAATGTTTAATTGTTAGGTTGGCACACTCAAAGGGAGGATGTTTAATGGTAAGAACGACAAAGTTCAAAACATTTCCGAAAAAACTATCAAATTAGAGAGCATTCGAATATAGAAGTCTTTTCGAACGATTGTAGCCAACAAGTTTTCCATGAAACTTGCCGCCAAAGTTGAAAGCGGTTTGCTCCTCTCATTAATAAGTATTTTGCTTGATTTATTATTAAATTGAAAAAAAATTAAATAGAATAATGTATGGAGCACTTTCAGTTCACTAGTGTAAAACTTTATTATCAAAAGATTTTGAGTCAGAATACACGGTCAGTGTGAAGCCGCATAACAAGTGTGAAATGATTCATGACGCATTTTGTAGGTTTTATTATTGCTAAAATTCAACAACAGTAAATTGAATGAAAATGGCTATTTCTCATACATTTAAGCCTATTTCTCGGGGTTTAATGCTCATGAACAGTGGCAGCGATTCGATTCAATCAGCCACACTAAGAATGCTTTCGGCAAACAATCAGTGATATTAATGTCACTTGAATTAATTGATTGGATGCATACAAATGCAAAAAAAACATCGGTGAGTTCAAAATGTAAGTGTTGGCTGTAGAATAGAAAGAGGATTTCCACTTTAAGCATACATATACTGCGGCATTTATGTGCTTATCTTTTTGCAAAAAAAAAACAAAATGTGAATCGAGCATCGATGAATCGGTTTAATTTGGACTTGCAAACCGCTTTAATTTCGATTATTCGTCATCAGATAAGCATAAAGTGACCCGGATCACGGATCAGAGACGCCGGAACCATTTAAAAGCCGTTTTATGTTACGTGTCTTTTGTTTCGGAGAGACATTTTATATTGCCTACGGTTTATTTACCGTCGTGTGCCCGTCGAAATTGGTCAGACATATCGATGTCCGAACGGTTCTAGTGCATAAAACATGTGTTTCGTCAATTCGATATTCACCTCAATCATAACAACCACGATTTTGAAAATCAAAATAAAATACCCAACAAAAGGAAATCGAACGAAAAATTTATGCGGCACACACGTGACCAAAGTGTGGATCGGACGGCGGTCAGATAAGTTTTTCTATTCTATTCGGTATACGTTTGGTGCCCTGGACAAATGAACACACTGAAAACTATTTCCGATTAAGGTTTTCTTTTTTTTTTAAATAGCTTTCGTTGTCATTTCGAATATTGTTGTTCGTGAGAGTAAGCCGTTCGCTCGGTGCCCTTTTGTCGATGTATTATGCATATGTATGACACTCTGTTTCATGGACCTCATTGTGGCAGCGGTTTTCGAGTGTAAACATTGAAATTGCACCTTGGCCATAACATACATATAACGAACACTGTAAATCGTAATCGTATTATAGAATTTCCAGTATTTATTTTAACATTCGTGTGTTGCGAGAAGGTTCAATTGAGTCGATGTGAAGTGCGTTCTTCACAAGCTCATGCCAGAAGCGATCAATTAACCTTAAATCGCATTAAAAAAAAAAGAACTCTGCATATATTTTGACAAGAAGAAATATTATGACTTAATTAGGATTTATGGTGGTATTTGGTGCAATGTCAACACAAGATTTATTACTTACTCATGTCCAAATTGATTTCTTCGCGACTTATGTGCGGAATTTTATCAATTTTAGTGGCCAAACACAAAGAGAGTCTGTGAACACACGAGTTTAACCCTAATATCGTCATTCGCATGAATTGACGATGGCGAATCCATTTCGACCGACCAATAAATTTATCTGCAAATGAAAATCGACATCGATTTGCTAATAGAAGAAAGTGCGTTTCACCAAATTGGTTGCGGTAGAGTGAGCTTCGAAAAGGAGTGATAGCCAAGATGGCGGACGACGGAGACGATACAAAGAGCGCACAGAGCGCACAAAGGAACAAAAAACAACAACAACTTCCAAATGAAAGGAAATGAAGAATCGGAAATGAATCCAATTGCTATGTGAAATCGCGCCAACCCCCCCCAACAAACACTAGTTAATAATACACGTATTTCTTACCTTCGCCGCATACATTTTTTATACATTTTCCGTAAGACTAACCACCCGAATGCAAACAACGCTTCAGTAACGTTTCATCGAAATGAACAGAAAAAAAAAACAACAACCGAAACAAGCAACCAAATCCAATTCAAGAAGCACACACATACATATTCAAAGGTCGTTCAGCATACATCAAGCATAAAAGCTATCAAAGCCAATTCCATTTCGGCTCCCATTCCATTTTCTCCGGCATTTTTTGTTCTTTCTTCTTTATTTGTTTCTTTGTTCCCAAGCGAAATATTTTCTATTTTTCTTTTTCATTTCGGGGCATTTTTTCCGATCTTTCTTTTTGTATTTCACTTTCTCTGTCCGTATCAAGTAGAGAACTTGTTTTCTTCGTTCGGCGAACACATTGGGGGCAAAATGAATATCAAAAGGACTTCTGTTTTTATATTCGTATAAATTTTAGGAGGATTTTTTTCTCCGTTTTTTCTTCTTTCTTTTTTCACATTGCGCTTGGTTTTTTTTTTTTTTTTTTTTTCATTTTTGAGTTTATTTCTATTTGAATTTGTCTGCGTTTGTTGTGGGATACGTGCTGTAGTTGTTATTTTGTATGTGTGCATTGAAATGTATCTATGACGATCAAAATGATTGTAACGGTTCGGAAGAATGGAACACTTTTTTTCCGTTCGTCTTCCCGAAAAGGATTTGGACGACTAAACACCGAAAATCAAAACAATGAATATTTAACTTGGCAAAAGGAAATAACATACCAGCCAGTGCTATCAGTCATTGAGCGCACACACTCTATTAGCAAGTCAAGGGAGTCGACCAAGGCGGAGAAGACAACAACGAAAATAAATTCAGCGGAAAATACAATCGTCGATGTACCAAATGTCAGTTGTTGCGAAAGGAAATGGATCCAGCCAAAGTGAATGCGAACACTGAAAAAAAGAATATGGATGAAATCCGTAATTTTCGCCAGCTCAAAATGCTTCTCGTCTGAGCACCCGAAATGCTCGAAATTCGTAATTTACGATACATTTGTAGACGGTCATTTTAAGGCGAAGCAAAAAGCTGAGGAAAAAAAATACAAGACAAAACAGAGTAAATGAGGGATAAATTACTGAGTGCGCTGCGCTCCGTTCATTTGTCTGAAAAAAGAATTTATTTGTTTTGTTGGGTGCTTTTAGCACTAATATTGGCGCTGGCGAAGAGCTTGAGAATGAAATAGCCCTGTCTGTCGAATGTTGAAATATCGTTCTGCAAACGCAGAGCTATATATGTATATAAGTACATATATGTACGAATATATACACCGAGAGATTCAACCATTTTGTTTTAATATTGGTCTTCTACTTGATTTATTTGTGTGTGCTCGCAAAGCGAATCGTCTCTTTCGAGCGATGAGAATGCAAACACAAGCCAAACAGTAGCCTGAAAAATTGATAAACTTACTTAGATAATAAATTTTTAAATCAGCCATTAACTCAACTCACATTTTTTTTTTCTCTCTCTCTCTCTCTCTCTCTCTCTTTCTCTATCGCTCCTTCGTACCGTGCGATTTTTTTTCTTCTTTGTCGCCCGATCTGTTTGCCGTGCAGTAGTAATGCATAAGGAAAAAGAAGAAAATGGATTATTATCACACATGCATCATCATGACGCGTATCGAAGTAGGGAATTGAGCACATTCGAGCACAGTCTTTCCGATGGTGATATGTTTTTACAGGTAAGTGCTTTAATTGTTTTTGTTTGGTTTTTTATTTTGTTCACTCTCCGTTTCGAATCGAAGAGGTTGATTTTAATTTGCATCTTCGAGCGAATCCAAAAGCAATAAGTCAAAAAGAAGGGGACACAAAGATTTCCACTTGTATAACCACTGGCGATAATTATCGTTATACATTTAATGGGAATCTTATTGAATTTCATTGAACAACAGAAGGCAATGGAAAAAATGCTACGCAAGAAAAAAAAAACAAGCAAACAAAGTTTTAACATGATTCAGTTCAGAAATGTACGCAATTTCGAGATTAAAATACGTTAATCTATCTCTTTTCATCAGCTTCATGCAAAATGGCGGGGTTAAACAAAGTTAAATAATGTTGTCACATTTACGATTTACACTCGTAATGTAGATACCCAATAACGATATACGTATTTGTCGCCTGTATCGAGCTGCGTTTTGCATATATTTTCCAATCGAGTAATTCATATATGCATTTAATTACGGCGAGAAAAAAAAAACAGCAAGTAGGAGTTGCACAACGATCGAAGACAAATTATAAACCACCAGTCAAAACCGATGCGAACGAAAAGGTGCTACGTTATGTTACACTGTTACAGTCGTCGTGCATATCGATTAGTCGACGGTACACTTAAACACTCAATGGATTTTCATGTAATTGCCTGCCATTAGTTTGCCAGTAAAAACGGCTCCAATTCTTCAAACCCATTCCAGAATGCAGTAGTAATGTTGGGTTAACCCAACAACACATGCATTCAATGCGATGTATGCAATTAAAACTCTCCTTTAAGCCAAACTATGACCAAGATGAATGATTATTTGCGAATCAAGAGGACATATGTTGACGGGATATATGACTCGCTGACGCTGGTCAATTCGATGCCCCTACAAAATCACGCCATTTTTGGCGACTAATTATGGTTTCTTCGACAATTTTAACCTGTTGCTGTCGCGTGGTCAAAGCAACAACACATTTACATCGGCTTCCGAGCCATGTAGCTAGCAACAATTCTAACCAGCGTCAAATCACCCGAAATGCCCAATTGTAACCGCATTACATCATATCGCAGAGCACATTAACATAACAACTATGTTTGATATGGCATTTGACATGAAACAATTATATATTCCAATGAAGTGCCATGCTGAAATCAGCAGCTGCCAACTTATTGGGAAATCACGCATTTCGTCTTTCTTTCTCTCTCTCTCTCTCTCTCTCTCTCTCTCTCTTTCTCGCTTGCTTCCCAGGCGCACATTAATTTGCGATCGAAAACCGGCAATTGAAGTGTACACACCGTTTATTAGCAACTAAAAATGCACCAAGAAAACGCTGAAAATCTCGATGTAATTTTGAATGCATTGCATTAAAAGACATCAATATAACACATTAGCAATGTACAATGTCGCGCGCGTATGTGCTCAAACTGGGATTTTTTTTCCCCAGTTCCTTTCAATATCCTTCTATTCGCCATTGCGTGCAGATCGTAAGCTTTCGATTAAATGTTTTATTATTATGAGGTGCTCTTTAAACTTTGTCCAAGTCCGTGGCTTCGAGTTATGTATGTGTGTGAGCGTTCATTTGCTCGCTTGCTCGTCACTTGTAAGTGATAGTACCGTCGAGGAAAACTCAAACATGTAACTTAAGTGGTTTGAAAGGCTAAACGCGTTCATCAGTAACTAACCATAGAACACCATCAAAGAAACCTGAAAAATTATAATCGACCAAATCACGCTTCTACCATTCAATTTTCCAGAGCGTGAGCGCACGCTGACGGACACCGATGCAAACCTGTTTGATATGCTGAATCTTTTATGCATTTGAATCGCAAAATTTGCTTCGTCCATGACATAAAATCGTAATAGACGTTTAACGTTTTGTGAAATGGAAAAGTGAACAGAAAATGAACTGGAATTGATCGGGATTCAAGAGGCACCCACGTTTACCACGCAAAACGCCACTTTTAAATTTAGATTTTCTTCTTCATTTTTTTTTATCCTTCATAGATCTCCTCCAGCAAAATGGATTGATTTACGTATTCAATTGAAAAAAAGTTTATTGAGAATGAAGATTTTTTCATGGCAGAAATATTCTTTGCTGTTGTAGAAATTGGATTTAAAATCAAAGCTGTGGAAACAGTGAACGCCAATTATCACTATTTTTCATTCAAAATATGTCTCGCGGCAAGACCACTTACTCTACTCATTTATAAGTATACTCTCTCGAAATGACAAACGATCTCTTCCGCCTGAACCAATGACACCAATTGATGATGAGCGGGCATCGAAAATCAAGATCATATCAAAAGTTCGTTCCTTAATTCAAGAGTAAATGCAAACGATTAGTGCTTCTACTTCTCGGGAAAAAAATTCACTCTCTCAAATTAAAGGTTATACAATACACTGTATAGTGTATATATGAATACATTTTGATAGATATCTGCAGCCTATATTATTCTTTTCTTATGAATGAAGAGATGTAATCGGTAATCACAAACGAACAAATTCGAATCAAATGATGAACCGAAAAAGAAAACCATGATTAGATTAAATGACCAGCATTTAAATTGATGATGGTTTTCCTGTGTTTTTGTTGCCTTGTCGGTTGAAACCATATTGGCGGTGGAAAAAAGTGTGCGTAAATAGCGAATTTGTCAATTACATGCATAAATTGATCAAGATTTTACCATTCGATGTATTTGATCCAAAGAATTTTGTCGCTTTATTCACTGTTTCAGCGGATAGTTTTCACAAGAATGTCTCCCTGTAACAAAAAATGAAGAAACATATTTTCGTCTGACATTGATTCCGAACGTCTGCCCAAAAAAAGTATTCAGACAAAAAGACAGTAAAATGTTGAGAGAGAGAGAGAGAGAAAAAAAAACAAAAAAGAAATACATCACCTAATGTGATTTTAATAATCATTGCACGTGGAATGAGATGTCTGGTGATTAAATGTATCCATATCAAAAGAAAACGGAACAAAGCACCGGGCGATTGCCTACTGTTGTGGGCTATTGATGACCGCGTCGCTGAGTTTTTTTCTGTTTTGTTTTCAAACCGATGCAATGTGTTTGTGTGAATTTATGGGCCAACGACGCTAATTTGGTGTAAGATTTATTTGATATCATGATGCCAATGACCACATTGAATAACCCAAAAATTAAAAGTAAGCAGCCAGTCTTTTGTGGCACATAACAATGAAAATGAATACAGTTTTGTTTTGAGAATTTCAATCGAACAATCATGATATGCATGCATCCAATATTTATTGAATGTATTCAACTTTATCAAAATATTTCAATAAAATCATTCATCAAGTAGTTCTATTTGTTCGTTATCACGTACTTATTATCAAAGTGCTGTGAAATTTTCACCGGAATTGCTTCATTCAATTGGAATTGGGTCAATTCCAATGAATTTTGGTTGCGTGCGAAAATCACAACGAATTTGACAGTTGACACGGAATAACTGCTATTTCATTACAACTTTGTTGATAAGCCATCATTTACATTGAATACAATCTCCGGAGTCTTTACTTAATATATATTGCTCGAAATAAAAAAAAAGAGATACTATGAAATGATATCTTTATCGAAAAAAAAAGAGAATCGAAATCAAACCGATTCATATATATCTAATAATTCACTTTTCAATTTGCTTCACTCGATTTCTATCACAAAGAATTGTTCAGACAATGCCAAACAACAACAACAACTGATTTCAACCATTCAAAAAGAAAACAATTAAATCAAACATTGAATGAATACACACACACAGACACACAAAAAATTGGTGTAATATTCATTAAGTGGAGCATTTATAATAATAGGCAATATAGATATTTGTATCATGTGCGCGTAAGGCACTGAATAATTGAGTTAGTACATAAATTGAAATGTGAGAATGCGAATCGTAATATTTCATTTGACTTGAGTTTTGTCGATTTATTTATGATCATGATGTGTTTGTTTGTGTGCGAGGGAGATAGAGAAAATCAATGATCAGTTTATTTACGTGCTGTATTTCATCGAGATTTATTCGTGCAATTATTATATTCTTTCGATTGAAAATGAATTGGCAGCAATCGCATCATCGTTTTTTTTTTTTTGTGATCCAGAAAATCAATGGCGCACACAAAATGCTTTGCGCATTGGAAAGGAAAGCATCGATTATTTCGTTTGAACTACCAATGCGTACCAAATTATCAATTACATTTGTTAAATTGGTCGGAATAAATGATGTTAAAACACGGCCCGCTGATGATGGCGATTCACACATTTGTTGTTCGGTGATATTTAGACATTTTGATGGTTGTCATTCGTCACTCACTTTACAGTTTAATTATTGAACGGTTTAATCAGCGTTAATTCAATTATCGCCTTTCGACACGGACAAATCGTAATTGAAAATTTTCTTTTAGTAATGCGATAAAATAAACATTGCATTAGCAAAATGTGATTCACAACAGTTCTGAAATTCTTGTGAACGAAAGGTTAATTCGGACAAACTTTGTAGCCGTCGGTGAACTGTGCCGACACAGCAACAACATCCATACCAAAAAACACTTATACGGTTCGCCATAAATAAAGCCAATAAAAAATTTCAACCAACAGCAAATGCTCACCCGATCTCTTGCATACTTTCCTTTTTTTTCCACGTCAATAATTCATTCGATATTTCGTTCGGGCGAAAAATTTGCATAAAAGTTCTTTGAGCCAATTCGTCTACCCGCTAACCATAAACACAAACAATGTAACGACAGCCTTGCCACATACACATACAAACACAGAACCAAATGCCAGCGACGTCGACGACAACAGCAGCAGCAACAATAACATCGAGCCAAAAATAACTACTTTCTCTGAAATGCGGAGCAACCACAATCAATGAAAAGCCATATTTCTGCTTATTTATTGGCTGAAAGCCATAAAAAAAATACCCCATATGGAAAAAGGGGAGCCGTCTGCAATCAAACTTTGGAAATAGAAGAATACGATAAGGAATTTATACCCTGCCTTGTTATGCGATAATTCTTTTTTACATTTTTGATGTTAACTACTTCGCTACCCCCGAAAAATAAAACACAACAACTTTGTATCAAAGTCTTTTTTTCAGTTCTATTTAACTTTTTTGTTTTGTTTTGTTGTCGAGTCAGAGTTTTTCGTAAAATTCCATTCAAAAAACTAAATTGGCCAATCAACGCAGTAGGTTTCATTACCTCATTCGCTGTGGTTCGAATTGACAAAAGCCAAAGTAATGTATTTTGTAATATTTGTAGGCAAATGAACAAAAAAAAAAAGAGAGCGAAATGAGTCAATAAAAAAGCACTGAGAAGGGATCGCTATTGAATATAGTCGCATATGCGTTAATTTGCATACACACAAGTATGTTGGAGATCCCATAAAATCGGCCAAATGCATTTGATGTGCGTTGTGTTTGGTTTACGCTTTGTGATTATTCGTATAATTTGCAGTTGGCGCTGAATAAATGGACGCTGATTTAATTTTAATTTGAACCCAAATCAAGCTAACCTATTTTCTTTCGTGTTTGTGCGTGTGTGTTTTGTGATCAACTTTCCATATGCTAATTCGATTACATAATATATCGTCCAATGTTTTGAGCAACATGCAGATGCGAATTAAATCAAAGGCCAACAAAAGAGACATGGCGAATTCTCCTCACTTTGTCTATTCAATTTTCGTTTTTTTTTGTTCACACACCATCCAGATGGTAATGTCTCAATATGCTACGCCAGTCAAACCTCGTGGCGACAAATGAACTAGCAGCAAGTTTATTGAACTTTTAGTGACCAACAGTGATTATATGCAATTGTTTGCGTTTTTTTTTCTCTAGCAATTTAATAAATCATCGTCAATTTCACCATTGTATTTCTATTATCTCAATACTGGAATCAACATATGACACGCATTTTTTTTTCGCGGGAAATCATTTCAAATTATCGAAATATCCGTTCATATTTTTTTCACTCTCTGTCTCGCTAAACTATAGAATTCGTTTGAAAAATGAAATTGTGTATTTTTCTAGGAAATACTCAACATAATGGAATTGATTAATATCGTTGGGCGGCTCAAAATTGGTCTTTGTGTCGCCGATCTGTCGAATTGATATTTATTTGTATGTACTATTTTCGTTTGATGAGTTAACATACGATATTTGTTTCTATTTCAGGCTCTAAATGGGTTTCTCATGATATTGACCTGCGATGGCGAAGTATTCTTTGCTACTCACAGCATCGAAAGTTACTTGGGTTTTCATCAGGTGAGTTCTAAATGCTAGAACAACGAATTGAATCATTACAATTTAAATATAGCAATAAAGGGAATGCAATTTTAATGGACTTGATTCATTGCAACTGGAAATTGAATGAGTTTCATACAGATGCGATATTGATGATCTAGTTTGATTCAAAATGAATTGCTTCGAATTATTTTCCGACTTACAGAATCAATTACAATCTAGATAAAAATGACTGGGCGTCGAAAGACAAAAGTTCTGTGGATTTTTCCATTTTTAATTAGTTTTCTTCCTCGACGAGGACGACGACGACGGCAAGAATTCATTTAGCCAACTTTTGGTGCAAGAAAAAAAGAAGGTGCGCGAGGAAAGAAGCAGTCAGAGAGAAAGCAAATATGAAATGCAAATAAATCGGATGGCTGAAGATTTATTCGTGCACGTGTAGTTCGAATTGAGTTAGGCGTGCTGAGACAAATTTCGTACAAGGCGAACGAATTTAAAAAAAAAAACAAGTAAACAGAAACAGAATGGAAAACGGCTCGTTCTATCCAGTAGATGGGCCCGAAAGTTTGTTCTGCATACAACTCAATTTAGTTGTAATCGATTTGCTTGTTTGCATGAAAATGATAAACGGTGTTTGCAGTACACTTTGGGATCGACCGAGATTTAACTTTAAGACGAAATGGATCTTTCTGCAGGACCATTAAGCTAACTGCCGCAAATTTGCAGTCACACACAGAATGCACCGTGCACACGAGTACATTGAATTTCCACTGGGCTACAGTCAACGGCGAACACAGAAAAGCAAATGAACAGCAAGGCGTAACGATCACCAAACGAATGGCGCTGTATGCATCTGTGTAGTAATTGTCGATAATTTATGACTCGATCATGTGGTCCCATCAATGACTTTTGCATTTTACATACGTAGTATGCATCCAGTACAAACGGCAAACCCGAAATTCACACAATGATACGAGCATCCTGCTGCGTATCGTCTGCTTTATCTTGTTAACGATTTTCAGCGTTTTGCTCTTCGTTTCATTGAAATTGCATTTTTAGACGATTTATTCGTTGTAATGTTAATTCGAATATAAGTTGCGATCTGAATTCTTATTGAAAATTTTATGAACAACATTCAATTTTATGGTATTTTAAAATGTGTCTCTTCTCGTTTTGTTTCGTTTCAGTCGGACATTGTGCACCAGTCGGTAAGCACTTTGATTAACACTAACAACAAACTGTATACGATTTCAAAGAATTTTTCTCTTTCAGGTGTATGAGCTGGTCCATTCGGAGGATCGTGAAGAATTACAGCGACAATTGTTATGGAATTCATTTCTTCCAGCTGATGCAGCTGGAATGCCATTGAATGAAGCATTATCACCTGATAAATCGGTCTATTTGGAGCGCAGTTTTACCGTACGCTTTCGATGTTTGCTTGACAATACGTCGGGATTTTTGCGTTTGGATATACGTGGTCGTGTTAAGATTTTGCACGGGCAAAATCGCAAAACCGAAGAACCTCCATTAGGATTATTTGCATACTGCACACCATTTGGCCCCCCTAGTTTGATGGAAAGTATACCTCAGAAGGAGAATATGTTTAAATCAAAGCACAAACTCGATTTGTCACTTGTGTCGATGGATCAACGCGGCAAAATGATTCTAGGTTATTCAGACGGTGAATTGGCCACAATGGGCGGCTATAGTTTAGTGCATTTTGATGATTTGGCTTATGTTGCTAGCGCACATCAAGAACGTATGTTTCAGTTTTCTGTATAAATCGCTTTTAATGGATGGTCTTGATCGAATTGAAATAAATAATAATTAACGTATTTTATCGCATTTTGTGTTACAGTTCTAAAAACGGGCGCCTCTGGCATGATTGCATATCGATACCAAAAGAAGGACGGAGAATGGCAATGGCTTCAGACCAGCTCTCGACTAGTTTACAAGAATTCAAAACCAGACTTTGTTATCAGCACACACCGCCAATTGATGGAAGAAGAAGGAAAGGACTTATTGGGGAAACGCACCATGGACTTTAAGGTTTGTAACCAGAATACTCGACTTTTCAATAATTTGGCTTCAATTATTCTCAAACACATCTACAGAATAATTTTAATCAACAATTTTTAATTTAAAAAAAAAAACAGGTTAGTTATTTGGATACTGGATTGGCTTCGACTTACTTCTCGGAGGCGGATCAGTTGGTTATGCCATCGAGTGGATCACCAAACTCTTTATCTCAAACATCGGCAGCAACGCCGCAAAGGCCTGCGAGACGGTATAAAACTCAATTACGTGATTTTCTATCGACATGTCGATCGAAGCGTAAACTCCAGCAAGCACAGCCACAGCATCAATCGAATTCAAATATGGGCCAAGTGAGTTGACATGGGAAAACGCATTTTTTTTTTTTTTATTAAAAATTGACTGAATGATTTTATTTTTCCATACGTAGATAACTCCTCCAACACCAGTGGTGGAATATATACCAGATGCGGCTGCGATCTCGGCCGCCTACACAAATCTAAATCCGATGTATGCAACGTCACCGTATCCATCATCGACGGACAATCTGTATATGACTCCTTCGGTGCATTCATCGAATTTTTATCCAGTCACAGAGAATTTATATCATCAATATCGCTTGCAAGGTGTGAGCGGTTACTATCCGGGTGACTATCACCATTCATCGGTGCCAACGTCATACGTAGCAAACGGATTTTTGCCGTACGACAGCTATGGCATCTCAACCAAAGAAGAAAAATGGCAAGATGGCGGAAAATATTATCCAGGTCATGATGTAACTAGTCGTAGCATGTACTCGGAGTATGGCAGCCCAACAGGTCATTCACAGGTTTGAATTTGAATAATGCTGGAATTGCTCGAACCATTCAGCAAGGCTTGAACTCATATTTTCTATTTCAGATTATCCAATCAACATTGAAAACACCTAAAGCATCGCCACCGAACATGGATCCCGTTTCCTGTTCACCAGGCAATCACTCGCCAGCGCACAGCGCTAACAGCACCAACAACAATAATAATAGCCGAAATGATGCTGGTGAGTTTTCTCTTTGAAAATCTCTTTGTCCACCACTCGTCCTCACGATGGAAATCAGAACTTTTGGGGGGAAAATAGTAAGATCATTTGTATGTTTCAGGTGTCCTAACATCAAACAATGTTACCAATTCTTCCAATGCAAACGTTACCAACGGATCGAATTCGAATAGCAATAGCACATTGGCAGTCACACCGAAAATGGAACCATCGCCACCAACAGAGCATTATGAGAGGCAAACCGTTTTAATGTGGGGTACATCGAGCCATAATAATTCCACGAATCGTTCACCTTCGGCATCTACGCCCACTTCAAATGGACTCTATCCAACGGAAAACAGTCACATGAAACTATCTAATCAGATAGTGTTGTCGCCAAGCGAACAACAGCAGCATTCGCATCATAATTCGTCGCAATCTGGCGGTCATATGAAGTGGTCAGAAGGTGGATCGACAAAGGAAATACCTGTAAGTGCCGGCGTTCCACTTTATCAGATCCATTCGCATCAAACCGACTCGGCATCGGCCGCAGTTGATGCTTCATCCATGTATGCACACGTAGCACATTCTCCGCACCTAACACATCACTCGTCTTCGTCGGTGGCTGCATCAAGCGGTGGTCACATTGTGTCGCCCGAGCACAGTAGCGCTACACCGTCGCAAAACCATCAACATGTGACACAGCAAACGATTGGCAGTAGTTGCGAGGTATGGAGTCCTGCCTACTCGCAATACCAATATTTCACTTATCACCCAGCTCCACAGCACGCAAACACTCAGTGAGTGTCAAGAATTTTTGTTTTGTTTATTACGCCTCTCAGTCTGTCTGTCTATCTCTTTCTCTACCATTGTCTATCTTTGTTTTTATCTATATTTTGTGTTACTTTGATTTTAGTCACACTTTCACGATTTTTTCTTGTTAGCGTTTGTGATTAATTTACATTGACCAGCAAAATATTCACGAAACTAGCGTTTTTTCATGTGTGATTTCACTATTGTTCTATTTGTAAAACATTAGCACTAATTAGCTTGTCTTGTTTTTCGTGTCATTTGATGATTTGTTCTGATGGGTTTTAAATTCAAAATCAGGTCATCATCGATGTTGGTCGATACCAACCAATCACATTGTCCATCGCGCAGCAACGGTTACATGGATCATCCTGCAGTCCACCACCATCATCAACAGCACGGCACCATATCGCCAATCTCACAGCTCACACAGCTGTCGCATACCCAGTTGTAAGTTCACAACACATCCAACCCAATGCTTATTAAGCCACACACAACACACACAAATGTATACAGAAAAATTGATTTGCTCACATTTGCACCATTTTTATTGCAGCCATCCAACGCGTACATCGATCACGCGAACGGGAGTCCTTTGCTGTCCCTCTCTGAGGTGACAAACACAATGACACTTTTAAATCAATAGACATGCAATATTGTGGACCGGTGAACGATCAACAATGCTAATGCACCACGTTGGAATTCCGAATTCGGAACGCAATACACTATTTATCATCCCAATTGTGAAAGGAAGAAGTAATCATCATGTTTTTTGTTTGTTAGAAAATTAAGCGAAATTGCAAGAAAATCCATTCTATTGGTACAGTTTAATGGGAATCCCAGTTTGTTTTTCTAAGTAATCCTTTTCGTGTGCAATTGTGTATCTAACATTTTAAAAATTAATTACTAGGATTATTGTAATGTAACATGTACGCATAAATTTTTTCCCTCATTCACGCATCCTCTTATCAAACATGAACACTAAA
Organism: Sitodiplosis mosellana; assembly: GCF_009176505.1. Classification (NCBI taxonomy): domain Eukaryota; kingdom Metazoa; phylum Arthropoda; class Insecta; order Diptera; family Cecidomyiidae; genus Sitodiplosis; species Sitodiplosis mosellana. The sequence goes on along the minus strand of NW_022595244.1, from coordinate 20,460,367 downwards.
TTATTATATGAGAAAAGAGAGAAAGAGAGATGTTCGCAAACCTAAGCACAATCATAGAACCAAAAGGAGGACACACAACACAACCACACAAAATCTCAACGTTTATTCAATGAAAAGATCCTTTTCAAATTACTTCTTTGAAGAAGAAAATTTCGGATTGTTATAAATAAATCAAAAACATCTTTGAAACTTACATTGATACATGATTTTTTTTTTGTAAAATAAACTCCAAATCGAGAGAGAAAAAATTGATATTCCAATTGCTACGTTAAATCACTTGGATTTGAAACATGTACTAAAATCGACATCGGCACTTTTTCAGAAAAATATTGTAAGATTCTACTATTTATTAGCTAAGCTAAGAACTTTATTGTAATTCAATGCGAAACGAAACATTAATTTTGATTGTCTAAAAAAAAATTACTATTTAAAATCAATGCATGAATGAAAAAAAATTTCCCTTTAGATAAATTATCCGAAAACAGTGTACATATTTTAAATGAAATTAGCCGCCAATATTACTATTATCAAAAACATCATGCGATCATCATTTAATAACTGTGTTTCTGTCTCAGCATAAAAAATATATATAGTATATATAGACATAGCCGCCCCTCAGAAGAATGAAACAAAACGAAAGCAACATATCCCGACATAATGAAAAAGATAGAGAGAGAAAGAAATGAAACAGTATTTTATTTTTAATGACCCCAAAAAATGAAATATGAAATGTAATACATTATTATAATTTTTCTTTTCTGTGATAACCAAAAATACGACATACAACTGAAATATAAACCACACGAGACAACAACCATAGAATTATTGACCATAGTCCATATACTATAAAACAAATAGCGCAAAAGTGATTGACTTGATGTTTTAGTTTCTTTGCGCGATTTACTCTCCCCCCCCCCTTTTTTCGTTTGGAAAACTGATATCATTCAATGACACAAATACATCCAATACCGATTGCCATAAACTGATATTTTCACGTTGCCAATTTTATATACCACAATCAAGCTGCGATTTCGACAAAGCGCAAAGAGAATTATAAACTCAATGTCAACTCACTCGAATTGAAATTTTATCACACACACACACACACACACACACACACATATATAGTGAGAAATATACAAAAGAAAACAATAGCTAAGTCATTGAATAAACCCTGATGCATTTCATCCATTCGTCGAGATGATAAACAATAAATTACTACTGGATTTCTCCGCATTTGCTATCCAAATACACACAACTTTTAGATGAAATAAATGTTAATTTAAGAGAGAATGAAAAAAAAACGCCGCAAACTATACTAAATACATGTTGACTTATTATTGACTCTCGTTCATTCGTCGAAATTCACCAGAAACAAATATCAAAATGATCAAGTCAACTTGAACTATTTTTCAAAACGACACACAAACCCACACATACAATGTTAAACACTTCAATCGAATCAATTAAAAGAGAATAATATCAAAAACCAATGGAAAAACAACCTGAATGACATAACGAATACTAAGGCTCTGAAAGATCATGGTTTCGAAGGAACACAACAATGAAACTTTATATATATATCGATAAATCTAGTCCTTCTTGTGTATGTATAAACAATTAAATTAGTTTAAACAAATAATAACATTGTAATTTTTATTACATCTTTGAATTGAATTAATTAATAAAAAGTAACGCATATTACTACAATTAAATATATCCAAACATTTATTTATTTATATTTTTTTGATTTATTGATTTTCTTCTTATTTTCTATCATAAAGAATTTTGTATTTTCATTGTGACATACATGTTCGTTATTATTTTTTTTTAAACAGCCATTTGCTATTTGAACATTCTCGGCAACATGCGGATTATTCATTGGAATTATACAGTGTTGCCACATGAAGGACGAGTTCAAGAACAAAGTGCAGTTTGATGACAGTTCACATCAACCCCGTAAATGACAGCAGATTTGATTTAAAAGTATTCATCGTAACATATGAAGAAATAAAGAAACGATCAATCAGAGTTGAACCTTGACGTGAATATAACAAAAATTCGAAATTTTATTCAAAACGTGCCAAACATTTTATAATTGTCGAAATGAACTACAATTCGTTACCGTATAAAGTTGAATATTCTGTTGGTGAGCAGAATTGTAAAAAATGTGAGAAAAAGATTCGATCAGGAGCCTTGAAAATAGCCATTATGATGCAGGTAATAGAAAACAAGAGTTCACACAAAATAGAACATTAACATAGTTGGAAGATTTTTCAATGGAAATTCTATTGAAAAGTGTGAGTATACTTTGTATTGATGACATTCAATTTCTTGTAATATTTTCACTGTCCAGTCCGAAGACGACGACTGTCAATATCCCGTGTGGTATCATACGAAATGTTTCTTCAAAGTCCGTTTGCCACAAACCGAAGCCGCTTTTGATGGATTCGCTAAACTGCGCTATGCCGATCAACAGTCAATAAAAGTGCAACTAGGTACATTATCATCAATCCTTTTTTCGTAAGGAAAGTCTCTTTAAAGAACCATTTGTCATTATGTCAGGTAACGTTGAAAACGAATTGAAAACTGTTCAGAAAAAACAACAGGAGAAAGCAAAACTACCCGATTTTCATATCGAATACACAAGATCGGAACGAGATGCATGTACGGGATGTAAGCAAATGATTCGTGTGCCCGAACTGCGTGTAATGAATGTACAGTATGTAACCGATCTGACGGTTGAAAATTTTTCATTTGGTGGCAAGGCGACATGGTATCATATTCCATGTTTTGTTCGTTCAAGACATGATTTGGGGTGGTTAGAATCAGCTGAATCATTACCTGGATTCAAACGGCTTTCAGAAGATGATAAACAAATCGTTAAGAAACAAATTCCGTAAGTGTACTAAGCGTCTCAAAATTAAATATAAATTCATTTATTAGTTAATTGAGAAAAATTCGATTCGTAAATTAGGATTATAAAGCGAAAGTTCTATACGTCAACTGTCTGTGGTGATGCAAACTCGTCCGAGCTGGAAAAACTCATTGAAACTCAAAATCATGAATACTATACACTTTACGATAAATTGGCAAAGAACGTTTCCAAAAAAGAGCAAATTGAAATCTTGGAGAGAAACTCACAATTGGTGCCCAAAACTAAAACCGAGGTTAGATTAGGCTGACAAATTAATTCCTTAATCTACACGACTCCATTTGTTTCTCAACATGATTTTCCATTTAGATTCTTCATCAGTTGACCGATACTCTTTACTTCGGCGCGCTGCAATATTGTGCTAAATGCTACATAGGGACAATGTTTTTCAACAACACCACATATTCTTGTTCGAATTACACATGTTGGGGCAAATGCAATAACGACGTAAAAGAACCAAAACGACGTAGCGCTTATGTTGGTTATCAACTCCACAAAAAGTATCCATTTTTGCCAATATCATCACTTGTGCGCACTCGTGCATTACATCATTTTAGGTTTGAAGACGAAAATGGTGTTGATTTGGTGAATGTGTAAGTTGATCGACTGTGACTTTGCGTTTTTCGAGTCTCATAACTTTTTTTTTTTTTAAATTATTTTTAAGGTCATACAAAAATCCACCACTTTTCAATATGGAATTTACATTAATTGGTAAACTTAAAATGTCGCGCAAAGATATCGAGAGCCTAATTAAAAAGAGTGGAGGTCGTATTGTAAATGGAATCCATGATAAACTTGCTGCTGTAATTTCGAATCAAGAAGAAATTGAAAAGATGAGTTCGAAAATGACTGAGGCTAAAGCATGCAACGTTCAAGTAATTTCAGAAGATTTTTTATCCCAATTGGAGACTGTCGATCCGTTTAGCTACATTATCAGTTGTAGTCTGAGTGATTGGGGAGGAAATGTATGTTGAATCAATGAAGTTTTGAATAGACAATTTCATGGCATCTAAATTTAAATTTTCAGCCATATCTTCGTATCGAACAAAATGTTGTAAAGTCCAGGAGAGAAACAAATTACTATACAAAATCATTACCGGAAAAAATCACAATTAAATTGAATGCCAACAACGATCAAAATCTGGTTGATGCTGACAGCGGATTACAAGAGGAAGCCCATATTTACTGTGGCGAATGGAAAGGGAAGCAATTTAAGTACATCGTTGTTCTCGGCCTTGTTGACATTCAATATAATAGAAATTCATATTATCGGATGCAATTGTTAGAAGCAAATGACCTTAAAACGTATGTTGAATTTATTGTGATGGAATTGATCAACTCTGATTTTATCAAATAAAATCGTTTGTTTTTCATTCAAGGTATTGGATATTTGAGTCATGGGGAAGAATATCGACGGTAATTGGCAGCAAATTACTCACTGTCTATCCAACCGTAGAGGAAGCTCGTGCAAAATTCCATGCTCTTTACTTGGAGAAAAGTGGAAACGAATTTGGAAAATTAACTTATGGTTATGGTTACAAACAACCAAATAAATTTTACCATTTGCAAATCGACTTTGGTCTGACACAACAGATGCCCAAGAAGTATATTGAAACGAAACTGAGTCCGTCCATCTATCAGCTCATGTCATTGATTTTTGATACGAAGCATATGAAACAGATGTGCTGTGACCTTGACCTCAAGCAAATGCCGTTAGGTAATATTGATTCGAATCAGATTCACTCGGCGATGGGGGTTCTCAAGGTTATTGCCACATTAATCACCAATAACGGAACGCTTGGACAGCTCCGAGATGCCTCAAATCAGTTCTACACATTGTTACCACATGGATTTTCCGTTAAAAGGCCACCAATTATCGATTCCATCGACATGGTCAAGGCAAAGAATGAAATGTTGGAGAGTTTGCTCAACATGGGCGTAATCTATGGCTTTTTGGAAGGTGAAAATGGCGAAAAAACTAATCCATTAGACGCTTGCTACGAGAAGATGAAAACTGGAATCCATCCAATCGATAAAACTGCCATTGAATTTAGAAAAATCTGTGAAATTGTACGTAATACGCACGGGGCATCACATAATTTATATACTCTGGAAGTGATTGACGTGTTTAAAGTTAAGAGAAAACGAGAAGATATTCGTTCTCGTACATACAAACAACTTGAAAACCACCAAATGCTTTGGCATGGCTCTGGTGTGACCAACTTTGTTAGTATTCTGTCCAAAGGCCTGCGAATCGCACCAAAAGAGGCTCCGTCCACCGGCTTTATGTTCGGCAAGGGAATTTACTTCGCGGATATTGTCAGTAAATCAGCAAATTATTGTCATCCAACCTACGGAGATAACATTGGTTTGATGCTGTTGTGTGATGTTGCATTAGGAAAAAGTCGGAATCCAAAATACGCAGCAAATTTGAAAGGTCTGCCGAATGAAATTGAACAGTCGGTTAAGGGTTGTGGCCAAACATTTCCAACCGAATATTCAACGCTTGATGGTGTGAAAGTAGCAGTTGGTGGTCTTCAAAAAGCCGATTTTCCCACAGCTCTACAGTACAACGAATACGTTGTTTACGATATTTCACAAGTGAAAATGAAATACTTGGTCAAATTAAAATTTAACTACAAAAAATGAACAAATAGATAGTCAATTGTCAATTGTCAATTTAATTTCCAAAAATAAAAATCGTTGAATTAACGAAATTATCGCATTTGAATTCAATTCCCATTCGTACTACGAACCAACCGTGTTTCCCGATGCAACGAAAACAATTCTGTCAAGCGCCAAATTGTAGGCAACCTGTTAACATATTGAACATAAACAAAGTTTGACAGTTCACCGCGTTCAAATGCATGACAGCAAACAGATAATAACAGTATTATAAATGAGTGTTTGCTGAACGCACGTACTAACCAGTCATAGATTCGTCAACACACAAACGACATGCTTTTTATAGACTGCAAACATTTGTGTTTGTGATTATAGCTTTGTAATGCTCGTTTCCGACGAATTGTTCGTTCCAACAATCTGAATTTTTGTGATAGCCAAATGAAAAAGTGCCAAATATGAACAATTCACTACCGTACAAAGTTCTTTATTCTCCCGGTGATACATGCTGTAAAAAATGTACCAAAATCATTCAACCCAATCGATTGCAAATGGCAATTATGATTCAGGTAATTCATATTCCTCGGAAACATAAAAATTCTTGAATTTGACCAATAAAAATTTTAATTAAATTTCAATAACCAAATATCAATTTCAACTGCTTCAGTAGCACCGAATTGCAAAATATTGTGAAATTCATATTCGATCATAACCTTTCATTTGCTAATCAAACTTTTTCCACTTCATTTCATTTGTTTTGGTTTCGTTTGATTTAGTCGGATGACGACGATTGTCATTTTCCAGAATGGTATCATATGAAGTGTTTCTTCAAGACGTGTCTACCTCGAACAGAAGCCGCATTTGACGGTTTTGCCAATCTACGCTACGAACATCAACTCGCGATAAAAGTGCATTTAGGTTAGGATGCGTAAAATGTATTTTGTCGGCGTCATTTTTCAATTCATTCGTTTACTCTTTCAGGCACATTGGAAATCGAACCGGAAATTGAAACCATTCGAACACCAAAGTTACCCGATTTTGGCATTGAATATGCGAAAAAAGAACAAGATTCATGCGCAGCATGCCAACAAAAAATCAAAAAAGATGAAATACGCATAATGAACGTTGCCTACGACATAAGTCGGAATACAGCATATGATGGCAGAGCAATGTGGTATCATGTGATATGTTTTGTGGGAGTAAGAACTGAACTCGGTTGGCTACAATCCGCCGAATCACTGCCTGGCTTCAAACGACTGTCCGAAGAGGACAAAGAAATTGTGAACAACCAAATACCGTAAGTTTGCTACACACAATTTGTGCTATTTTCAATGAAAGTCGATTCAGTAAGTTGAACAAACAAATTAAAATGTTTCTTTTTTTTTTTCTTCGACACAATGGAATGTAGTATGATCAGTCGAGAACTGTATAAGCCCACCGAAACCAGAACCAATCCAAATCAAGTTGATTTAGAGAAGCTCATTGAAGTTCAAAATAATGAATACTACGAGCTATACGATAACCTTGCCAAGTACGTTTCAGATGAAGATCAAATCCTTATGCTGCGTGCCAACATCCAAATGATACCAAACTCCAGAACTGAGGTTGGTGGTAATTGTACCAATTGCTAAAAAATTCTTTGGATTTTTTTTTTCTTTCGATTATTCAACTGATTCGTTTTCTTTTCATGCGCAGCTTCTACATCATTTGACTGATGTCATTTATTTTGGCGCGCTAAACCCATGTGAAAGCTGCGGAACAGGCGAATTGATTTTTGTCAATTCCACATATGTGTGTTCGCACATCTCAGCTTGGTCCAAATGCAGCAATGACGTGAAAGAACCACAACGACGTAGCACAGTTATAGCCGATCATTTGCTGGCCAAGTATCCGTTCCTGAAAACCGATCAACCCGTTCGTACGCGAGCACTGCATTCTTTTCGCCTGACCGATGAAAATGGTCAAGATTTGGTTCATACGTAAGTTGTCTTCTCATCATCTATTCGTAATTGAAATTATTTTTACAAAAACAAAAAATTGTAACCGATTTCCACAGGCCATACCGGCATCCACCACTATTCAATATGGAATTTGCCCTGGTCGGCAACTTGGGAAAACCAGAACAAGAAATTGAGAAATCAATTCGAAAACTTGGAGGTAAAGTGGTGTCAATAATTCATGACAAACTGGCCGCAGTCATCTCGAACCCACAGGAAGTTAAAAAAATGGGATTTCAAATGGTTCAGGCAAAAAAATACAATATTCAAGTGATCTCCGTTGAGTTTTTGTCTGAGGCAGTTGTGGCCGATCCAATGCTATACATAATTAGCCGAAGTCTAACCGATTGGGGTGGAGATGTAAGTAGTATCTATTTGGGTACTTCCTATCATTTTGGAGATGATAATTTTCATTCGTTCTGCTTCAGCCGTATGCTCGTATCGAACAAAGTGATGTGGTTTCTAGACGAGATGCGGAATTTTACACGAAATCACTACCTGACAAAATGACCTACAAATGGAAAGGTAAAGTGAAATTTATCAACACATAAAATGCGAACCACGAAAACTAATGCAATCTAATGTTATCATTACAGACGGTTGCGCCGTCGATCCCGAGTGTGGTTTGGAGGATAATGCTCACGTATACAGCCAATCAATGAACGGAAGACGAGTGAAATTCTCGGTGATTTTGGGGCTCGTTGACATTGAAAATGACAAGAATTCCTATTATCGTATCCAGTTACTGGAATCTAACGAACTAAAATTGTGAGTAATTCGATTGGCAAATGCACATGGATTTTGCGTTTAAATTTTACTTTTACTTTTACTTCTTCTTCTTCTTCAATGAGGTATTGGATATTTGAATCATGGGGTCGTATATCCACTTGCATTGGCTCAAAGCGCCTCACAAATTATGGCCGGCTAAAAGATGCCATTGAACGTTTCAAGGTGCTGTTCAAGGAGAAAACGGGGAATAATTTTGGAAACATAAGATTCATCAAGCGCACCGGTCATTATTACCATCTTGACATTGAATTTGGCCCATCCAAACAGGCATTGGATACAATGATTCAAAGCAAATTGAGGCTACCCGTCTATCAGCTAATGCAAATGCTTTTCGATCTTAAGCAAATGGAAAACATGATGGTGAGCGAACATTTTACGTCTCGGTATTATGCACAGTGGTAATGCGTTGAAATTGGCAGATTTGTTGACAAATAACGGTATTGTTTACCGTTTTGTTTCATCAAACAAAACAAAAATCTTCATGAAGAATTGTATTGGCATAGCATTTGCCATGTCAAAGTCATCAAACATTTCAGTTTCTAATATTTTCTAATATTCTCTAATTTATTGTATTAGATTCTAATTTACTAATCGTGTCTACCCCCTAGGTCAGCTGTGATCTTGATCTTAAGCAGATGCCACTAGGAAAAATCAGTGCGAATCAAATTCGATCAGCGATGACCGTGCTCAAGGAGATTTCGAAATTGATTTCGCGAAACGGAACGCTCGCCAAACTTCGAGAGGCTTCGAATAAGTAAGTGTAAAGAATTAATTAATTATTACACTTACTTATTAATTCTTACATTTTCTTACACTTTGCCAGGCTTTACACTTTGATACCCCACGGTTTTGGTGTTTCAAGGCCACCAATTATAGACTCCATCCAAACGGTGAATGAAAAGAATGAGTTGTTGGAGAGTTTACTCAACATGGAACTGATCTATGAATTTCTTGGTGGAAATAATGACAAATGTAATCCGCTTGACGCTTGTTATCTGAAATTGAAAGCCGACATCGAACCAGTCGAAAAGCACTCAGCCACATACATTGAAATTTATAATATTGTGCAGAACACTCACGGGGCCACCCACAATCAGTATACACTTGAAATCCTAGAACTTTTTAAAGTCACACGGGAAGGAGAAGACAACCGTTTTCAGGCATACAACAGTCTCACAAACCATCAGCTGCTCTGGCATGGATCGCGTCTCACAAATTACGTCAGCATTTTGTCGAGTGGATTGAAAATTGCCCCACCAGAAGCACCAGGTAAAATATTCTCCACACTTATGATGAATAATAAATAGAAGGCGTGCCTTAATAAGCTTAAATTATGTTAAATTCCATTTACAGTTACTGGCTATATGTTTGGGAAGGGAATTTATTTTGCTGATGTCATCAGTAAAGCGGCCAACTATTGCCTGACGAATCGAACCAATAACATTGGATTAATGTTACTATGCGAAGTTGCATTGGGGCAAACACAAGATCTTTATTTTGCAAATGGCAACATTACCGGACTCCCGAATCAGCAACAACAGTCCGTTCGAGCGTGTGGCGCTACATTTCCAACGAGGTATTCAATGGTCGACGGTGTGTATGTGGCATCAGGCAATCTGTGTCGAGCTCAATTCCCAACCGCTCTTCACTACAACGAATACGTAAGTCACTTGAATGAAGCATACTCGGAACATTGCTCATAATTTGTTTTTTCTTCGCCATTTTAGGTCGTCTATGACCCAGCACAAGTGAAAATCAAGTATTTGGCCAAAATGAAGTTCAATCACAAATAAGCAGACAGGATTTAAGTTTCGATATATCTCAGCGTATTAATCATTTCGTATTCCAATTTTTTCTATATATTTTCGGTGAAAACGATATAATTATAGTTTTATTTAATAGCAAGTAAGATGAACCAATAATCTCCAAGGAAGAAATATTTTTGTACTCGTTTTATAGACATTTCTGTGTTGAATCGAGGATACTTATCATGATCTGAAAAAAAAAATCTACTCTCTATATTCGTATTAAGATTAACCAAACCATGTATTACGTGAGAAGATGTGTCCGAAAAGAAATTTTATATGTTTCACACGAAACGAGTAAAATCAAGCAGTTAATTTTTGTTCGTGTTGAGAAGCAATCATGATCAAAACCATTGGGTAGTAGTAGGTAGTAATTATCATTATTAAGAGATATTATTGAATATATGTTAGTCAATCGTGAATTTATTAAAAATGAAGTCTATTTAAAAAATAAATAAATACGCAACCATTACTGGTGTTCTTGACCGAATCGTGAATGGGTATTATTTTGAGTCTTGTGACCATTTAAATAGTATGTACGTGTGCAAATGAGAATTTATTGAAGGCACGTGCTGCAAGAATACACCGTTAAGAACACCGAAAGCGGTTTTTATTTTAAGCAAACATTTCCGACTTGAAGGATTTATTTCAGATGATGGTGTAAACGTAGGTAAGTTACAATAAACTTATTCCTAAAGTTTTTTTTCTTTGGAGTCTTCTGCGAAGTTTGAGTGAATGTAAAAGATATTCATAATATATAAATGCTCACCATTTACACGTCACACAATGAATGGTGCACACGTACAAATATGCTCAAACTAAATGTTTAATTTAGATATTTCTTGCTCGCATTTCGACTCCCATCATTGTTTCAACAGTGTACGTGCTTCGATGAGATGAGAAGAAAAAAAAAACCGAATCGTGAGCGTTTCAAACGATTGTAACAAAACTACTCATTGTTTTAGACCACATGATGATGAACGGTATATATAATAGGTATCTAATGAAAACAAAAGACGAAATCGATAGGCGCTAAAGCATATGACTCCAGACAAAAACTCCGATTATATCAATATTTGGAAATAGTTATTTTGGTACAGAGACAACATTTATCTAATTTTATCGATAAGATAAAACATTGAATTTTTTTTTCCAAAATTCAGTTTACTGTTTGTGAAAGAAAAATGGCTGTTCGTTCGAAAGATTCCGTTCGTATTGGAAGGCAGTAAGAAAATATTCGAATGAAAGTACGGTTTGCAGCCGAGAGTGCTTTAGTCTAGCAGCAACCAACGGTGCGGATAGATCGTTGTGCGGGTCATGACAATATACAAGACACACGGCAAATAAAAGTCTACGGAATAATTATCCAATATTGAAATAATCGTATTTTTCAGTTTCTTTTCATTGTATATACGACACCACGGTGTGTCGATTCAGAATTCCGAACAATCGAATGTTGATCAAATGGACAGGCTGGATGTTTTGTTGCGCATTTTGTAATTAGCATTTTATTCAATGATTCGTTTCTTGAAAACGGTTGAAACAAAAAGGTGAAATATTGACATATGTTAAAATCAATGGCATGAAACAAAAAAATTGTGCATTTTTGAGACAAAAATTGTCAATCGATCAATAAAAATAAATTAGCAAATGATAATTTCAATTTTCGGCCCAGTGTGCTCTAAAGCGTTCACCACACTTAATGTTCGTCGCTCTCTCGGTGGTTTACGCATGTGTGATTTTAAAGACCGCGCGATCTGACTCAATAGAACATTGCTACATTTGCATAATTGTCAAGTTCAATAATTTTTTCAAGTGAACAAATAGAGAAACTAAATCTAGGTAGAAAAAAGCCTAAGTCAAAATTATTCACCATTGTATTTTAAGTTGATGTGCACATATTTACCAAAGGTGGTGATTCCTTCGTTGAATTTGCCTACATTTGATTGAAAAAATAAACATTCGAAAAGTATAACACCGCGGTCGATGCGCAGTGTCTTCAGTTCGATATAAATTCTGTGGCTTGACTGTGTGGTTCAAGTTGAACGTTTAGTTCGTTTTTAATTTAGAGAGTGTTCTCTGTGTACTCGATCTGATCAATTGAATCGGTGCGATTTATTTGAAGCAAGTGTAAACCACTTAATTCTTTTCCACATGGCAACAGCTCCGTCCACATTGCGCGTCGATCCTATCACAAAGGTTCTAGGCAATTTTGGAAAATGGCAACTCAGTGCAATGCTCATCATTTTTCTGTGCAAAGTTCCAACCTCATGGTTTATGGCAATTATATTGTTTACAGCACCCGCTCCAAATCCCGGTAATGCTCTGTCATTTCTTTCCAATTTATTATTGAATCTAGTGAAAGCGCCGTGATTTATTTCTAAAATATTATCAAACAGGTGATTTTTGGTGTACACCACCGCCAGAGCTGCCAACCGAATTGGTAGCCGATTGGATCGCCAGAGCCCATCCAATAAAAGTGGATCATCATAATCGCTCAAAAATGGACTATTGCGAAGTATTTACAGAGTTCTGGGAGAATCCACTAAAATACTTTGGACCAAATCACACAACAATTGTTACGAAAAATTTAAGCACGATAAAATGTACAAACTACACATTCAATCCAGATTATCATTCATTGGTGGCCGATTTCAATCTCATATGTGGTCGCGAACTTCTGCTGCCATTAAGTCAGTGTTTTCACATATTTGGTTTGCTTGTTGGTGGCATTATTGCCTATTTTATGCTGAAATAGTGAGTGTTAACCTAATTGCCCTGCTTAAACTGAATCTGCGCGTTTTTTCTGAATTAAAATTCATTTTTCCGTGCATTTTAGCATAAGCCCGAGAAATGTAATGATCATGGGTGTTTCGGCGCAAATAATTTTCGGGAATTTGGTTGGTGTTGTTAGGATATATGAGTTTCATGTACTTTTCCGTTGGCTCACCGCCGCTTCATGTGCACTAATGTACACATCTGGATCAATGATATGTACGTTTACGTTTACATTTCGAATCCATTGTTTTCATTCATTTTATCTTTTTTTTATTCCAAGTGTTTTGAAATGTTTCAGTTGTTGACATAATGAATAGTGAAGAATATTTTAATGAAAATATGTTTATTTCCAAAATAGTTGTTGACATCACAAGCGGGGCGGCAAAAACAATTACATCGCTAGTGTTCGAATTCTTTTGGTCGATTGGCCTAATTCTACTACCTATATTTAGTGTGTTTATTGAAGACTGGTGGAATCTGTACATTGCAATATCAATGCCGACAATTTGCTTGATTTTTTTGATCAAGTAACTATTCTCACATTACAAACTGAAGCAGAAAATGTAGAAAATATGTTTATTTCCAAAAATAGATACCTTCCGGACAGCCCAAGATGGTTGCTGCGCCACGGTCGAATCGAAGAAACACGACAAATCCTCATCGATGGTGGTAATAAAAACAAACGTCGAGTGCCAATCAATTTAGAGGAGCTATTGAAATCGGATTACAACACGGGGCAAGTAAAACACCTACAATTTGCTTAGTTCAATTTAATGACTAATTCTAATTTCTATATGCTCATTTCGTATTACAGAGCTGCGAATCCACCTGAGGCAAGTTGGTGTTCGATTTGGGACGGAAAACCAGCAAAAATTTATATATTGGCCATTCATTATGCGTGGTCGGTGTATGTGTTGAACTTCAACTGTGTCGTATTAAATATTCGCGCTTATGGCAGAGATCACCTTAGTATCAACACGGTTGCCATTGGTTTTAGTGAAATATTGGGTGTTTTTGTTGGAATATATTTTGTACTGTACACGTGTATGTATTTAGAGTATGCAACCTCAAATATTTGCATGGAACTCAGTCGCAATTTTTCTTCCATACAGCACGAAGATGGCTTTGGGCTGGTCTGTGTGGCATTGGATGCGGCATACTTGCGTACTTTACATGGCTTATTCCCGAGACATGTAAGCAAACAAACACAAAAGTGAAAGACAAACACCATTGTTTCGATTTAACTAAGGATTGTTTTTCTAAATATTGTCTTGTTATTTTTCTCTTCTTTTTTTTCTGCAGTGAAAGAGTCGCATGTGGTTGCTTTGGAGATGGCTCCAACGTTAGCAATCAAGACGGCCACGTCGATCGGTATGTGCGTGTTAATGGTGTGCACAGTTGAATTAGTGTGTGCCGAACGGAAGAAGATTCTAATGTTCTCGTCAACTGTTTGGGCACGGGCATGGTTTCTGTGGGCTCCCTTTATATTTGTACTCAAAACATATGACGTTGTCTTGCCGCTGACTATTTTTGCAACATTGAGTGTTGTCGGTGGCGTTTTGATGGTGTTCATTCATCAAAATCAATACAAAGCCTATTTGGAAGACTGTGAACAACGCATTCAAGCGATGAGAGCAGTGCGAACGATATCCAATGCCGGATTAGACTGGATCAAAAGTGTTCGCAGATCAAGTGTGTATGACATTGAAGAGGTTAGACGAAAGTCGGTGTATGACGCTGAAGAAACTCGAAGAAAGTCGATCGTCAATGATCAGGAACCCAACAGTCAGCGAATGTGATTTCTATTGCACTGTAGAAATTAAGAATTAAGTTAAGCAGTTCTTTCATAGTATTTATTTTTTAACAGCTGCCGGAAAGCTCAAAATATATCACACCATCAATGATTTCATAAAAACAAATGAATTCGTTTTATTGCTTTTCTTCAACTTTAATTTTCTGGTAAACTGCGGAAGAGGTTTAAACATCAACAGACGACCGTTCTGTTCGCTAATTATCATGATCGTAAAATTCAGTTGGGATTCAAATAACGCCGCCATTCAACAGAAAAAAAATTCAATTTAGTTGAGTACATTCCTCATCAGCGACACATCTTCGATATATACGACAAGTATTGATGATATTAGTGATTTATCATTATTTCACTGGTGCGAGTGTGTTGATAGCACGCAAGTCAATTAGAATCGATTAAGTTTTATTACTTTTTATTTTATTTCTGTCGTAAGTAAAACGCGGCCATTGTTTCGATGGAGTAACGAATCTGCAGTTCAGTTGACCGCCATCCTTCATCAAATGAACAACTTTGAATCAAATACTATTTATTCGTCGTCAACGTAAAGAGTAAGAGTGACACAAATGGAAAATCTTTGAATATTCATGTACTGCAGTGGAATAATACTCGCGATTCTTTTTCTCAAAGGAACCTCATATATGCCGATTAGCAATTATTGCCCAGGTAAACGATTCGACGTTAAAATGGTCAATAGCTAGTAGAGATACTATATAAATTTTGCTTTGATTTTCTTGCGATTTTGTTCGTTTCCCGTGAATACATAGATTATTTCGAATAGTCGCCAAATCGTTGTGGCGACATTTGTTTGTGCCATATGCTGCAAATGTAGGAAACAACTGTGAGCGTGATATATAAATAGGCATTTTTGGCGCGTGCGGAAGCTCATGCGAATTTTTACTGTGTTGCTATCAAATTCCCATACGCTCGCAGTTTGTGTCGTCAAATCGTAGTGAGTCGTATGAATTTCGTCGACACGGTTTTATTGAATGAATTATCATCAATTACTTAAGCGATGACGTTTCCATTTGAAACGATATACTATGGTGCTATAGCTGTTTTATGATTGTAAACCTAATAGCATGCATACGTCATCATTTGAATTTCATCAGCACAAATCAGCTGAGGCAGTGTAGAATTTTCGCGTGCTTAGCTTACGATTTTTGGCTGCGTTCCAAATAAACGATAATTTACATGCAATTGAAATGGTTTCGATCATTTCTCACTTGTTTTGAACCCTTTTTTTGTCGAATTTCCCCAGGAATCGGAAATTTCGGAAGCTATTAGACTTGCCTTCGTTATCGATGCAAAATCGCATTTCATATTCAAGTAATTAATTAACATTCATTTCCACATTCTACGCAGATCAAATGTACTGATACAGACAAACTTGTTGATTGTGATAAAAAAAAAAAAACAGAAACACGGTTTTAAACAAAATGATTGATTGAAAACGATTGCATTCGAAACATACTTCTTCGTTCTAATTTAACGGCACTTGCGCCGAATACAAATGATTACATTGACATTGAACTTTAAATTCAAAATATGAATAGAAAAAACATATCAGACACATTCGCGTGACTCGTAGCATGAGTGCACCCGACGACGCTGTCGGAAAAATGCGACAGACCGAATTTTATTGCTTCAAATTCTTGGACGTTTGAAAACTTCACGATGTATTCAAACGATGCGACGTTTGTCGCCAAAATTCATTAACTCAAGGCTAATGGCCTATATAACTATAAAACCGATGTTAATAGAATAAAGCTTGAGATTGTGTCGAGCTGTCGCTTGAGTTGAGCTTTTCATTCGAAAGGATTTGTATTTCGTTAAACAAATTAACGTTAATTGATTTAGTTTTTCAGAAGTTTTAAATCAAAACGGTGTAAGGAAGCAAGAAACTTGATGCTTATTGGATACAAAAAATTGAATTAGCGCTCAAATACTTTTTCGCAATCCATCGAATTTTTTTAGATCAAAGCTAGAACATTTGAAGCAAAGCATATGCCAAACATATACGAGAAAGCAAATTTGCAATGTAAAACCCAAAAAGATAAAAACAAAGAAGTCGTGGCTAGGGTGGGGAACATTAAATTTTGGTTCACATACAAATTTCGCCCGATTCCCAAATTCAATCATCGTAAAGTTTCGGGTTGTAAACTAAAATTAAATTCAAGCCGACGAACTATAAATTATAATTTTGGCAGCAACCCTTCTAGTCGACTCACGTTACTAGATTTGCGATGAGTTTTGTCTATCTCCACGAGAAACAAATTGACGATAGAAAATAGAAGCACTCATCGAAAAATCTAATTAATTTTCGCACCTCTTCAGCATTTCACTTTTTTATTTATCAGCACTTGAATCTTCAAACGACAATTATCCGCTGTGTTAAATCGGTTGAAATAATCACTTGAAAATACGAAGAATATTTTATAACAATTACCCCACGTGAAAATCAGATCTAAAATCAACGAATTTTACTACTTCGCTCTTATTAAAGCCATATTGATAAGGTGATATTCCATAATATTATCCAAAACGGCGGCAATAACAAACGACGATATCTCTGAATTGAAGGTAATTTGGAGTGAAGATTAAATTCATACAGATATTGAAAATTAGACGTGATTTTCAGCGAGATAATAATTCAAGTTCAGTGCTCTTCATTCACTGCATGAGACATGCCATCTGTAATGTGCTAACATGCATGATTAATTTAAGTGATCTAATTCTGTGAAGTTACTATTAGTTACAAAAGCCTATAGTAAAATGATGAGACTTTCGAAAAAGTTGATAAAAAAAAATCGCATTTCATTTTTTTCGGAATCTCAACGATTTTCAATTAATCCATTGAAAATTAACCGAAACGATTTGCATCAATTACGAAAAAAAATCGTAAATTCTTTTGAAGTTTACATCCGCATCGAGTATTTGTTTATTTATTTGCTAATTGCAATCATTTTAGAAGCTATAAATGCATGGAACCAGTGTTTGCGTGGCAAGCTGCGTGAAAAAGTTCAAATAGATTTGTGTGGAGTGTGCTGTATTGTATAGGCACAATATTCTTTTTATATTGCACATTCAAGTACAAGTACAAAGTGGGCAAAGCTAATGCAAAAAATAAATAAATCGTTAAATGATGCAGTACCCAATTCGAGTGACTATTTTATGTTTGTGTTCAACATTTTTGAATTACGATTTTGTCCGCAAATTGTAATCAATTGATTAAGTGAAATGAGATATTCTCATATGGAATGCGTTTGCCTATTATTTTCAATTTTTGTCTCGAAATTTCAGCCGTATTTTGGCTTCTATCAAATCATCTATGCATATATTAAGCATGCGCCTCACTCTTTTCCGCAACACAATTAACACAGATATAACAACGTTAAGCAATAAAAAGTCTAGTCAAATATCATGTGACCACGTGAGACTACCGACTATGTATGCAAAATTCTTTGATTTTGGCTAAGCAATTTCATGTGATTCGAATTCGAAAGAAAAAATAAAGCACACAGCAACGCCTATTATCGTCGTTATACTGAGCCACGTTCGGAGTGATTGCAGCAACCAAAACGAATGACCTATACTTCAATGCAAACAGATTACAGTGTTTGGAAAGAACACTTAAATCACGCAATATTTTTTTTTTGCTTAAAACGTTCCACAAAAGAATTTTAATACACCAGCAAATAAACGTTTATCTCTTGATCAATTAAAAGCAAGTAACGACCGACATTTTGCATTTTTGCAACGGAGAATACGGTGAGGCTGGTTTGGTGGGGGCAGCATGCATCGCCAAAGATCCAAATAAATTCATATTGCTTCTGGAGAAACGAATGAAATAAAAAAAATGCAAAGAAATCGAAATGCAAATAGCTTGGATGTTTTACATGCGTCGATTTTTCCTTATCTGTTTTTTTTTTTCAATTTTCCTCATAAAGTTAGTGAGAGCACTTTTACGAGGCAGTGAACTGGAATTCGCAACGTGAGAAATACATACGAATTATGTGCTCGACAGTTAATGGCGATTTACAATCGGAATCTACTGCATCGAAACCCAAATATTCGATAATTGATTTGATCGGCGAATGGGGACCATGGCAACGACGAACAGTCTTCCTTATATTTTTGTGCAAAATCCCAGCCGCTTGGTTTATGGCGTGTATCATTTTTACTGCTCCGTTTGCCAAATACGGTGAATTTTTTTGCCAGCAACCGAATACGGGATTAACACCAGCAAATCACACCGAATGGATAAACATTGCTCATCCTACGACGCAAGACGATCAATTCGACTTTTGCCGCGTTTATAAAAATCGATCGGAGGCACTTTTGGAATGGCAACAGCAGCAGCAGCAGCGACTAATTGTCTCAAGCACATCAGACACGCAAAATTGCGACACATTCGAACATTTTTCCGTGTTCGATTCCCTGGTCACACAATTCGATTTAATTTGCTCACGGACCATTCTGATTGCTGTGACACAATTCTTCCATTTGTGTGGAGTTCTCTGTGGAGGAATCCTAGCAACAAAATTACTTGATTTGTAAGAAGAAATTTTCCTTTTAATTGATATTCATTTATTATCGGAATTAACAATTGATTTCTATTCATTTTCAGCGTTAGCCCACGAAATGTCATGCTCATTGGAATGTTGACGCAAATTATTTCCGGGTGTTTAACTGGGCTCATCAACAATTTTAGTTTACACGTTTTCTTCCGATATTTGGCCGCTGTTTGCTGTGCTTTGATGTACACACCAGGTGTGGTGATCTGTAAGTGACATCATTGCATTTAAAGTGATTCATTTGACATGTGTAAAACTCTTTCGAGAAACAGGCTGTGTGGATTTTTCCACTTGAAACAAGTGACTGACCTGCAACCTAATGAAAAAAGATTTCAAATACGCCTTTAAGCCGGTCGATCTTTATTTATGTTTAAAATTCATCAGTGAAACTGGTTTTTCTTGTTGCCATCGCAATGAATATTGTGTGTGTCTTTTTGAAAAGAGTTTTACACCATTCATATATATATATAACCGATCTATTTTTACGTCTAATTGTGAAACATTTATTTCAGTTTCCGATATAACGGGTGGAAAATATCGAAAATCGGTGATCTGTTTATTTGAATCGTTCTGGGGCATTGGCGTCATATTGTTGCCGCTCATCGCAAACTTATTGCCATCATGGTCATGGACATCGATTTATCTTGCCATTTCGCTGCCGACCGTTGCATATATTTTAGTCTGGTTTTGGATTCCCGATTCGCCCAAATGGCTTCTTGCGCATGGTGAAATAAGTGCGGCAAAAAATTGCCTCTTCTATGCAATGCGAGTCAATAAACGAACTTCCCGTTTGCCATCGAATTTTGACAGTTTCCTTCAGCTCGAGGCGGTCACATATTCAAAGGCCCCAAAACCAGAGAACTGGACAACGTTGTGGTCGACGAAAACGCAAATCATCATGATGATTGCGTTGCACAGCGCTTGGGCCGTTGATGTAACAAATTATAATGGGATGCTTTTGAATATTCGCGTTTTTGGTCGAAATTATCTGATTATAAACACCGTTGTGTGTGGATGTTGTGAGATAATTGGTGTTCTAACTGCATGGTTTATCGTTATGAACGCTAACAACCACAAATTTCTATGTTCTGGCCTATTTAATGTGATTGCAGGTATTTTGAGTTTTCTCGGATTCACTTTTCCCAGCACACGTGAGTATCGTCGTACATTTTTCTCAATGAGAAACCAAACAAACATTCCAAATCCAGAATTTTCTGTTCATTCACCGTCCATTGTTTGTTTTTTATTTTTGTTACATCTAAAAACACATACGAAATAGTTTCGGAAACCACATACGTAGCGCTTGGTATGACATTGGCAATGATTTCAAAAATAGCAACAACTTGTTCGCAGGCAGTTTTATTTACGTGTACAAGTGAACTGGTGCCAACGACAAGGCAAAAAATATGCATGTTTTCGTGTGTGGTATGGGCACGCATATGGCTACTAACGGCACCGTTCGTTGGTGCTTTAACATTTGTGCATAATCTATTTCCGTTGGCTGCGTTCGGGCTAATTGAATTGTGTGGCGGCATTTGCTCCTGTGTCATCGATCGGATACACAACGCATCGTTGGCAAAAATCGACAAAAACGCAAATGAAGTATTTAAAGACAATCAAGGAGTTACAACGACCCATATGTGATTTTCTTTCACACGAGATTTCAATCGAAACGTTTAGATTTTAAGTCAACATAACATGGATTAGGTTAATCTGCTTTAATACTTTGATGATAATATTTGACTAATAAATTGACAATCAATTCATCTACAATTTCATATTTATCGTCTATGTGCATTTTCAATTCTCATAACTAATGTTTTCATGTGAGCTATGTCAAATGGTTGGATGTCTTAATGATCTAGCACAAAAAGTTTCCATTGAAACATGAGAAGAAGAAAGAACACCAAACTGCTAAATGAACCAAACACGCGTGCGAAAAGCGTCATCTGAAAGGTGCACGTGATACCGATTTGCCACTTAGTTCAATTATTGCATATAAATCAATTAGTGATCAATTTGATGGATGTTTACTAATGCAATGATAGGAGGTGGAATCTCAAACGGGATTTATTGGAATGATGCAATCGTTGAGACGTTTCAGTAGCTACGCAAATGGTCCGTGTGGATTCCACGAAGACCACAGACTTCTAATCATTTTTGGTTCCAACCACTAATTCTTTTAGTAATCTTTTAATATGAAGACATTCCAAGAATGACCGTTCGTGGTTCTCATTTCTTATGAAAGAGGAATGAATCATAATTTAAAATCCTGAAAAGAAATGTCGTCATAATTAATCGACTGAGAAGCGTCTCACAATCGAACGTAATTTAATTAGCAGTTGCCAATTTTCAAGTCTATCGAGCACAAATCAAATGAATTTCGACCGCATGATTGTGGGTGGTTTTGATTTAATTAATGATGTAAACATTTTTTTGCGCATCAACAAAGTCTTTGACTGTTTGCAGTGCAAGCTGTGCACAATAAGGTGCATCAAATTTTCACTTTGTCATTATATGTATTCAAATGGAATTTCAATATCGATCAGAATAATTTCTGTTTCCTCAGAACTAATAAAGCAGAACGTTTGATCCCATTCACAATCACTACACGTTTCTATTGTTGACTCTTTTAAAATTGTTTTCTTCAGCAAATATTTTCACAGCTTTACTTCGGCATGAATAAACATTTGAAGAAAAAGAAAATATCATTTCTTGAATGAATGGATTTTTCTATGCGCATAGTAACCATTAGAATATAGCCACCTTATTATCATTGTTACCTTATTTACCTTATTCACCACATTAATTCCGTTTGAAATGGGAAATTGTTGAAAATTGTTGTAAATTGGACGATTTCGCTAAGTGATTTAAATTAATAAGTTAAGATGTTTTATACGTGATTCAAGGACCGAATCCGCACCTGAAAGTCGTAATCATGACAATATGACACCATCTGCAATGGCGCAGCAAAACAGTTTTTTTTTTTCGGACAAAAGAGAACGGCAATAATATAGTCGATCAGACGTAACAATTCTTCATCGATATTGTTGTTTCCTTTGTGCTTTACTCCGCTTAATTAGTTACACAAACAAGTAAACCGTACTTAAATGGTGGGTAACGCTCACAGTCCCAACACTCGCAAAGCAATCTCGGTCGAAGTGAGCAGACACAGCGAACGTTGCTCGTTTCCGTTGCTTTTTTCTATCAGTGTATTTACTTTTACAAGTTTAGAAAAAAGAAATCAGAAAACCGACACTTTTCACTAACCCGATATCGCTTCAGTTGTTCTTTGTCAGTCGTACCGAATTGTAGACTCAAACCTGTGTGCTTCGTTCCTGTTTTAATTGTTAAAAGTGCTAGAAAGTTTATTGTTGCATTCTTTTTTAGTTGTTGTTGCACGATAATGCGTGTTTTGAAGTGATCGCTGCGCAAGGCTATCCTTTGATTTATGATACTCATCACATTTTCCGTTGAACAAAAAAAAAATCTAATCGCACTAAATGAGATTTGAAATCGAGAAAAAAGAACTCAAGAGAATTACAAAACAAAGAGAAAAATCTGTGGAAATAAATCGAAATTTTCATCTTGAAAATATAGGCGGATTCAGGCTGGAGGTCTGGTAATAGTGAATGTGATCTACTGAATACCGACCAACAAGCATCGTCTTCAACTCAATGCCCAATCGGAATCGAAAATCTTCAAAATCATCGGCCAACTGCTAATCGAAATTCGATGGAAAATCTAAATTGTAAAATCGAGAATGCGGACATAATCGGTCGCATCAATGGTGATTTCGGAAAATGGCAACTGCGAACCGTGCTATTGATTTTCCTGTGCAAAATACCATCGGCTTGGTTTATGGCTTGCATCATTTTTACAGCACCAGCACCAAGAGATGGAGAGTTTTTTTGTCATCCATCGTCAAAAGTTCTGAATACACGGACACAAGAAAAATTTGAACGAATGCTCGACTTCAACAAGACTGCATGGGTTCGGATGCTGCATCCAGTTCAAATCGATGGGGGTGGATTTGAAAAAATCGATTTTTGCAACATTTATTCCGATAGTCATCAAGTGTCCGAACAATACTTTCACTCAATTTCGCAGATTACAGAAGATTGGAATACACCTGAGCGAAATGACAGTGAAATTGTGCCGTGTGATCGATTTTATCATCATACCGATTATGTGTCGCTTGTAACCGATTACAATTTGGTTTGTTCGAAAGATATTTTGATTTCAAGCACTCAATCCTTTCACCTATTTGGTGTTCTAACGGGAGGATTGGTCGCCACGTACTTATTAAAGCAGTAAGTGTTGCCACTTGACCGTTGTTGTATTTGGATCGATAATAATCATTGCAAAATTACTCATATTGACAATTCATTTGTTCAGCTTTAGTCCAAAAAGTGTCATGCTCTTTGGAATGATCACTCAAATTTTTTGCGGCAATATGACCGGTTTGGTGAACACATACGAATTGCATGTCTTTTTCCGATGTCTTTCGGCTATATGCTGCTGCCAGGTAAAATATAATCGATTACTAATAAAATACTATTAATATTTACATTATTCGATATACGTACGTGTTTTTATACTTGCTTTGAATAAATGAATAAAATATGATATATTGGTATGCATACATTAATATTTTACATCTCTCTCTCTCTCCCCCAATGTGTATAGATGTATACTGCGGGTTCTATGATATGTAAGTGATTCAGTTACATTGTATAATTTTTGTGCTTTTAAAATGAACGCTTCGTCCCGACAGTTTCTGACATAACATCTGGAAAGCCAAAAACAATCGTAACAACACTGTTTGAATCATTTTGGTCCGTTGGGGTGATTCTCCTGCCGGTTTTAGCCCGTTTCGTTCAAAGCTGGTCTCACCTTTATATGGCGATATCATGGCCTACCATAGTTTTAATCATTCTGTGGAGGTATGTTAAGTATTCGACAAAAACACAAATCAAAGTGAAATAGAACTTGGAAGATATTGATCAAAATAATAAACATTTCTAACCATATAGATGGATTCCAAATTCCCCTCGTTGGCTGGTCGCACGCGGTAGAATAGATGAAGCAAGAGATATCTTGATTGAATCGGCAATCGTGAACGATCGTAAGCATGTTTTACCATCAAATTTGGAGTATTTGCTGAGACAACAAGCGTACAATATGCAAAATGAACCACCGCCGGCTGGATGGTGGACGCTTTGGAAGGGGCCAAAAGCAATTCGACACATGATTTGTGTTCACATTTGTTGGTCAATCTACATCATCACTTATTACGGAATGCTACTGAACATTCGGGCCTACAGTCGAGAGCATTTAGAGATTAACACGATGATCGCAGGTACGAATCGGACAAAATATTCATTTTTAAAACTAAAAATTCTACGCATCTCTTTCATTTATCATTTATTTGAATAGGTTTATGTGAAATTCTTGGTGTGTTCTGTGGCCTTCTTCTAATTCTGTACACAAGACGAAAGTGGCTGTACACTGGATTATTCAATGTCATCGCAGGATTAATTGCGTATAGCGCATGGCTGATTCCTTTGGATAGTGAGTTAACCTTTTTTTTCATAAAACAATCCTTCACAAATCATTTCAGATGCAATTATCATTTACTAATTTTTCATTTATTCACATGTTCTTGAATATTTTCAGTGGAAACAGACTTGAGAGTAGTCCTATTGATGTGCTCATCGATGGTTTCCAAGATTGCCATCTCTTCAACGCTATCCATTTTAACAACATGCACCACTGAATTGGTTGGTAGCGAGAAAAAGAAAATCTGTGGATTTTCAACGATTGTCTACGCGAGAATGTGGTTACTTGGTGGTCCATTCATCGGTGCAACAATCGTTTATGGTCAATTAATTCCACAAACCGCATTCTCAACAATGTCCATAATCGGTGGAGTTATAAGCACATTAATAAGTAGTCCTCGTACCATAGCCACATCCGTCAAACATTCAAATCTTCCAAAAGAAATTTATCCAGAGATTTACACAATTAAAAATTTTGATAGTCTAAATACTGGCGACAAATGTAAAGTATAAGTGATGATTTTCGGTTCATATGCCGATTGTGTTACGATGAAACCAAAGTTTGTTACAAACGTACAAATGTTTCTCCAGCACCAGCTCTCACCAGCGATAATGGTTGAGAATATGAGCTGAGTCGTTCGACATTTGCTCCGTTGTGAGCCTACGAAGCGAATTGTGAATTGTACATGTTTCTCGGATTATTTATAAATGGATTATAAGAAGTTATCTAATTCTTATCGGCCGCAATACCTTAAGCACGACGTACGAAAACGATAACGGATTTCGTACAGTTCGTCGAAATACTTATCTGAATCTTTTTTTTATGAAGAGAAAATACCGAACCTATTATAGAGTCTAAATTCCATATCGATAGAATTTCATTTCTCTAAGAATAGTCCGAGAATATGAAGTTGCCCAAAATTTCCCTTTATTTGCATTCCGATTGCGAAACAAGAATTTAAAGCGTGATTGACAATTTTATGGGGGTTTTTGTGGCAAAATATGAAATTAGTTCTGATTTGGAATCTCCATTCTACCGCACTATTTATTTTCATGAAAAATGTGAAATGTGATAATCATTCAGATATAAGGGAATTTCAATAAAATATATGACAAAGTTTTATTTCTAAATAGAAGTTGTGTATTTAGTAGTTTGGGCATAATATGGAAAAATAGATTCCAACCTCTCCTCTACTTCGAAAAAAAAAATCCAATTTTCCAAGATCCTGGGTTTCTTGACGTTTTTTTGCCAATTTTCCGAATTTTCGAACAGATGGGCCTGGCGACCTCCAATCAACACCCCAGATATTAAAATTAGCCAAAACGCAAAAACAGTTAGATTAGATTTTGAGATAAACCACATTTCCTCTTTAGAAATCTTCGAAAATTCCGTATCTGAATGGCTCCAGGTGGGGAAAATCCAAGTGTTGTGTTTTCGCAACGCGGGGCCAAATGAGTTAATGATTTTCCATAGTACTAAAAGGCCTGAAAAGTGCACAGAGAAAACTGAGTTGATTTTTACGTAGCAAAATATTTGAAAATGTCAAATTCCAACACATGTTGAGTTTTTCGCAACGAATATTCTTTCCATATTGATTCAAGTATTTGTCACATTTGACACCAGCATACATCGTGTCTAATGAAAATTGGCGTCTAATTTGAAAATATGGATAGTAATATGGATTTTCAGTTGAAACCGTACTATAATTCGGAAATAAAGAATTTAGTGCTATGCAAAAATTCATTGCGATCGAACGACGTTAATATATTTTTCTGCTCCGTGGAAACATTTTTTGTGTGGTTTCGTCTTACTGACCCTTGCCCATGTACGTATTATTATGTATCTATACATTTGCTGTGAATAATGAATGAATAAAATGTGTCATCAAATATTTGATTCAATAAATTGAATTAATAAACTAAACACCATAAAAATGTTGCAAATAAGATGCGTGTTTATTTTCGGATTCAAATATGTTTAGGGTGCAAATCAATTTAAATTTATTAGGTTTTTCCACAGGGAAGCCTAGGGGGTAGACAACAGGACGAAAAAGGTAAATTTAGCTATTCTAATCTTTATGAATTTGTCAAAGTGACAGATTGAAAATACAATGTGATCAAACAAAATCACTATCAGTTAAAACATGACTTTCCAAATCTCCATGGATCTCTACACTATTTCGATACATTTAATTTTTTTCAAATCTTTAATCCCATTTCTAACCTATAGATAAAAGCAGTTTCGCTAATCATAATAATTCGTCACGGCAAACACATTTTGATTGATCGCATTCGAATTCATTAAAAATCGGATCTGAATAAAACCATTCTAAGCTTGTTGGGCTGATCTTTACATGGGTCCATAGTCTCTTTCAAAAAAATGTCACGAACTATAAAATATAAAGTGTAAAGAGAATTATACAAATTGAGTATGCTATGTTATAAATGTAATGAAAATAATTTACCGTAGAATAAGGTGAACAAGTAGAATATGGCTCCACTGTGATCTTTTATATTCTCCATTTGCATCATTTGGAGCTTTTCAGGAAAATAGACAATCATAGAGAGATTACAAATACCAAAAGCCATATAAAACACAAAAAAATATTTGAAATATTCATAATCACGTTTTTTGACAAAGTTTATCAATCTATTTTGTTTTTTAGATTCTTCGCCAACTAATGTGTGGTAAGCACATAAGACGTCTGTAAGAATTAAAATTTGTAGCATTAATTTTAGTTAATAAAGTTCTGCAACTTTCAAATACTTACTCTGAAAACAAATAAAACCGGTAATACGATGAAACTCATTCGCAGTCTCTAATTGAGAGATGTACATGATTAATGATGCCATATACAAGATTACACCGTAAATAAGTAAAATGTATCTGAATGAAGTTCTAAGCATCGAATGAATTTGAAGGGTCCTTTTCTAGAATATAAAAACAACAGATAAATTTTTAGTTTTGCACACACACATAAAACATGAGAGAGTAATCGTAACTAACCTGCAAAGTACTTCTAAGTAATGATATATGGTTCATTGTATTCATCAGGCCATATGGAAAAATTAACAAAATTATTCTAATTTTGGAGGCATTAAATCCATTCTTTGCCACATCCGTTGCTATAATTGGGATTGAGATGAAGACGGAAAGTTCACAAAGAACAAACATTACGCCATGGTAGATTGTTCGAGTTCGATGATTTTCACATTTTAGTTCAAAACATCCCATGAAAAAGAAAACCGAAGCTATAAACAAAACATAAGATTAATGATTTGTAAAAAAACGCCAAAATTTCAAGCATGTTCGCTCGGCCTAGAGAGAGAGAGCTGGATCATTTAGGTTATGAGTGCTCACATACTGAGGAACTGGCTTGCAGGAGGCGCGCACGGACATGCTTGCAAAATATTATGTCAATTACTTGTGAGAATAGTTAGAAAGGCCCAAATTATGCCAACGTAAGTTTCAAAAGGTCTACATCCACAGAAAGAGTTCTGAAATAATTGATTACATGAAATGAACCACTGTTTTATTTCAATATATTATTTGAAATTATTACCAATAAACTTATAATATCTTCAATGCATGACACGAAGAAAAGTATATGACCCACAAACACCAGATATGGTAAATTTTCTCGGCAAAAATTGTCTAATTTTGCAGCAAAAGTTTCAAAGTTTTTAATTTGCATTATATGTTTGTTCTTTTGATTCACAATTACTCTTTTGATGACTCGTTTCTAATGTAAGATTTATTGTTTACTAATTTTTATGTGCAGCTGGTGTGCTTTGAATTGTGCATTTCTTTTTTACTATACATGTGTTATTGATACAAGTAACTCCTTAGTCCTCATTCTCATATGGTGACATCTAGTGTCAATTATGCGTATATACTAAAAAGGATTGTTTACTTGATTGTAACTAATTAAGCGGAGTAAAACACAAAGGAAACAACAATTTCGATGAAGAAAAAAATAAATGAAACAGATGCCTTAGGAATTGTAACATCTAATCGACTACATTATTGCCGTTCTCTTCTGTCCAAAAAAAACTGTTTTGCTGCGCCATTGTAGATGGTGTCATATTGTCATGATTAAGATTTTCAGGTGCTGATACAGTCCTTCTATCACGTTTAGTATCAACTTATTAATTTAAATCACTTAGCGAAATCGTCCAATTTACAACAATTTGCAACAATTTCTCATTCCAAACGGAATTAATGTGGTGAATAAGGTAGATAAGGTAACAATGACAATAAGGTGGCTATATTCTAATGGTTACTATGCGCATAGGAAAATCTATTCATTCAAGAAATTATTTTTTCTTTCTCCAAATGATTATTCTCGCCGAAGGCTGTGAAAATATTTGCTGAAGAAAACGATTTCAGAAGAGACAACAATAGAAACGTGTAGTGATTGTGAATAGGATCAAACGTTCTGCTTTATTAGTTCTGAGAAAATCGAAATTATTCTGATCGATATTGAAATTCTATTTAAATACAAAGTGAAAATCTGATGCACCTTATTGTGCACAGCTTGCACTGCAAACAGTCAACGACTTTGTTAATGCGCAAAAAAATATTTACATCATTAATTAAATCAAAACCACCCACAATCATGCGGTCGAAATTCATTTGATTTGTGCTCGATAGACTTGAAAATTGGCAACTGCTAATTAAATTACGTTCGATTGTGTGACGCTTTTCAGTCGATTAATTTATGACGACATTTCTTTTCAGGATTTTAAATTATGATTCATTTCATTCAGAACCACGAACGGTCATTCTTGGAATGTCTTCATATTAAAAGATTACTAAAAGAATTAGTGGTTGGAACCAAAAATGATTAGAAGTCTGTGGTCTTCGTGGAATCCACACGGACCATTTGCGTAGCTACTGAAACGTCTCAACGATTGCATCATTCCAATAAATCCCGTTTGAGATTCCACCTCCTATCACTGCGTTAGTAAAAATCCATCAAATTGATCACTAATTGATTTATATGCAATAATTGGACTAAGTGGCAAATCGGTATCACGTGAACCTCCATAATATAGGTGAAATGGACGCGCCAAAAAAATTTTTGTCTGAGAAATCTGAATTTTGGTTTCTTTCAGAAAAAAAAATTGGGCGTAGCGAATATCTGAACCTTTCTTTCCTCTGTGTATTGGTGCGCAAAACAGAAAGTCATGACACACTCACGCGATCAATGAGTCATATCGATTCTGACTCTTTGACTCCACTGACTCATTGCCTATAGAATGGAGTCAGAATCTAGCTCGTTTCTTATGACTCATGAAGAGCGAGTCACATCAAGTTAGACTCACTTTGGACAAATGGATGACTCCGATTATGACTCATATTGTGACTCACTTTATGACTCAATTATAATGTAGTGATTCACTTTTCCGAACAGGAGTCATAGATACATTCATACAAAAAAATCAATTTCAGGTACTTGCGAAGGAAATGTACGGAGAATCGAATTTTTCAAAAATGTCGACCATTAGTGCTCGGTCCCCAGTGCGCATTTTTTGGATCTGAAAAGTGCGTTTGCCAGCACTAAACCAGCACTAATTTTATAGCCTGGTCACGATACAAAAGAGTTACATCTTCGTGTAGCTTCCCTGTAAAAGAGCCAAAAATCGACTTTTCAAACACTTCTACAATTAGTGCTCGGCCTCCAGTGAACATTTTTTGGATCTGAAAATGGCATTTGCCAGCACTAATCTAGCACTTATTTTATAGCCCGGTCACGATACAAAAAAGTTTCATTTTTGGGTGTTTGGTTTTACAGGGTTTTAAAAGGGCCAAAAATCGAGTATTTACACATTTTTCAATTGAACCCGTGAGCATAAAAAGAACGTATTGACTCTTCGCCGATGAATACGAAACGCAAAAAATCGCCGAACAAAGTGAAACACCAATCCGTTATTGGATCAATATGAAATATGAAATCGTTGGCTACTATTTTATTTACGTTGCGCTTTGTTTCGAAGCGCGGCAAGTGTTTCATTTTGTTTCAGTAACAGAACGTTGTATCACTTTGTTCGGCGACGCCAAACTTTATCAAATTATAATTAAAATATATTCTGCATGGAAATAAATAAACAATTTCAAAATATAAGCTCTCTTCGAAGTCTATTTCTACCGCAAAATCATTTAAAATCTACATACATTTGTATTTTATCAATCAATCGATTGTTCAACTTTAAGTTAGATATAAAGGAGGAATGCGATTGAAAAGGTGTAAAGTACCAATAAGATCATGAAGCCTTTTATTTTGGCAATGACGCCAAACAGGGCGACAGCCCATCCTAATGTGAATCCATTCGCGAATCCATTGACGCCTGGAATCACGACACTCCCGACTCTAAAGACTCAAGTGAAAATCTCCGCAAAAAGAAAAGGTTCCGTCATTCTCGGGTCTTTGAGCAAATAAAGTAGCAGTAGAAATGAGCATGTACCGGCCAACAATTTTCCGAAATTCTAAAAGAAAAAAAAATGGAATGTTCAAGTTAAAATCACGGTTTGACCAATATTTTCTTCGAGACCGAGAGCGATAGAGGAAGAAAGTAAATGGAATGGGACATTGGTTGCGAGAAGCGGTATGAATTTGAATAGCGGGTGCAGAGGGAATGAGATGAACAGAATGAAACATAGAAATGTGTTTACGCTGTACGCCCGTCATTCTTGCCATATTTGCTTTCTGTGATGAGATAGTATGGGTGACCCGTATGTGCGACATCTCCCCTATATGCGTTACATTTGCATTTTATCAATCAATCGATTGTTGAACTTTAAGTTAGATGTAAAGAAGGAATGCGATTGAAATGTTGTAAAAGAATAATAAGATGAAAAAGCCTTTTATTTTGGCAATGACGCCGAACAAGGCTACAGCCCATCCTAATATGAATCCATTCGCGAATCCATTGACGCCTGGAATCATGACACTCCCGACTGCGAAGACCCAAGTGAAAATCTCCGCAAAAAGAAAAGGTTCCGTCATTCTCGGGTCTTTGAGCAAATAAAGTAGCAGTAGAAATGAGCATGCACCGGCCAACAATTTTCCGAAATTCTAAAAGAAAAAAAAAATGGAATGTTCAAGTTAAAATCACGGTATGACCAATATTTTCTTCGAGACCGAGAGCGATAGAGGAAGAAAGTAAATAGAATGGGACATTGGTTGCGAGAAGCGGTATGAATTTGAATAGCGGGTGCAGAGGGAATGAGATGAACAGAATGAAACATAGAAATGTGTTTACGCTGTAAATGAAAATTCAATGTCATTATGTGCGAGGATCACATACGCTGCTCTGCAAATAAATAGGAAGTGACATACATAGTTTTTTTTCTTGTGGAGCTATCAAATTGTGTGTTTTTCAATGGAAAGTACATGTGTCACGTTGTACTTTAAGCATTTGCATATCTGTCACTTTTGTCTTGAATTTTCAAAGCAATAAACAGTAATCGGGTACGTGCTCGTCATTATTATTAATCAATTCGTGTACAGATATTTGAAATTTTATTATTACATTTTCAGTGTATTATTAAATTAAATGTGCCGCTAAAAAATCTCATGTGATTGTAGAAATGTGCTACGGTATGTACAAAAATGTGCCACAGGTTGAACATTTTTAAAATCACGTTGAATCTACATTGCTCCTAAATTGCACATGAATAAACGAAATGTTTTACATTAACCACTAAATAAGTAATACTTAAGCAACTTCATGCTACTGCACTGATCTCGTAAATAGTACTTCAGACTTTCAGTTAATAAGATTGTGAGAATTTCGATTTTTTAAAATCTATTTCAAT
>NW_022595244.1:20396537-20417674 GCF_009176505.1 Sitodiplosis mosellana | reverse complement strand
CATCACAGAAAATAAAAATCATATTTGTTCCAATTGAAATTTACGCTCAGCATTCATCGCGCTGCATCGTTCAACGAACTTATCTAAAAGTTATTTTCTATTCTGAAAACGCCCGCTTAGGAGGTTGAGGTTTTTGAAAATTCTCATGAATGTTAGATAGATAGGTCGCAGGCCGAAACGTTTCCACTCAAGCGCTGCACGCTATGATGTGTGTATGTGGTGAACGCGGCACTCACATGAAATATAACCATCACCACCGTGATTTTGAGCGAACGTCAGCGGTAATATCTGTCGGTAGCGCGTTTGACTATCTATTGCCTGTAATTTGGAACAGTTTGCTTTAAAACGTTGAACGCGCACAACACACAATCACTGAACTTATTTTATCGCGCAGAAGCCGACTATTCAATTTGATTACCGTTCATTCATTCTCTGCCGCAAATTATTCCAATTCAAATTGCAAACGAATCCAACAAAGTGTATGAACTGAAAGAAGAGAACAATCAGTGCCAACTTTTTTTTTTCAATTCATACACGAAAAAAAAAGACAGTTCTCGAAATTAGATCGGCATTCATACGCGTAAATATTTTGCGCTATTCACTTGATTAGCACACAAAGAAAGTGCGAATGCACTCGTTGGCTGTTTGTTAGTTTTCTATTATTTTTTTTTTCATGTTAAAAAACTCTTACCAAACCGTACAACCGTAAAGCTAAATGTAATTGTGTTTGAGGTGCAGCGATGCTGTTGCCACTTGTGCACTAGATCAGTAGAGCAATCGTGGACTATAATCCACACAAAACGGTTTGGTTTCAGAGTCGGCGTGCAATTTTTTTTTGCTAGTAAAATACAGTGAAAATGGATTTTATTCTGTCGAAAATCATTAGCCGTTCGACGCAAAGTGTTCACGATAACTGTGATATCACAACAATCGATGCAGCCGCCGATTTTCTACCCAAAACTCTAACCGACAATGGATTTTGTGACGATACGCCATTGTCATCCGATATTGATACGGTAAAATAAAAGTGTAATTAAATTGTGTTTTTTGCTTCGGTGGCAATATTTGCTATTGTGTTGATTCGATTGAATTTCACTGTGTTCAGTGAGTGTGCGATCACACGAAATTGGTTCAATCAAACACAATTAAAACCAATTGTTCCGAGAGAAAACGAATCAGCGAACACACAATCAACCAATCGATCTAGTTTCACTTGAACGATTCGTTTTTATTTCTCTTTTCTCGCACGTTTGCGAAGGATTTCATTTGGCAAATGTGTATTTGGTCAGTCAACGATGGGCCGATATATATGTTATTAATAAATTGTTGGCAAAGAATCAACATTTCATTGTCGTTTCACTCGAACCGTTTGTTTTTTTTCTGCGTTTATTTTCTTTCGGTTGCGGTTGATTCATGCTCATTATTTGCAGAGCAGCGTATGTGATCCTCGCACATAATGACATTGAATTTTCATTTACAGCGTAAACACATTTCTATGTTTCATTCTGTTCATCTCATTCCCTCTGCACCCGCTATTCAAATCCATACCGCTTCGTGCAACTAATGTCCCATTCTATTTACTTTCTCCCTCTCTCGCTCTCGGTCTCTCACAAGTTTTTATGTTTATTTTTCGAACCGTGTGTGTATTGCGTCGGTTTTGAGTCGAAACGAAACGTGTTTACAGCCTCTCGAATATAGTAAAATGATTGTTTCTTTTCTCTCGGCTCCTAATGGATGCGGTCTGGTGTTTGTGTGTTGCGTTGTTGGGCCAAGTGTGATGATTTCTCATTTTTGCATACGATGACGTTAATGTCAATCGTTGGCGTTGTCTTAGTGTAGCCATTTTCGATGCATATTTCGTAGGGGGACAAAGAAAATTCGTTCGATATATTTTCCTCAGTATTACTGTTGCTCTCAGTGTGTCTGAACGACTCAAGTTACACTGACTTTTTAATATGCAGTTTCTAAAGAAGTTTTCTTTATTCCGTTTCCAGAACAAATCACCCAGTGGTGGCAACCACGTTTCGGCTAAAAGCTCATTAGCTCTCGGCTCGGATATTAGTGGCATTGATGGTAAGAATAGAATTTTTATTTTTAAAAAAAATCCCAATTCTAATTTAACATTTGTATGCTTCAGCCGACAACACTCAGTCATCCGGATTCGATACAACCATTGACACAAGCTACAAAATTCAAAATCCAAATGAAACGTTCGGCGATCTGCTCAATGGATTTGGAGAGTTAAAATTGAATACACCACAACGTGAGTTAATTGCTTTTCTGTTTAAATTACGACGCAATTCATGTGCACTCGCAACGATGCCTATTCCAAATTTTTGTTCATTTTCTTCGTTTATTTTCAGTTTATTTTGTTTTTAATTTCAAATTTTTCGTTTTTTCTTTCTTCTGTTATTATCATTTTATCATTTGGGCAGGCTTAAAACCAAGCAATATTGATGCAAATAATTCGCTGTCATCAGACGATGAATTGTTTCAAGAGTGTGAAAATGGCTTTGATGTGGATTCGACAGCTGTGATGCCAAATGTCACATCGGTTCGCGCACACTCATCGAATATTGATCACAATGCGTTTGATAAAACCATCAATTTTTCGTCGATCACAGCAAATTCGACAGCTGGCCTGGCAACCACGTCCGATGTATCGATGCCGAATGAAAAAAGTGACATTCTTTTCCAATCCGGCTTTGACGAGCATACGATAAATGGCGAAAGTGTTTCGAGCACACATGCAAACTCAGTCATCCAGTCGAATGCCGTTGAAAGTGTTCTGGAAGTGCCGAGCGTTGAAAGTTTTGCCAAAACACAGGAAGAGATGGTTCGTGTTGAGGAAAAACCCGCTCAGATTGAACCTGTCGTCGCAGAGTTGGTTGAAACTGAAAAAGTAGCTGATGTTGATCAAACAGCTACCGCACTTTGTCAGGAAGAACCCAAAACCACAGTTTTATTGAATCAAACCGTTGATATGAATGTGACTGCTTCAGGTCAATCCGATGGTGCTAACGATACAAACGAATCACCGGCTGATTTCAATCAAACTCTCGAAGTGACGCCAAATGTTGCATCAGATCGCGCGCACTCATCAAATGTTGATTCGAATATGTTTGATAAAACCATCAATTGTTCGTCGATCGCAGCGAATTCGACAGCTGGCCTAGCAACTACACCCGATGTGTCGATATCATTGCCGACCGATAACAGCGATATCCTTTCTCAAACGGGAGTTGCCGATCAAACAATAAATGGCGAAAGTATTTCGAGCACACATGCAAACTCAGTCATCCAGTCAAACGACGTTGACAGTGTTCCTGATGTGTCTAATGACGAAAGTTTGACCAAGCCACAGGAAGAAGTGATTCGTGTTGAGGAACAATTCAAGGCTGAAGTCGTAGTCGAAGAGCATGTTGAAACTACAACAGAAATAGTAGCTGATGTTGATCAAATTGCTGATGCATCATCACAGGAAGAACCAAAAACTACAGTTTTATTGAATCAAACTGTTGATATGAATATGGATGCTTCGAGCCAATCCGATGGTGTCAACGATGCAAACGAATCACCGGATGATTTCAATCAAACTCCTGAGTTGACACCAAATGTTACATCGGATTTCGCACACTCATCAAATGTTGATTCGAATGTATTTGACAAAACCATCAATTGTTTGTCGATCACATCGAATTCAACACATGAACTGGCTACCACGTCCGATGTATCGTTGCCGAATGAAAAAAGTGACATTCTTTTCCAATCGGGCTTTGGCGATCTAACGATAAATGGTGAAATTATTTCGAGCACACATGCAAACTCAGTCGTCCAGTCAAATGTTGAAAGTGTTCTGGAAGTGCTGAGCGTTGATAGTTTTGCCAAAACACAGGAAGAGATGGTTCGTACTGAGGAACAACCCGCTCAGATTGAAACTGTCGTCGCAGAGCTGGTTGAAACTGAAAAAGTAGCTGATGTTGATCAAACAGCTATCGCGATTTCGCAGGAAGAACCAAAAACCACAGTTTTTCTAAATCAAACCATCGATTTGTTCAGTGCAAATATGAATGTGACTCCGCCGAGCCAACAATATAATTGTGTCAACGAAACGTTCGTTCAAAACAGTTCACCAACACTTTTCAATCAAACCCACAACGTGAGCAAAGATTTCCTTTCGTCGACTCGCCATTTCGATGCTAACAACAAAAACGTGACCATGTTGCCAAAGTTCAATTCAAACGAAACCGTTGTCGTCGATAATAAGTTACCAACAATCAATACGAGTTTCGTTGTTTCGCCAAAGGTAGCCGAGCCGCAATCGAATCAATTGAATGAAACATTTGAAACTGCACATGAGCAGAAAGAAGTCACATTCAAATTGCCAGCAAAGCCAACAAAGACAACCAATCCATTCGAAATGAAAAATCAAGCGCAAATTCAGTTTGATATTTCCGATGATGAGTTCCAATCACCCGGTCGTAAGTTTCGATTTTTTGTTTGTTTATTTCATTTTCTGTTCTCTCTTTTATTTGCCTTGTTATTTTAGTTTGTTTTTTTGTTTTGGTTTTGGTTCTGGTTCGATGCTATGCTTTCATATTTGATTAAATATGCGAAGTCGCGTGCGTATCCAAAATTAAGTGACATCATTTCCGAAAATTTCTTCGCGATACTCCATTGAACATCCTAATTCCATTTAATCTATAGCATTGGTTGGTGCCCATACACTAACGACCGTCTTTCTTTTGTGTTCAATTAATGCGTCTCGCGTTTGTCGGTTGTCAATTTTGGGTGTGAATTCATGTTTTGGGCTTGAAGTCGCATTTGAGTTCGAAAAAAAGTGATTGTCGTCGGCGTCACCGAAAATAAACAACCTAATCTGAACTCTAAAAATAATTGAAATTACGTAAACATTTAAGAGAGCGTGAGCTGTAGAACGTTTAAACAGTTATTAATTAAAGAAGGAAGAGTACGCTTTTGACTGCCTCATCATAGAATCATATATCACGTACTGGTGGCTCGTAAATTGGTGACCATATGTTGTGCTCTGCATTCGAGCCATTCTCCATACAACGATCATCGCATATTGCCGTGATACATTGCATACATAAATAGAATATCATTTCACGGTCTTTGGCATTACTAAGATTTCTGTGAATTTGATTATGCTTTGAAGCATCTTCTCCAAAGTGCAAATGATTTTCGTTTTCCATTTCCGGAATATTTGGAATCAAAATATTATTTTTTGAATGGAAAATCCATTCAAACGAAACAAGTTCAAACATTCAGAACCTGAGTAACCGATCCGCACGCAATACATATAGCCGAGTACACACGCATACAACATACACCACACAAAAGACAATCATGTACGCGCACACTTGCATGCAGCACACCCATTCAAATTGAAACATAAGGAAATAATGTTTTTTGTTGATGCTCAAACACACGCATACTCATGCACGAAACATGCCAGCTAGTTGTCTCGCTCCAGCGCATACAATTGTCGGCAGTGTGATACAGAGACCGTTGGTGTGCTTTGACATTCGACAGTCGTTCATTGTATATGACACATTGATGATGTGTAATCTATAGAAATTGTATAAACACGATAATTTATACTGTAATTTAAAAATAAAAAGTATTTCAAAATATTCACATTTTTGTGAATGACTTTTGCTCCATACATTTGTTGTAATGTAAAGTGATTTTTGATTATCAAAAAGCAAAACGCCATTTAAAGTCAATTGAATTGTGTGCAATACAGAATTGTGTCAGAAAATTGAAGAAAATCCAAGAGTCTCTTTAAGTGAAACGAATTCTCTTATAATTATTGTTGTTGTTGTTTTTTGTGTTACTGAATTCTTAGTTGTACTTGCCTACGTGCATTTGTGTGTTGTGTGCGTTGCGATAAATAGAATGTTTATTCCGGTGCACTGAAAATTAAATGTCTTTTTATGTCAGCTTTAATCCAAAAATATAGCCTAGAGTCTCACAACACTTTCTTTTTCAATGAGTGCAATTTATTTTTGAATTACGACAAAGCGCCGACCATTTTTCTACCCAAAAATAGTCTTACTTGAATTCCAATACATTGTGCGTGATTTTTGCTTATGTTTTCAATGAAATCTCACACAAATTTATCAATTTGGAATGAAAACAGTTCTTATTGATGGAGTAATTATTATTATTGGAAAAAGAAAATTGTAGTGTGATTTGTGCTGTTTTGTGTCTTATTCATACATTTATTCAACGTGAAAAGTGCTGAAATCCATTTGACAAATTGGATTTGGTCATTTGTACAAGAGTAAGTGTCGTTTAGGCCGCATTTGTGTGAAATAGAATATCGATATTCGGATGCAGACGAACAATAGCAACTCATCAACTTGCATTATGTCGTTGATTGTTGGTGCATTCGATTTTTAATCCGATTATAATGAAAGTTATAAGTCTAAATTAGCTGCTTTATGCAATTGATTCATACGAGTCGACCTCGTTAATGCTCAATATGGATAGTGGTTATTTCACCTTGCAATTTCACCTTAATGTGAACAAAAAAGAGATTTTATACTAAAAAGCACAGGTTTAGTGAAAGAAACTGATTTAAATTTTTCGTTTTGTTTGTTTTTTCTTTCGCAGTAATTCTGAATTCAAACGACTTTGATTTTCTACTGTCACGAGGTGCACCATCAGGTGAAATTAATCCGCGTGACTCAATACTCGAGCGATTCGATCCAATTTTAGGCAGAAAATCAATTGTACCTGCGCCATTGATCAACAAAGCCGAACCAATCAGTGCAGCTCCATCCATCTCGACGATTCTCGAAGTCGACTATAGCATCACTGAGTCAGTCAAATCGAATGAATCATTGTCGTCTGAAAAATCTCCAATTGCGAATGCGAATGCGGCAGTAGACGACAGTGGTGACAACGAATCAATCGCGAAACTGGAATCAATCGAAAAGCTAGACACAAACATCGGGGGTGACGGCGATAACTCACAAGCATCAAGCACAACCGAAACGTATGAAACAGCCTCCATTGGTGAACCGTTAAAAGTAATAAAGACTTTTCTTGTTCTTTCTCACAAATTGTTGCCTTTTTGCCATGCGCTAATTGATTCGCTTCCTCTCTCTCTCTCTCTCTTCCTCTCTTTCTGGTAGGCTGATGTCACAATGAGCGTCGGTTTGATACACGACCTTAAAATGGATAACATGAAATCACTGGAGCAAGACAAAGTGGAACCACATCTCAAAATGAACGACGAACACAAAGTCAAACAAGAAATGTATGTATCGATATCAGTTCAACTACTTTCAATTTTATCATAACATTCTTAACACGGAAAGAATTATCTCAAAAACACAGCACGCAAAACTCGTGCAATTCAACTCTTAACTCGTTAACGCGTTAATAATGTAGCGCGAGGCTTGTGTGCCAAGAGCGTGCCATATCTCACTCATATTCACTTAAGTGGATCGCGTATTTTCTCCACGCAGCGTTGAATAAATTGAGAGCTAAATGAGTAAATTACTATAAACACAACAAAAAGATGGAATGAAACAGACATGCGCACATTTCGTTCTACAAGAAGCATGGTTTCAGTGTTTGTTTTCACATTCAGATATAAAGTAATGGCCTTCATGTGTCGATAGACATGGTTTGAGTTCGTCCTGATTTCTTCTTAATCTTTTATTTTACTCGGATTGTGGAATTTATCACACTATCGACAGTCAATTGGTTCAATTGTTGATTGTCCACATCAACGAATTTCCATTCATGGAATTTATACTACCAAAATCAGCTCCATTATACTGGACATTCCAGAAAAAGTACCAACAACTCAGAAATAAAGCAACCCTTGAAATGTTATCTCAATATTTTTGACAATTTTTTTTTCTCCCAATATTTTTTCCAACATTTTATTCAAGGGTCGGAGATATTGAACGCAAACTCAAGGAAGCAGAAGCTCGCGAAGAGGCATTGCTTCGGCGAATCACAGAAAAGGAAAAGGCTTTGAACAAAATGAGGTAAACAACGGCAATGATATTTTTTTTTCACGCATAGAAATGATGTAAAGAAGATAATTTTAAGTAATTGTTTGCTTGAAATTGCAGTGCGGTGGTCGAAAACTATGAAAAAACGATGGTTGAAATGATTTCGGAACGTGAACAAATCACACAGAACTATGAGAAACAATTGATGCAATTGAAAACCGAACGTGACGCTAATTTCCATCATCTCACGTCATTGGAAAACACTTTCTCGGATTTGCATCTGTAAGTATAGATATATGTGATTCACCACAGACGCTGGCGAATGAGTCTTTAACCAATTAGATTTGCAATTAATTCGCCATAAAATATCGATTTTACAGAAAATATGAAAAGAGCAAGCAAATGGCGCTCGAGGTCAAAGACAGCGAAGCCAAGCTGATTGAAAAGCTAGAGTTTAGCCAGCAACAGATGAAACTGCAAGAGCAACGCTATGACAAACTGAAAAATCATGCTCTCTCACAGCTCGAAGGGTATGTATAAAATAAATCCTCTCCGTTAAATTCAAGCAAAACTAACCAATTGTCTTATTCATTTTGCAGTGCCAATGCAAAATTGGAAACGCTTACCAAAGCCCATACGAACGAGATGAAAAAGTTGATGGCACAGTTGAAAAAGGAGGAGATATCGCGGCTATCAATTACGGAGCAATTGGCACAAAAGACGAAGGAAAATGATGAATTGGTGAAAATATGTGATGAATTGATCAACAATGGTTCCGATGGCAGTTAAAGCAAGAATCTTTAGGAAGGCCATATCGATAAGACATAGCGTTGAGTTAGTATTAGGGCATGTTGAAACAGTGAACTGAAATTGGAAGGCCGTCATTGGCATTGCACATACTAATAATACTGTTCGGAAAAAAACAATAAGTAATTCAACAGAGAAATCAATATTATAATTTACATTTCATCCCAGTTTACTTAGGTTATAAATTATTCTCGAACGAATATGCATTACATATTTTATTCAAATTTCCAACTACATATTGCAGACAAATTGGGCGAATCTAATCAAACATGTACTATGAACGAAAGAAAAAATTAATCGGCAATCGATTCCATTTGTATGCTATATCGAACCATCAAATAAGCAAACTACCCAAAGTCTGACCAATATATTTTGTGTGAGCTTCGAGCAAAAATAAAATCATCAATTCCTTTAATTCATGCTCGTCGTCGTTCATATTTTTTTTTCCAAATTGTTAAGTCACCAGAACAACATCATCATTTCTGTAAATCTTATCACTGAGCTAAGCATCTAGATTTGCTATTTAGTAGAAAACATCACAAGAAACTCGATTCATGATATTCGATAAAAAAAAAGAATCTTCTTTAACAGACGATATAAAATCGGCGAGTTTTCTGAATGTGTGCCGATCCGAATTGCTGGCTCGTTTTTCTTTCAAATTTGAATGAAAATAAACCTTTTGTGTACATGAAACAATTTTCATTTTTTATAACTAAATGTTGCCCTATTTGGAAAATCGATGTTGACACAGTGGCAACTAAATTGTCGATAGATTATAACCGAACGCACATACCGTTGACTAAGTAAGTGTAGGGCAAGGTGACAAAAACATTTATTGGCCATTTGATTTTGGTCAATTCTTTTTCCAACATTGCCACACTCAGTAGTCAACACATTGAAAATTATTGGAGAATAGTTGCCGCTGTTGTCGAACTACACCGTGTTTTTCAATACTCGATAGTAGAGTTATTCAGTTCATCAATTGAATTAAAATTCGCGTCCAAATGAGAAATTAATCACTTCTTCACAAATCCACTTATTTGTGATTAGATCGACCTTTTTTTACAGAAATTAATTTTAATTTACGCTTAATTTCAAATGAGATCATGTGGTTTTTGCCATAATTTCAGACAAATTCGTTAGAATTCATCAAGTGCAGAGTTCTAATTTCAATTTTTTTCTTCTTTCGCTAACACAAATTGGTGAAAACAATAATTAAAAGTGAGAGCTTCGATTCTCGTTACATTTAAGTTTGAAATTCTGTTTATTTATTAAAGTGTCAGTTTTAAAATCTATAACATAAATTTAATTCACAAAACACATTTATTAGATGAATTACTTGGAAAAAATAAAATGCTTTTTTATATCAAAAAGACGAAATAGTGGTTTCAATCTTTTGTATGCAGGATTAATACTTGGCGCAGGCACGAGGGTTGGATGGATATCTGTTTCAAGAACTTTTTTCCGCAGAATACACTCTTTCTTTTATGTTTTTATTGTTGTAAATCTATTCATCCATTCAACTGGAATGACAT
Source organism: Sitodiplosis mosellana (assembly GCF_009176505.1). Lineage (NCBI taxonomy): Eukaryota > Metazoa > Arthropoda > Insecta > Diptera > Cecidomyiidae > Sitodiplosis > Sitodiplosis mosellana. Next base: position 20,407,335 of record NW_022595244.1, on the reverse strand, counting down.
TTGAAATTTATCTGCTTCAATTAATGAGCTAGACCGTATTCATTTTGAATGCAGCATCTACTCATTTTACATTCTTTTCTATCAGACAGCTGATTCGGAACAAAAATGTTGGTGCACTCCATTTGGTTTGTGCACAATGAGGAAGTAAAATTACAAAACTCGGCTTTTCACCTTTTGATCAATAAAATCGTACACAAATGATGAAACGCTTTGAAAGGAGAAGACCTTCTCTAATGTGAAGAGAAAAAAAATATCAGACTGTTACCACGATTGAAATGACCGCGGTGAAAGATAAGCTTCTGACAATAGCTCGGATACTACAATCACCTTAATTTGACAGCGTTTCACTTCGTTCCGTGGATTTATATAGTGGTTGTGCATGGTGATATCTTGATTGTGATTTATTCATCGCTCCACATAATTTGTGCTGAAAACTAATGCAGCATTTTTCAAGTCACATTCAAATGTCGATAGTCGTGCAAAAGATACAGAAGAAAAAATTCATGAAGAAAAAAAACCACACTTCCAAGTGGGCAAAAATGCCATTTAAGCTGGATTTTTTTTTTCTCCTCTCTCATCACTTTCAGTTCATTCCGTAGAAATATACACATCGTATACTATATAGTTCTTTCACTTTTCATTCCATAACCTATTTAGCAAGATGATTCTATATTGCGAACGAGCGAGCACACAAATGGAAACGAACCCATCTGCCCTTATTATCCTTTATTTGCACCCATTCAATGGGGAAATTGAGCGAAAAGCAGCAAAATTAAAGAGACACTGTGTATGTGTGCGAAGAAAGAGAGACTGGAATCGGAAAGTGCTTCAAAATACTTGCATACACGATTAATGCATAAGTACAGTGTACACAAACAAGCGCAAGTGGAAAGAAAGGAGTCAACCGGAATGATGGAACAAGAAACGTCGATGGTAAAGTGGGCAAGGAAAGCAGAAAAAAAAATCCAACTTATTAAAGACATTTCAAGTGTTTCTAATTTTAAATATGTCGCATTGTACAAGAATTCTCTCTGCTACTCGGGTAGAGCTGGGAGCAGTAAAAAAAAATACTATGAGAGATTCTGTTGGTTGAACGGTTATTCGGAGCGTTCAACGATTGCAGTAGTTCCGGAGATGCGATTGCGTGCACGTTAAATACATTTTGGATCCTCCGAATTCGTCGTATTCGGATGAAGTTCAAATTATAGTTTGCTTTTATCCCGACTTTTTTTTTTAAATTTCAACGAATATTTCACGATGATTTTTCAAATATTTTGCATTTTCGCACTGTTTTCTGTGTGTCAATCATCAGACGAAGAGTAAGTAATTCCAAGTGAGTTTAGTGAGAGGTTTTTATTTTCAAAACTTCAAATTGTGCTTTTTTTTTTCGTTGTGATTTTAATCCGTTCAGAACGTCGTTAACATTTGCTGATATTCTGCCTGAGGATCCAAAAACTTATGACAAAATGCGACCACCCAACAAGGATGGCCGCCCAACTGTCGTTTATTTCCATGTTACCGTTATGGGTCAGTTTCAATTGCACTAGTTCGAATTTTGAACTTCAAAACGGAATTGTTTTAAAATTAAAAACACAAGTAGTCAAAAATATTTTAAAATCGATTTTTTTTTGTTGTCTCAAAGGATTGGATTCCATCGACGAAAATAGTATGACCTATGCGGCTGACATTTTTTTCGCACAAACATGGAAAGATCATCGTCTTCGACTTCCCGAGAATATGACCTCGGAGTATCGGTTGATTGAAGTGGATTGGTTAAAAAATATGTGGCGACCTGACTCGTGAGTGTTTCTCAAATAGATATGTTCCATGAAATAAAAAACAGGAAAAATAAACTTCAATACGGACTCTACGAAAATTAAGAAAAAATAGGAGTATGAAAAGTTTTTAGACTAAAACTGTTAATTTTTTCTTCACTTTTTATTTGAAAAAAAAAAAAGTTTCTTCAAAAATGCAAAATCGGTAACATTTCAAACGATGACCATTCCAAATCATTATATGTGGATGTATAAAGACAAAACAATATTATATATGGTAAAATTGACTCTGCGTCTATCATGCGCTATGAATTTCGCAATCTACCCCCATGATACCCAGGAATGTAAATTGCAAATGGAGAGTTGTAAGTGCTTTGGTCATGGATCGATATGTGAATAACTTGTTATATGCAAAAATTGATGCGTTTGCAATTTCTTTTCTTCTATTCTTGGAACGTTGCATCGTTTGTGTACCCAATTTTTTCTCGTTGCTCAGTGTCGCATACTACTGATGACATGATTTTTCAATGGGATCCAAGTGTGCCGCTAGTTGTTGACGATAACATCGAACTGCCTCAATTAGCGCTAATGAAAAATCATACGGCTGACTGTGAGTTGTCTTGGAAAAACTGTAGAAAAAACCTTCTTTTCAAATCTGCTTTTTATTTATGCAGGCACTCAGGTACAGTTGTTCGTTTCCCGATATAGTGATAATATAGTAACAGCATAACGTTATTATTGATATTATTAATATATATATATTATTATGATCGGATCATGATAACCGTTTTGTTGACGTTTTCCACAAAAATTATCACATTTCATGGGGAAAACCATGGGAAATTATTATAATTACGTTATTACTGATAATATTTTATTACTGGAACAACTGTACACTCAGGTTTATTCAACTGGCAATTTTACATGCCTAGAAGTGGTTTTTGTGCTAAAACGACGACTTGGTTATTACTTATTCCACACATACATTCCAACTTGTTTGATCGTTATCATGTCTGTGAGTAAATTTTCTTCACCTAATGAATGGAACATGTCTACTTTTCTTTCTAAAATAGAACGTTCCAATCAAAAGACAAAACAGAAATTGAAGCATATGTGGTTTCTATTTTTAGTGGGTCTCATTTTGGATAAAGCCTGAGGCAGCACCAGCAAGAGTCACTCTGGGCGTTACATCATTACTTACCTTATCGACTCAGCATGCCAAATCGCAGGCATCATTGCCACCAGTTTCATATTTGAAAGCCGTCGATGCATTCATGTCTGTGTGCACTATTTTTGTGTTCATGGCTCTGATGGAGTATTGTTTGGTCAACATTGTGCTTGGTGACACAACAATTCCAAAAATAAATAAGAACAAACAGCAACCACCACCGCCGCCTGTTGGAGCAGCAGTAGCAGCTCAAACGGCGAGAGAATTTACATATGCGCCCACTAAGGTAATGCCTCATGTCAATAGAACTTCAATAACATATTCAAACGTAGCCTTTTTTGTAACTGAAACTTTTGTCATTTCGATTCGATTCCAATATAGAGTTTTCATAGAGATCGCACCGAAAGCGTCGATTCCAATAATCCCTGGATTCATCGGCAATCGATTCGTGCAACGAACGCAGGTTCGTTTACATTGGCCACGCCACGTGGAAGTTCGGTTCCTGCGGTCGAGGATGTCCCAATGTTAACACCACAACAGAACCGTTTGCGTCGAGCAATGCTCATTGATAAATTTTCACGCGGATTCTTTCCATTCCTGTTCACACTTCTGAATGTCATCTATTGGATTCTATTCTATGAATATCTGTAGAGATTTAATGCTTGTAATTAATTGAAATCAAATTTAACGAATCGTCGTCTACCAACTAATTAATAAAGGAGCCGTAGAGAAACCCAAGAATAAATGTTTTCCTTAAATGTACCGAACAAATGAGGCTGTGAGAATGAAAATGGCAATACAGGAATAAACATTCTGAAACGCATCAAGAAAAAAAATTCGTAAAAATGAATCATGAGTTCTGAATATCCAAAAGTGAAACATGAATTTACATGGGCAGCATAGGAGGTTCATGGTTCACTTTTGCGTATTCAGAACTCATGATTCATTTTTGCGATTTTTTTTTTTCTTGATGCGGTTCAGAATGTTTATTCCTGTATTGCCATTTTCATTCTCACAGCCTCAAATGAAATTTGCACATTTTCAGACCAACAATGGATTAAATGAAACAATGGTAAGTTTATTCGGTGATTACGTTTTATTTTATATTGTTAAACATCACAAATCATTTCATTGAAATTTGCATAAATTGCCTAAATTGTGGTTAAAATTGATGTCTCTGCTAACAATCGTTTCATTTTTTTGTTTCGAATAATATTTGAAATTCAAATTGGTTATTTTTTTTCTGTGGACAACAAGTGCAATTCACGATAACATCGATCGAATCGGTTTAAAATTGGATTTTTCTTTAGTTGTTATGTATCGGTATATTGTAAATTGGGTTATAACATTGAATGTGCGCACGATAAATGGTATTTATTGGTTATTCTGTAGTTGATTAAGTTGGTTATCGGTCATTATTTTTCGGTTTTCAGAAGTAGAGACAAAGTATTACAAAGAGTTATTGGTTGTCAATTGTTATAGTCGTGAGGAACTTGATAACACCATTACTAAAATTTCAAATGAATCGTTTGAAAGTCGAAACACAATGTTAGATCATCTAATAAAAGTTTAAATTCCATTTATTCCGAAAGAATAGTTTGTAGGACGGGTTTAGACTAAGAAGCTTAAGGTTGAATGCAGTTTTTTCAATCACATAATTTCTTGGACTTGCTAATCATTCCGAATGATTACCATTTTTCGCTTACTTCTTCTCGCTCCTCTTTAATTTGTCTTTAGAAAAACAATCAATAAAATTGCCTATGTTTCCAAGAGAATCAGCCCATTTCATCATCATTCGTCTCTATCGTCAAATTCCTAGTATCACATTAAAGTTTAAAAACCAATTACAGTTTAATAATTATATCAATTTAAAAGTCGCTCCTAGTGCAATCCAAAAATATGGGTAATCAAACTTGAAATTAATCTAATTAAAGCTGTGTGTGTGTGTTTGGAATGGTTCAGAAAATTCAATTTTCTTTACGTCATACACATAATAATTAAAACGGCCAAGGGAGAAATGTATAATCGTTTGCTAATATGTAGGCGAAATATTCTCAACATATTTATGAATAAAACATTCATTCACGTTGACATTGTTTTCTTTGAATCTCTATATACTCAGCTCACCAGACAGATAAATTTCATTTCTATCGGCTGTTTCTATTGTTGGTGTGCCTAAGCCATGATCCACTGCAACAATTGATATTCGGATTTAGAGATCGGCTTGTTGTGGACCAGTCAGAAGTTCGTGTTCAGTTTTGGCTTGTTTTAACCAATTGCGTAGATCTTGGGTGCGTTCAACCAAACTGGTTTTGTATTTCTGCGCTAGCGGTGACTGAGAAACCATTGTATTTGCAGCAATCGATTGTGAAAGCATTGCTGATGCGTTTATTGTGGGCGACGAATTGATGGCATTCGAAATGCGACCCGACGCCAACTGACGATACGTTTCAAGACGATCGGCCAACGTTATGACCGGTTGATTCAAAGCATAATTAATCGACGTGGCATTTTGATGTTGATTCGATGCTTCGGCTGCTTGAAAAATGGTTGAAACCTGGGTGTTTGGCCATACGATATCTTGGTAGAGAAGCGATGGTGGTGGAGTTAAACCTGAATGGAAGACAAAAAACCAATAAAAATCGCGTAATTGAATCAAAATCCAAACTAGGTACCTTGAGTTTGCTGCTTGCTCAAAATATCCCAAATCTCTCGAATCTCCGCATTCAAATGTTCTAGGCTGTTTATTATTTCGGTCGATTCTTGATACATTTCCTTGCGTTGACCATGACCATGGGTATCGCTTGCAAAATCAGTGCTACTGAAACCAGAACTTGAGTGAGATGACAAATCGCTAATTGTGGCATCGTCTCGATTATTGTCGGTGGTGAATGGGTTTGTGTGCGACTCTTTGCTGTCATAAAGCCGTTGCAATGATTGTTCCAGATGACGCAATCGAATGACTTTTTCGCCCAATAATGCACGAGTGCGATGCAAATTCACTTCCATTTCCGTCAATTCCTTTTCCTCTTGAATCATTTGATCGACCGTGTGTCGACTTGCGGTCTTGTGATGGTGTTTCACTTCGCGTTGCCGGGCCCGGAAGTTACTGCGCTGAGTTCGAAGCGATTCCTTGGCACGACGCACTGAATCTCGTTCCAAATGGATGCGATGCTTGAAAAATTCCAATTCAGAGCTTGAAGCACCATGATCCTTGCCACCCTCCACATTGAACGGATACCGCAGATGGTAAGTGGTATCGAGCGAATTGTCGGGAAATTGATCTTCTAAGTCTTCCAGTTTTTGCAATTGACGCCGCAAATTTTCAACTGGCGTACAAGGCCGTAATTGTGCATCGTTAGCTCGTACATTGTGCGACGAATTCAGCCGTGAAGTCGATGCCGATTTGGTTCGAGTGAATGTTTTCTTGCGTTGTCTTCCGTGTGAATCACGAACATTGTTATTGTTTTCTTGTTGGAATGCCTCCGAATCCGAGTTGCCATTGTCTGCGAATGCTGTAGCGTGCGGCACCGATCGGCGTGAATTATGATGGTAATTGTTTGAAATTGTGGTATCACTTTGGCTAATCGATGTGTCGTCCGGGCATTGTTGGCTTTGAATGTGAGATAAATATTTGGCGGCAGCGGTGAACTTTTTGTTTGGCCTCTCAATCAAATGGGCGGATCGATCTCGTTCTCTTTCGACCGATTTATCGCGTGCCATTTCTTTTCGCTGTATGCTTAGCGCTGGCGGCTTTCCAATATCGTTCACTTTGGCACCGCCAGTCATAGACACAGATGAACTGTGCGCATCATTTGATTGTTTATTTGAATTGGAGCGTTCTGTCTCCGAGCCTGTGGTTAAACTTTGTTGCTCACGCCGTTGATGGCGTCGCTCCAACGAGATTTTAACATCCGTTTTCAAACGTACGTATTTGTCCTTCAAACATCTATATTTGTCTTCCAGTAATCGCTTTTCACATCGAATTTTCTCATACAAATGATTCTCGCCGGTTTCGCGCATTTTTTGTCGCTCCAATTCCAGTTCGTGTGCCAGTTTCTCTTTTGTTTGCTGCAAATTCATGACATGGTCTTTTCTAATCAAATCTTCTTCGCTTTTTAAATCACGTTCCAATTCCTGCAGAATTATTTGATGGTTTTCTTGAAGTTTTTCCTCCGCCAAACGATGTTGTTGATTTAAGATTTTTCGCTTCTCTTCAAATTCCTCCTTCAATTGCTGCTTAAATTTCTCGACGTCATTATTGTGTTGTGACTCCAACTCAATCTTTCGGTCGTTTTTCTTCTCTTCCAATTCTTTTTCAAGGGCTTTCAATTGATTTTCATGCTCTTTGTCGAGAGCAGCTCGTTTTTTCATGAAAATTCTTTCCAATTCAGCCTTTTCTTCCTGCCATTTCAAATCTAGGTCTTCGTGATCGTGCTTTAAATCTGTTGATTTCTGACTTTGGATTGATTCAACTTTTGGCTGCTTAATCAACAAATTATCGTTTTGCACTTCATTTCGTTGCTCTTCAGCTTCGAATACTTTTAACCGATGTGATATTATTGGTTTTGGCAAATCGATTTTCTTTAAATCCTTTTCACCATCGAATATGCGTCGATTGTTTGCACTCCTTATTGAAGCCACCGACTCTGAATCGGTATCCTGCTCGTACATTGGCTTGATTCGGCCAGATTCTGCATTACGATCGAATAGAGTCGTTAAACTTTTTGCTGTTGTAGGTATTGACTCTTTATTTTCGTTAGCTATTGCTTCGTTTTGTTGTTGTGCATTTCGATTTAAAGTCATTGTTATTTCCTTAACATGCGTTTCAATGCCATCCACGTCCTCATTGAAGTCCCAATCGGCGTTCTCCTCCACTTCGTCATCATCGTCATCGTTTGACGATTCATCGGTTGTAACGAGGCCCTTGTACAAATTGGCCTTGGCCGATTCATTCAAATTGAATCGGACACTTTTTCTGTCTTCTGCATCTGCATCTGATGGCTTGCTGCTACTATCTGGCCTAGTTCGAACATCTGTTAAACTTGAATCGCGCAAAATTGATTTAACATTCTTTCCATTGTCCGAAGCGGTTGCCACATTTTTCAAATCATTTTGCGATTTAGAGCCTTCCGGAGTGTCCGCCTTTTTTATATTCGATTTCAAAAACATCGAACCTTTGCCGGACAACGTGAACCCTTTGAATGTTGCCGTTGACGATGCATTTTCTAGATTTTTGACCAATGGCTCTAATCGATTCTCCGTTTTTATCGACAAACCAATTTGCTGTGGCGAAGGTAATGGATTATTTGTTGGTAAATTTGTAATTTCAAATCGCTTATTTCGAGCACTTTCGATGGGTGCCAATGGCAACAGACCACCGGAATTGCTCCGTTTTTCTAACGGTGCCAAAAATCGGCCAGTATTTTGTAATGACATATCTTTTCGTATTGCACCGGTACTGGTTGATATAGGCGAAACGTCGGTTATCAAATCCGAATCGTCGCCCTGCAAACTCTTGATGCCCGAGTCAATTTGCGATACGTCCTACAAACGAAGAAATATTCAAAATGAGTTTCATTCAAACTTTGGTAATGTGTAAAATTGCATTACGTCGGATAAATCGTTGATCCCTGTTGCACCGAATTTCCGTGCCTTTTCGACTAATTTTTTGTATTCAGCATCAAGCGGATGCTCCCACTGTCGTGCTTTTGTCTTGGTATTAAAGTAATAATACCCATCACATTCGTCATTGTAGCTGGAACGAGAGGAAAAACATTGTTTTAGGTCAATTTTTGCATAACAAACTCCAAAACGATTCTATTGAAAAGTTTTTGCAAACAACTTTTTCTTCGTAGGTTTTTTTTTCTTTTCTAAATAAAGTTTTCTCTTGAGTTGTCTCACCATATTTGCCATTCGGGCGGGATGGCTTGCAGCAAACCTTCTCGGGCTAAATATAAAAGATGTGGTTCTGTTTTTGGATTGATTCCAATTTGAATGGCGTACTCGTTGATTTCTATGAGAAAAAAAAAATGAAATATACGTGTTTATAAAAATGTTATGTTATAAGCGTTCAACCAAGGGAAAAAGAAAGAGTTTTTCGAGAGAATATTTGATTCGCCAGCAATACATGGAATTTGGCATACAAATCGACATATTTTTTTTTTCTTTGGCCTGAAAAGCATTCAATACGTTCTTAGCTCAACAGAATTTAACACGTAAAATGGGATTATATAATAAGTATGCGTCCTGAATATTTGAAAAACTTGGTGCCGTCAAATGGCAAGCCCATTTCAAATAATTACGTAGGTTTCAATTGAACCGTTTCATGACATTGTAAATTTGATTAAAATCGGCAATGATTGAGTTGATAAAAACCACGCACATACATCATTTTTGACCTCTAACGACTTTGAATTTCTACAGAATATTATAACAAATCTTCAAAGTGATGCAAAACATATTATATGTAGCAATAAGGCATACGAGTGACACCCACAATTCCATATGTATATTTTCGTTTACATAAGACCGGTCCAGCACCACTTGATTCGATCATAACCGTTTGCAGATTGTAACATGCAATTGCTTTGATATTTCAAGTCGCGTGTAATGTTGCAAGCGAAACTTGCCAAGCTTCATAAATGAACACCATAATGAAAAGATGCTGGAAACCGGAGACACCATTACTGTATCGTATAACGGACGATTTTCTCGTGTGGTTCCATTTCTTTCTTTCTATTGAATGCTGTCGATAAGTATTATTTGCAATACATTTAACAACTTAAAATCGTCGATTCAACTGAAAATGGTATGAAATTCACTCTGGGAATTTGAGCTCTCGAGTGTAAGAGTCTTCAGCAAAATATTTCATTCACTTGAAGTGAAAGTTTCCCACTACATAAATTCATAATGCAATGCAACGGGCAAAGTCAACGACTACATAAATGCTTTTATTCAGAGTCAAGTGAATGCAGTTACATAGCAGATTATGTAAACTGGAAATAGAAACTCTGAAGAAGGATCGAAATGGCGCTTTTTAAAATGTGCACCGATGTAAAAGTTTCACTTCTTTATGAAAAGAGTTCAAAACAATTTTTTTTTCTTGCATTTAAATTACAAAAAAGACAAAGTCAGCCGCTTACAGGATATGCACGACACGAATTTCAACGATAAAACTTTGATTGTTATTTCGTTAATTTTTTTTTCTACGAAAAATTTGCCGGTGAATGGAGACAAGATACTAGAATTTTTTTCTCGATTTTTTAAAATCATAAGTCTTTTCTACTTGTATGATAATTATCATTTCTGTTTGAGTATTTGATATGTTCCCGTTTCAGTTAAATGTCTGTAAAATGACATGTAACATTTTGATTTAAAAAAAACCCCTTATAAAAATGCTTATCGCTCGATGCAAAATGGTTAGACATTATGTGAAAACCGTTTATATATTACAGTAATTGAGTCGACAATATTGTCGATTCCTCTCGTTATAAAGTGCTTTGTAAATAAACTTTACGTATAAAAAATACATCAAACAGCTGCGCTGCTTCTCGCATACTGAATACAAAATATTATTTTTCATTTGATGTAAATCTCGATGAAAATGTAGATGGAAACACATTTGTGTATTGAGTGAAAAAAAAGGATGTATGTAAATGGCATTACAAAGCATATTTCATGTTCAGAATTCCTCAAAGGAGATGCTCGACATTGTATAGCATCCGAGTTTTCGAATTCAAATTCTTTGAATTATTCTGAATGTGCTTGTGCATTAGGGCGGGTCGATTTGTAGGGAGTGAAAAAAATCGACCAAATACCTATGATTTCCGTGTTCTATGGGTCATTCCAAGAA
>NW_022595244.1:20340755-20396137 GCF_009176505.1 Sitodiplosis mosellana | reverse complement strand
TTCTTGGAATGACCCATAGAACACGGAAATCATAGGTATTTGGTCGAAAAAAAAATCGACCCGCCCTATTGTGCATATATTATGCAGCAAAAATAAATATTAAGCTAATTTGCAACTATTTCTTGAATTTTCTTTTCATCCGCATTTGCTTTTGCATCATGCGAAGCGTTTGTAACTTTAAACAATCATAGGAAGTGACTAGCCAAACAATTGAGTTTACAATGGGCCGGGTTTGGAAGTGGAATGGAATGTGTGAACTTATTCGTAGGTATTTTTATTCATTATAATTGAATGATATCATTAAATCTAGCCTTTGCTAATCCTTTCGCACATAAACTAATTTAACTGAAAATAATTCTTGTGTATGTGCTTTTTTCCCTAACCATAGAAAAAGCGATTTGATTTCACTAATTGAATACTAATCCTTCTAATATGGCAATGTATAACAGATTATGTCATGAATCTGTTTGTTGAAGGAAAACAGTGGACAATTCATCATATTGTGTGTCGCACGACGATACATTCCAACGATTAGAAGCTATTGTGCGCTAGTGAAATTGAGTACGAAATCAATCCAGTTGAACTAAGCATAGATCCATTCTAATTCATTGACAAGGAGAAAAACGACCCACTAGACTGCCAAATGGGAAAATGGCGTGCCAAAGAAGATGAAAGTAGCGAATTAAGTGCTGCATCATTTTTTCGACATTTCCCATTTGGAGTGACTATCAAATGTTCTCAAACCCCCAGTGTTTCATACATGTCGCTAATGTAAGCGTGTTGACATGACAAGCATAAGCGAATGAAACACAAAGGGATTTTTTCTTCTGTGTGTAATCAAGAAATGTGTTTCGTCCTATTAATTCATGGGCCTTGCCGTCATTTTTCCCACATGCATACGTATACGCACAAAAGTAAGCACACCACCTGTTCAATGGCGTGAATAATAGTGGTATGGGTAACAGCAGCGTCAACAATGGTACACTTCGATGCCTGTCTGCTTGCCTACCTGGCTGCCAGTTTACACTGAAGAGGGAAGGAATTTGAATATGAAATGAGCAGCGAACGAGCAATTTTATACGACCTTTTGCCCCGCGTTATTATTAGCACAATGAAATCTCCGATTTTCGACTGAATACTTTATTCTAGTCTATTGAACACAAAATACCCGAATACATTTTATGGAAACTGCTGCGAAAAAAAAGCTGGCTTATCTATTTTCTCAATCTGGCTAATCTATTCAGCCCAGAGATGTTAGTCTCTACCAATTTATGGACTATATCCAGTTTCCGAAGACGTTGTTCAGTTGAAGTCGGCAATGAAAAGCTACTAAACACAGGGAATCACTCAATAAGTTGGTTTTTTCTTCCGAAAATCACTAATCAATTTAGTTGCGAACAGAATTTCCTAGTTTGTGAATATGGTTTTGAATCGACTGAGGAGAAAATATTGAAGCGAACCAAACAAATCGTTACAGTTTCTATAATTTACGCACATTTTAGATGTCACTACGTAATGAAACTACTGAGTGGCTCGTATCAAAGCCTAGTGCGAGCAACTCATTTGTTTATCCATTTTGGTTTGTGGTGCGGTGTCGTAGTGTGCGTCGACGTCCTGGCAACTATAACGTAACAACAAATATCTTCGCTAGCAACGTTCAATTATTATTTGCGTAACAATGTATATATTCCGAATACACGGAAACCCCATTACACGATAAACAACAATAGTTGGAGGCAAAAGGAGAACCATGGTGAAACGGTTTGGTGTGGTTTGGTTGACATTTCGGCAAGCCAAAACAAATAATTTTGTTGGGATTGCCGATCAATAATAACAAACCGCGTTTTAACGAGCCGTGCCCGTAAACAACAGCGACAGGGTCGCCTTGACGATTATTACTCTTTTTTTTCTCTTGCCCATTTTCATGCTTGAAAATGCAATGGGATGATCCAAATCGATTAATGTGTGGGCTTTGTAAAAGCAATAGAAATGGTGTAAATTTGCAATAACTCACCATCGCTAGACGGCTGATGATAGCTATCGTCAAATACCTCCTCAACGCAAATTACTGACGCCGATTTCCCCAATGATGCAATGTTGTTCTTTGGCATTTTTTTTCTTTTCTTCTCTTGTTTTCTTTCTACCTGTTATGGTTGTGTGTCGATGTGAAAGTGTTCACCTTGCTGAATGTTATTAGAATATATCGTGATGCCAAACGCAATGGCAAACGGGTCGGCCTGTGTGCAAAATCGATAAATAATATGCTGCTTTGATCAGTTTGTTTTATAGTTTTTTTATCACGGGACAAATGCTCAGGCGATGTTGAACTCGGTCACGGGTTACAATCGATACCATTTGCATTTCATCGAATTGTCCAGACGAAATGACTTTATGTACCGTAATAAATCGCGATTAAGTTGGGCGAAACAAAACAAAAAAAACTATTTTATCGACCAATTTTCACAAACGAATAGGAAAAAAAGTAAAACAACCCGAAAAATTGCGCAATGGCATAAATCAAACAAAACGGTAATGCGAAACCATAAACCAACACCGAAAATATCATACGGATTGTGTCACTCTTTGCACATCCGTAAAGTGTGAAATTTACACGAATCCTTTATAGCTCAATAAAAAAAATGCAACACTTTTTATTCATGAATTTTCACATTGGCACGATTTAAGCATTAAGTTTGCATATGAATGGTACCCAAAAATAAACCGTGTAATGTTTACGCAATTCAATACGTTTTGATGCTGAAAATTTGTGTTTGTCTATTAGTATAAACACTTTTTCCGTGTCGATGACTTTGAATCAGTGTCATTTGTTCCAAAATGAAAATGAGCCAGCGAAATGGCTTCATGAATAAAAAATCTAAGCAGCTGAATTTCAGATGATTATTATAGACAGAGATCCGCTTTTTTCCTCTTTCTTTCTTTCTCTTTCACTTCTATTTGTTGAGCTTTGTGCAAATCAATGAACGATGAACTTAACACTACTGACTGACTGAAGGAGTTTGATTCGAGATTTGAGATTGAAGCGAGTTCTAGTGCAGTTCGTTGGCAGCGCAGGGGAAAATGCGCTACAATGTCAGCATTACAGGCGAACTGTCAACGGACAGCTTGTGCGCAATGGTGGGGATTCAATTCGAAAGGAGCACATGAATGTTCCACAGCATTCGAAAAAGAAACGCTTTTTAATCGCAATCGATATGAAATCTAGAATGAAGCAATGAATCACCTTGGCCACGAAATTTTTGTTTATACTCAATCAGACTAGTTGACCGCTAGAAATTCAATCGATTCCAAGCGTACAAGATCACGGCGGACATTTTTTTTCGCTTATTCCTAGAAAATTTGCAATATGTCTGCTAAAATGCCTCGTGCTGTTTCAGCAAAATTGCCAAAAACCGTCGCTTCATTCAAAACAAACACGAAAAGATCAAGTGTACAGAGTGCTGATAGTAATCGCAGCGTTTTAGCTCCCAGCAATAATTTAAAAGTTCGACCAAAGACGGCGTGGAGAAAGAGTGATTTGGAACGCGTTCAAGCGGCCAATCAGATTTTGACGAAAGAAGAGAAACAACGACAACTGGAAAAGAATGAAGCCGAAATACGGAGACTTGAATTGGAAAGCCAAAATCGGAAGCGATCGTTGCAAGAATTGGACATGATTCGAGATGAAAAGCTGGGCAAACATCATGATCCGTTTGCAGAAGAGAAAGCCGAACAAGAATCAAAGCTACTGGATCGTGCAATTTTAGCGAAACATGAACAGGTAAATTACATTTGAAGGGCTACTTCAATCAGAAACAGTTTTTTTTGTTGCTGAATCAAAAATTCATCAGAAAACTGACCGTAATTAAATACTAATTTAGGAAGATGAAGTTAAACGAGCAAATAAAATCATCTTGGCCGCCAAAGTACATGTACTTCAGGACGCGCAAATTAATGAGAAAAAAGAATTGGAAAAAATGTGGCGTGAAAAAGAGTTGCGTTTAGAGAAAATGATGCTAGAGGAAGATGCAAAAAAGTTGGCCGAACAAAAACGAAAAGAGCAAGAGTGGAAGGAGCTGCGGGATAAGTATGCAAACGAATTGAAAGAAGGTTTGAAAAATCGTGAAATAAAGAAATTAATCGAAGCGGAGCGCATCGAAAATGAAGCACAAGCAATAGCCATGGCACAGCTAATTTTGAAAGCCGAAGAGAAGGCCAAAGAGGAAGCAAGACGCGAACGAAAAACGCAAATACTCAAAGACTTTAAAGATACCATTTCGGCGTCAGAAGTATTCAAAAGAAGAGCCGAAGAGCAAAAGCGTGAAGCCGAAATGAAAGCTCAAGAGTACATGCGACAAAAGGCCGAACGAGAAAAAGAGCTGGAAAAAGAACGAAAATTGCAACGTGAACACAAACAGAAGGAAATCGATCGTATTTTAGCTCGGCAAAAAGAAATGCTCGAAACAAAACAGGAAAGCGAATTGGCCAATCTACGAAGAATTCAAGAGCAAAAAGAACGGGAATTCCGTAGAAAGGCCATGGAAACAGCCGTTAAGCGAAAGCAAATGGAAAAACAAGTGCTTGAAGCGCGTGCTGCTCAAATTGAAGAAACTAAACGGTCCCGGGCGCAAAGAGAAGAGCTGGAAGCACTCGAACGCCAAAAACAATTGGAAAAAATAAAACATGAAGAAGAAAAGGAAAAAGCCGTTAAAGAAAAATCGTATCATCTCAGGGAAAAGTATCGTGCAGGTAATTTCTTTCCCCTTCCGTTCAATTCATGTAATTTTTATATTTGCTAGAAGCGGAACTTGAACCATTTCTATTTTCTCATATTTCTATGTAGAAATCATCACACAAATTCAGCAAAAGTCAGAGAGTCGTAAGACCAACCAAATCGAAAGTCATCAAGAATATGAAGAGCAAAAGAAGAGAGAAGAGTGTCGTCAAGAGAACATTCGAAAGGTTATCGCAACAAAGGTGGCCGAGATGCGCGAATCCAAAATACCAGAACACATTATACGCGATGTTGAACGGCAACTCAAACTATGCCATGATTAACTTTGAATTGAAAATTTCACTCAGTTAACCGAATCACAAATGATTGTGCTGTAATAAATTTCTTCATGCATTTCTCGGCCGACTTAGTAGGCTGATTGCATTAAAATCAATTGTTTTATGATTGATGTGACTGAAAATTTCAACTGATTCCTTTATCAACATCGATTTTTATTATTCGATGAACATTTATTTCAGTAGTTGCACACAAAATCTCAATCAACTAACTATTTGCTACGTCTGCAGAGGAAATTCCAAGATCTAAAACGACAAACGACCAATCTTATATTTCACAAAGTGATTTATTGTAAAAGAGAAAATTATTTTCAATAATTTACACAGTTTTAATTAAAAATCAAATGACAATTCTTCACGAATACGATTAACTTTTTTTTTTGTCTAAGCAGGTTCAAAACACTTAACACGTAACTAGAGCGAATCAATATGCTAAAAGAATAATAAATTGTGTTGTGACACAGAATGGAATTGAAACGATGATAAAAAAAAAATAAAATAAAATGTAAACCGAACTAAAATGCTGGTCTTTTCTTCGTACGCATTTTGGACTGACTGAAATGATTCGAATCCGAAATCCGAGTCCAAAAATATATACTATTATAACGTTTCATCCAAAAACACTGAAAGCTAATTATGATTATTAATCAAATTTTTTTTTATGTCAAATCTTTTTTTCTTATCACAACAAATACAGTTTTGACTTCTTTTTTTTAAAGGGATTATTTGTTTTTAAATTACGACAAAAAAAAAACGTGCACATTTTAGAATAGGTTTGAGAAATGTTTTCTTCTTCAACTAATGGATATGAGAATTATTGGTGAATTGAATGGGAGCTGAAGGAGAGAAAAGTGCAGGCTGATTTTTAAATGCGTTAGAAAAATTGGTTTCTCAAAAATATGTCCATAAAATTGAAGGGTATCGATTGGATCACGGTTGTTAGAATCTTCGAACAAAAAAAAAAAAATGTGAGCTTCCTCAACACGAAGAATGTTCCATTTGGTTATAGTTATTTTCAAAGCTCTTTCTTTTCTTTGCTGGTCAAGCGCATATAATAGAAAAATAGTAAATTCATTTCGGAATATACACAATTGTTCGTTATTAGTTTGTTTGTTTTCTCTATTTTTATTCGTTTGTTTATATATATAAACTGCTGCTTCTTTATCCATTTTGATTTCGTTTGTTGTGTGGTTTGTTTATATTTTTTGTAATTAGTCTAGTAGTATTCTGTTGTATGAATTACCGTTTGTCGATAAATATATTCATTCATTCATTCGTTTATTTGTTATCGGTTTTCATGTCTTTTGTGTGTGGTTTTCTGTTTTATGATTAATTATGAACTCCGTTAAATGCTATAAATGTACAATCGTGGAACGTGAACCTTCATTTCATTGTATTCCATTTACATATATACCTAGCAGAAACTTAAAAAAACAACGATCTGAAGAGAAAAAAAATTAACGTTTCGGGAGGCACTCATATGTTTTTTTTTTTTATAAACTTTTACTTTACAACGCGATTTGCTTTCAACTATTTTCAAATGGTGATTTGTTTTTTTTTTATTTTTTTCATCTCGCAGCATGGGAGAGATGCGGTTCTTTTAAACTAGAATTACAGTTTTGTTCAGGTTTTTTTTTTCTTAATCTTTGTGTGAATGTTTTGGTGAGTTTGGTGTTGATCGTGGTTTTGATGGTTTCTTTTGTGGTGTTCCATTGGTCGTTACGGCTGCGCCTTTGACACTCTCCGAACTGTCCGATAATTCGCTACTGCTCGATCGACAATCGCCTTCCATCTAAACAAAAAAAAAAGAGAGAACAATCGAATGAATTACATATATGTTACATGAGTTAAAAGCATGAAGGAAATAACCGGAGCACTTACTTTTCCTGATTTCAGTGAATTGTGAGCAATTTTCAGGATCATGTAGGTCCATACAATATGTAAGCACAACAGCAATATCAGCAAACTGTTGAAGATGTAGTAGGCTGGGAACATTGGTACAATTTGTGGCGCTTCAATTGAACTGCTGTATATGATGCGTGGATAGAATCCTAAGCGAGTCACAATCCAAATGACGGTGAAAAATGCGAAAATTGCATCGCACAGTTTTTGGTAGTTTGCATATTTGGTAATTTTGGCCGCCTCCAAGAAGATATCAGCACAATCATGGACAACAAGCACCAGAGATCCAACGCGATGCAAATTACAAATCCAACTCAAAGATAATAGCAACAGTGTGACAATGTGATGCACAAACATTTGCCAAAAGTCCTTGCGTTTGATATCGAAGAATTGTGACACAACCAGAGCCCAGTAAAAGGACATTGAGAACATATAGTACGACCATATTTCACTGTCGACCGACTGAAGAGGAGACAGAGAAAAAAAAGCATGGAATCAATTAGTAGGGAAATAAAATCAATCGATTTGTTTTTGTCGCACGGAATGGTTCAATAAAAACTTAGTTCAGTACGGTGCCAATGATTGATTTTCATAATTAAACGAAACTTACTTGATGTGGGTATCCATACCAGCATTGCTTAACATCCCAGAACCATTCTTTGTCCCATAGCACAAACAATCCGAATGCAAAACTGTGCGTATAGTAAAGAAAACGCCACGAATTCTCACAGAATTTGACTAGAGTGGATGGTTTGTCTTGTGCACGTCGATATCGCCACCATCGTTCGATTTGTCGCTCGGTCATATCCACTTGCTTCGTGAGTCCAATAACCTACAGTCACATAGAAAATAGAAGTAAAACCATGAAAACAACAGCTGATTAAATATTCAAGACTTGGAATCGACAGCACACTATGGCAAAAGTTGACAATGCGTACAAGTGCAATTAGCGATTTCATTTTTCCGCTAGCTGACACCTGTACATTTACAAAATGGACAGCGTGTGGTCTTTTTTTTGCAATAAAGTTGAAACCAAAATAACTTATTCGTATCACGCAATTCTTCGGCTAACTACGTTTGCTTGTGTTTTGAAAGAAAATGTTTTCTTCTCACCTTTTTTTCCACTGCATTTCAGTTTAAATTCGATTCACGCAAAAAGACACACCAAAAAATCGTGCAGGTTAAAAAAACAACTATGATCGAAGTGGCGCAACGCTTTAATAAATAACAATCGCAGTTTATTTCTCTAGCATGCAACTGGATTAAAAGTATTCGATACACCTAAGAAATTATGGTTTCTTTTCGATATTTTTCCCATCTTTCGGTGAATTTCGTCAACAATTTTTTTTGTTAACACGTTTTAAATCCAATTTTATGGAAATTCATAACAATGCCAATGGAATTATTTGCATCAAAACAACGTAAACGTTCTGTAACCGTTATGCAAATATTGGCTTTGAAAACATTGTGTTGAAAAGAGTCAATTAATATTCATATTTTGTTTGTGAACTCTCCCAACTGATTAATTGTATGTTGGACCAACAAAGTAACGTTTTGAATGGGAGTTGTTTTTTGTGTGACCATTTTTGAAGACATTACTCAAAAGTTTGACAAATCGGAAATACGACATTTCCGGTAGCTTTGGTTCAAACTGCATGCCATTCGTTTCTTGGTCAAATGACGGTTTCGGTGTTAGCTCACGTCTTCAGTGAAATCACAGCCAAAATTAGTTGCAATTGAACAAACAGTAAAATGACCATCGAAGATCTATATATATTTATTTTCAATGAACTGAACTGGGGGACATTCGGTGACTAATTCATTCGAATCGTTCGAGTGGATAAGGAGAATCAGAATCGATTTCGTGACGTCATTCACAATGACAAGCGCTTCAAACATGATACGATGTGAATCATTGAAAATGAGAACGGCGATTGATTGAAGTTCACATGTAATGATTTCGATAAAATCTGAAAATCAAATTGAGTGCAACAACAATGCGGGACCATCTGGTACATAAAATCCATGTTAAGCGTTGGAATGTATGGCATTTCGAAATTAATTGCGTTACATGTGAATCGAAAAACATGTATATTTCCTTTTATAAGTCACACACATTGTGTCTAACGACGTGATATTCAATGGAAGACCCATTTCCGAAACGCCACTTTCTTTTCCATTCAATTGGTGCGCGTACAGAAAAAATATTTCCATTCGATATAACAATAAAAATTGAAAGGGTATTGCACCGCAGCCTTTTGACGGCTTTCTTACGTTCGATAGATAATTCATTGACAAGAATCGATTTTTATCAGCTCGTCGAATTCAGCTCGTTACTTTTACTCTTTTTCAGTAGAAATGAAGAAGCAACAATTTATCTTCCATAAAATCTGCACTCTTCATTTGTTAATTGATGTACCAGATTTTCTTCCGCAATTTTTCCATGATTGCAAGACATTTTTGATTGACTTGTAGCCCTTATATGCACGAACAAAACTGGAAGGCAACAAAACCTTTCATAAAGCGTACAGACGAAGTTTTTTTTAACAAGCCAGTCAGTCAACTTCAATTAGTATGAATTATTCACAAATTCTATCTCAGTTACTAATTGTGCTTATCGAAATTCATGTAATGAACAAATGATTACGCGCAAAATTCATAGAACTGCTCGAGTTGCTCATTAGCAAATCCTATCGAATTGTGTATAAATTCAGCGAGTGATTTGATCTATCAGATCAGAAAATCTGACTAATCACACATATAATGACCAAAAAAATGTATTGAACATATTTATTTAAGTCATGAAAACTTTCATTTACTGCAAAAGCGACATGTGACTGCTAAAAGTCGTTCGATATTGGGTTCAGTTCTTGAATTTTTTTTTTTGGAAATTGGTTTCAAAAAAGTATCGTGCAAAATGTGCTGCACCTTTTGGTACACCGATACACACTACATTTGCCCGTTGTTAATGAATGCGCGCCTCGCATGCTTATGCGATAGAATGTGAGTGAACTACGGCAAACCAACATACGTCCATTTTCGTATTTTCGTCACATCAAACGTGTGGAATGTCAATAAAATCGTGTATGTCGTTTTAATCACAGATGGAATGGCTAGAGTAATATGCAGCAAACGGTTACTGCATAGACTCAGTCATGCGAATCATATTTTGCTTTCCACATTTCATGCGAATGTTATTCAATATTATTCTTGCGATGCCATCGTTTAATTCGATAAATAGATTTATGTACTTAGTTCAATTGCTGTTATTTATTCAAATTTTCTTTGTTTTTTTCATTGAGAATGATTTACAACGAGATGCCACTTACCATAGCCATTCGCAATGGTACGACAAACTCAATGGCAGTTGTACGGATTCGCATAGCAAACTTGTGAGATCTTTTACGCTTTGAATTTCATATCAAAGTGTAAAGTTTTTTTTTTTATTAATAAAAAGACGACCTTCACCTCTTTTATGTCATATTTTAGTGTGAAATGAATGCAAAATAGAAACGAAAATTTCCAAATTTTATGAAAGTCAATTGGCGAATAGCCGAATGAAAGTGAGTGTATTTTTTTCGCTCGATAAAAAGTCTTTCTTCTCTGGCAACAATTTCGATAAATATACGGTCGATTTTGATAACACATTAGTTTTCTTGACCAAGTTCGTTTATCATCAAACATCGATAAAAAATAACATTGTGCTTTGTGATCTGAATTTCATGTTTGCCACAGTATTCATTATCGTATTATATTTGCTATAAATCGCCTGTCATCTTAATCTACGATTTTCAAAAATATAATGTTCAAAATAAACAGAATATTTGCTACTATTGTTCGGAAGAAGGCATCTACAACAAAAACAATAATGAAATGGAACAGAGTGTAATCACCGTTTTTTTGTTTCTTGTATTTTGCATGCAGCCAACATTTTTCTTCAACTTACAGTTTTATGATGTATTCGGCTGCAGTTGTTGTAAGCGGCCTCCAAAATTGTATTTGGAGTGGCACGTTTGCTTCGTGTACTTTTGATACCTAAAGATTTACCAAACGGACTAAGTATATACCTGAAAACAAAAGGAAAACAAAACTTGACAATCATGTTTACGGGGTTGGGAATTTTTGTGGCGTCAACCAGTTCAAACATTTTCTACATTTATTTTAACCGTCAATTTGATTCGTTTCGGATTTCATTGATTGAATTTCACGTTTGTTGTTCTTGTCGCTGGTGTTAGGAAAAAAACGCGATAGGCATTTGAAATGTGTTAGAGATATCATGCATAGTTTTAACATTCATTGCGATGAATTTTCGTGTAAATGAACTAACCTCATGAAATTCTAGACAATTTAGGGGAGTGTCGATCAATACTTATGCCGAAAATTGGAGCGGCTACCCTACACGTGTGTGTGTGTGTGTGTTTGCATTCTTATCAGCGAAGCAACAATCAATTGCTCTCTGCAATTGTTGTAGACAGTAATTATATGCAAATAAACATTATTCTGAACGCTCCCATTATTGACCTTGATAATGTTTGCTTACACGATCATCTATTGTCACATCAATGTGTGGCAACAAAAATAAACTCATTCTACTGACGGGAACAAAAAGCGGCTTTTTAATCTAGCTTAAAAAAGTGAATAACTTGAAATTCATTTCATGTCAATCAACACGTCGATGCACGAATGATAATGATGAAAAAAAAATCACATACTATCCATTTTATCGATTCATCCTGGCCTTTTTTCATTTTCATAGACATAGTACAATAGAGAGAGAGAGAGAGAGAGAGAGAGAGAGAGAGAGATAGAAATAGAAAGAGAGAGAAATGAAATTGCAATTTATCGGCGATGAAATATCACTTGAAAATTATACAGCATAAGAACAAAGACTTTGAATTGACCCTAATTGATGTGTCTGACACAAATATGCATAACAAAATTTTGCGAATCGTATACAAACGAAACGCAAACACACAACGGATCGTTATGCGAGAGTGAGTGAATGACTGAAGCCGGCTATGCTTACACACAAATACAGACAACATTGTATCGCGTCTATTTTTCATTCTTCTCTTCGTAGAGAACACTAAAACAATAATAATGAAGAAAAAGCCGTTAGTGACGACAGCGAAAAATGTTGCATGTCAAATTGGTCATAGAGAAAATCAAATGTTGTAATTAGTCGCGTGTGGGCCCAAGTATGCTCGATTGTTATCGCTGGTGCACGTTGTTGTTTTTTTATAATGAGAAGAAACACACACACAGAAAAAACTAGCCATTTAACTAAGTTACGAGAGGGAAAAAAACTATAAACATCAATTCAGCTCATTGTGTTTGAATCTTCAGCGTTTCAAACCACAGACCGTCGAAACACTTGAATAAATGCAATCAATTTAGTTGGGCTTAGTCTCTTTTCTAAGAATGTGAATATATATGTATGGGCTACGTCATATCAGATCTCGAACATTTGTTCGAAATACAGTATTCTATGTGTATGTTTTTTATAGCATACAACTGGTCCCAACTGAAAATATTGACGCGATTTCCTTCGGTTTGTTTAGCAAAACTACGATCGGAGAGTTCTTTTAGGGCGTTTCCGAAACATGCACATATCATATGCGTTTTTTTTCACTTTTTTACAATAATTTTTATATTCATTTTACATTGAGTTCATCTGAAATTTTCGTTGCGTTTGGATATCACATAAATGTTTCGTATCATGCGCACGTGGGTCATTATTTGATAATTTGTGACTCACAAAAATAGCAGGCTGTCGCAACGCACAGTTGCAAATATATGAATAAGCTGAAAATTCCGATGAAATTCCCGAAAAAGTTGAGGTTATGTTCTTTGTGTGTATTGAGCGAATGTTTAGTTGGAACTGGTGCAGGTTTTTGTTTTCTTGTTGATTTTTTATTTGGATAAATTCTTGTCAAATCTTAATACTCACGTTTCAACACAATGTCTTATGATAAGCAGAGCGATGGCCATCGCTATTGGCCACCATAAGTCTCTGTAGTCGGCGTGGTCGACATCGGGCCGAGAACCAGGTGCAATATCTGCCCATGTTATATTTGGCGGTAGCCAAATTGATGTTGACCAAAATGTATCGCATATTTGCTGAAAAATTCCCATCTTTTCGGTGTGCTAACTCTGTTCACTCGGTCACTTGTCTGCACTCAATAAAAACCGCCCCAATCGTGATGACGCGAATCACACGACACAATAAATTGTGATGCAAATGAATTCGGCTGGTGTCTATGTTGTTATCCTTATCTTGGTCGTAGATTCATACACAAGGCGATGATGTGTTTTTCACGATTTCAGATCAACTCTCAATACGATTGGCTGTTGTCGTGCAAATGTTTGATAAATCATATGATGTAAGTAAACAATTGCCGATTATCGTAATCACAATAAAGTTAATAGAACATCATGACATTCGCATAAAAATGACCTGTAACCAAAATCACAATAATTTTTAAACTGACAATAGACAATCTTTTCGCCAGAAAAAAAGATAGATAATTTATACAGATCGCCTATGTTTATGCACGCAACCAACGATAATGATTTCGGAAGGTATGTTTAGCCGCCACAATAAAAAAAAAGAAAATCGAAAATTTGCGGCACATAAAAGAATTCAAATCTCTTCTGACTTATATTTTCGTTTATGTCATATTTTTATATGATAATAATGAGAAGCACACTCACGACGACGCACAAAATATTTATGATTGTATTTTTTTTTCTCTCTTGTATATATATTCTTAGTTGGCGATCACAGAACTCAATTTTGTCGATATTCTGTTTTTTATGCACACTAATTTGTGATTCTATTGCTCTTTTCAATCCTTTGCTGCCGCTTCGACCAATTAATTCGATTATTGTTTATACATCTGTACGTCTTGAATTGGATATTTTTAGCGATATTCGTAAGCGATTCCACTTTAATCTGCAAAATTCTGACTCGTGCGTTGCAGCTTGCTATGTAATTTAATCAACAGTTTCCAAACTAACACACCAATTCTAAAAATATGTCAAGTTTCCCCATGACACTGTCTCACACACTGTTAGGACACAAAGGCGCCTTCCTTTCGACAACCATAAACCGTATAATCGTAAAATTAGTTTGACTAAAAATGGTTAAAATCTCAACACAACGATGGAAACAAGCGAAGAGAATACGTATGGTTGAAATGAAATATGTAGGCTCACACTTAAACGATATGAAAAATGATAAATCAATTCTCGTAAAAAGTTCTCGTGGCTGCCAAGCAAATAGCGAAGAATGAAATCGTATTGAGTAGCAGCAGCAAAATATACAATTTAGCCGCAAAAACTCAAACACTGACTGACAATTGTATGTGCTTGTTATACCTCAGCAGACTATGTTTAAAAACTAAATTCCATAGACAGATTGAGGCTATAAAAGACCGTTTCAATGAGCATGTGTTTGGGCAACATTGCGCCTATATCCACGCGCGGCAATGTCACTGTGTTTGTATGTTAGTCAGTTATTGTGTGTTCGGTCCACAGACGTGAAAATCGTACGATATCGACACATCGACTGGCAATGTGTGCGTGCGTGTGTTTGTGTTTTCGCTAATACATGTGCTTTGGATGTGTGCGTGCATCGAGCAATGTGACGATATTGCTTGCCTTCTTTTACTTTGCGATAGCATGACTAATTTGTCGTTTTATCGCATATCAACTTGATGACTTGTTTTTTCTTCTTCGTGGAAGCACCAAAAATCTCAACCAGGAATCAATGTTAAGTGGAAATTCCTCCATAAATAAAAAGCCAACGTAATTGAAAGAAATGATTCGATTCACTAATAAAATAGCGATTTACAGAACCATATTTTGTGTTGATGAAATTGTTTAGTATTCGAAATTGCCGCCTTCACTCTGGCCACAACTCTACAACACCGATTCGAAATGTCAAAAAGTGCTTCAATATGTATTCGTTGCGCGAATCGGCTTGATTAGTAAATTGGATGGGAGTATTATTGTTTATCATTTGGTATTACAATGCACAAACAAATTTGGTTTTTCGATCCATTGAAATAATTTCCATTTTTTGACTGATTACCTCGAATTCTCAAACGGTGGTGGAATCGCACTCAGGCAAACACGACAAAAAATATTCGTCAACTTTTTCAATTTCATCAGTTTTTCACTAAATATAAGTGGTTTTAAAAAAAAATGGTGAAAATGACGTCGCCGATGGCAGCTTTCACTTATTTTGCCAAAAGTCAGCCGGGAGATATTTGCGGAAGCAATGGGTTGCCTTTAACCCCAAATTCAATTGTGATTTTAGGCCGGTCACAATTTCTGAAATCCATTCAACATGAAAACCTTTGTGAATATCTAGACATCATTCGATCGAAGCACGGTGAGTTGAACCCGATGAGTTAATGTTGTTGCTCTGTTGATAGAAAACATATATTTTCAATTTACAGAACGAACAATTATCGTGTCTGAATACATTGGAAAGTCTTTGAGTGAACAACCGGTACATAGTTATGATGATGTGCTCAAAATCTTTTATCAAATTGCCAGTGGATTGAATCACATAGACACTCTTGATATTACCATGCAAACACTTGAACCGAAAAACGTACTCGTCGACGATTTAGGCAACGTAAAATTATTCAATTATGGCATGTACTATCAGACAAATCAAGGCGAATATGTCACTTTTCCTATCGGGTTTGTGTCTTATGCTTCCTTTCAATATGTTATCTGAATTCCAAATGATGAATGCTTCCTATCTCTTGACACAGGAATGTCCGGTATACCTCACCTGAGCGAATATTAGGCTCGAAAGATAATATTCTTGGCGACATTTGGAGTTTAGGCATAATAATAACCGAGATGATTTTCGATACACCACTCTGGCCATCACTCAACTTGGCCCAATTTATGCGCAAGATTCTCAGTTTGGTGAATACAAAGAATGTGCTGGAGAAGATCGCACGTGAATGCAATTTGATGGACAAATACAACGAACTGAATCCAACATTTCGCAACCTTTTGGAATCATGTTTACGGTTTTCACCGAAAGAACGACCCTATCCGCATCAAATACTCCAGCACGATCTTTTCCAAGAAAATATCGAATATTATCAATACAAAAAACCAGAACCGAGCGAATTATTGTTGCTTCAATGCCCATTGAAGCAGGTTTACTATTGGTGGGTCTTCGTAATTTATTGATGTATACAACATTGGAAAACGTTTCGTTATATGAGTTTTGCAATTCTTTGTGTTTTAGGTGGCAATTAGCTGGTGGTGACGTACACTCAGAACTGAAAGCCGTTGGTTTGATACGAAATGTAGCGCCAATTTTAACAATGCCAAAGTAAGCCGTTGATAGAATGCGGTACTAAATGGAATATTCATACATTTTTTAATTTTTTACAAAAGGATTGGTCTGTTGAATGGGCTTGTCTTGGGGCAGCCACGTAGCCAAAGCAACATGTACGATAGTCGAGTGGTAATGCTAAATCTGAACACACTGAAAGAACGTTTGACCCGGGTTAAGAAACAAGACTATTTTCCCTTGGTCTTGACCAATCAATACAGTACAAATTACGGAGCGGAAATGGAAACACTCCCGATTGTGATTCGAGAACGAGACACTGAATATCAATTTCATCGTGTTTTACTGTTTTCCAAACTATTAAAGGGCTATCCCTATACGCGAGATAGGATCATTGCTGAAGCGCAAATTGATATTCCACCACTGTTGCGTGGTGATATTTGGGCGTGTTTACTGAATGTGCTGGAAGATAATAGCTACGAAGCGATTGATAAATACACACCAACTGCGACCGATCGTCAGATTGACGTTGACATTCCACGATGTCACCAATACGATGAGCTATTATCATCGCCAGAAGGTCATCGGAAATTGAAGCGTCTGCTTAAAGCATGGGTAAAAGCCCATCCTCAATACGTTTACTGGCAAGGGTTAGACTCATTAACCGCACCATTTCTCTATCTTAATTTCAACAACGAGGGTAAGCGTGTCTGATGCAAAACGAATTGTACTTTAGAAACAGTTTTCTAACACTTTTCTTTGTCCGTTTTTTTAGAACGTGCATTCCTCAGTTTGTATAAATTTATTCCGAAATACTTGCAATGGTTCTTTTTGAAAGACAATTCATCCATTATAAAGGAATATTTGAGCAAATTTTCCCAATTGACTGCATTTCATGAACCGATTTTAGCAAATCATCTAAGAGACATCAATTTTATCCCGGAATTATTTGCTATCCCGTGGTTTTTGACTATGTTCTCACGTAAGATACATGAACACCCACATAATAATTTCAGTTATAAAACTAATTAATTCTTTCAGATGTGTTTCCACTTCATAAAATCATTCATCTGTGGGACAAACTGCTTCTTGGTGACAATTCTTATCCGATATTCATCGGAATATCGATTTTGCAACAGCTTAAAACCACTTTGCTGAGTTCATGCTTTAACGATTGCATCCTACTATTTTCGGATCTGCCAGATATTGTGATGGAAACATGCGTTGTGGCCTCGCAAAAAATGTATGTTTCAACTCCAAAAAGTGTAACCTATCGAAAGCATGTGTTACGAGACAATGAACCAGGCGAATTTGTAAGTTGCAAACTTTTATCATGACTCCGCTGAAAAATTAACGAACTAAATGTACTGAACAGGATATAAATGGGATCGAATTGAAAGATTTACAAGATGAGCGTTGTCCTAGAATTAGTGCGAATAATGTGATTGAACTGAATAAGGAAAAACCGGAAGAAATAGCTGTCATTGACCTTCGAAGCCATTTGGAATATAATCGAGCTCATTTGAAAGACAGTATAAATATTCCCTTTGCCTCAATATCGTTGAGCGATGTGAGGTTAGAAGCACTCAATGTTCCTGACTTAGAAGGACGTTTGAATAATCGAGTCGTTGTTATTGCCAGTAATTCGCATGAAAATGCAATTTTGGTAAGTAAAAAATGGACGGAATGAAACCCATCCAATGTGTATAATAATTTAATTCTGTTTTTAGTTTGCTCATTTTCTACTGGACTGTGGAACGAAGAAGGTGTGCATCCTGCATAATGGATTTAATGTTCTGCACTCCTATGTTCCAAATGTGCTGGAAACATCATAATCGCCTTTCTCCAATTGAATTCAACCAAATGTGAAAGAAAAGTGACAATTTTTTGAATTTACTCATGGTTGTTTGATTTCAAACAATTTATTGTATTTTATTAAGAGCTTATGAATAAACATTTATACGATGTGTGTATTTGAAAAGGGAGATGTGTTATCATTCGCAAAGATACACTTTTACAAGCCACCTCGGCCACGTCCTGCTGTTGGACCACCTAGAAATGCAAAACGAAATGATTTTTTCCAAAATAAATTTCATAATGAGATAATAATGATTGTTTGGTGTTGGTATCGTTAAAATTGACTCACCTTGCCATGCACCACCACCGCGTCCAGCTCCAGCTCCTTTTGAAGATCCCGCACCGCCCCTTCCCCTCCCTCGAGTCGCCGCTGTATATTCAATTTATTTGTTAGTTAATTTTTCACAAAATATAAAAATAACAAATGAAGAAAATATGTGAAATGGTCTTACTTTGCGCTCGCAGCAGTGCCGATTTACCCCTGCCCGCCGTCCCAGCCTTCGGTCCCGCTTTCTTAAACATCGGCGCATTCTTCAGCATGTCGGGCAGTATCAGGAAACGAATTTTCGAACCACGAATGTAAACATTTTCCAAATTGGCTGTGCGACCATCGCGATAGGTGACGGTGATTTGAGTCATTTGGCAATTCATGTTGTCTTCGGCTTCAATCAATTTACCGCGATACACTTCGCCGGTTATTGTTTCGCAAGTAATAATATGGCCTTCAGCCTCATGCAACACTTTAATTGGAACGCCAATTGACATCTTCGCTAGTTAATTTCCGTAATTTTTTCAATGCAACAAAATAAAATTTGCTTTTAAAATATTTTGTTTGGTTATACAGAGCGCGAATAATGTGTAGTTTTCCGTGCTTCACTCACTATTTAAGGTTATGACAATTCAAAACGTTTTGACAAACACAAATACATGGGCAACAACAGAAGCGTCAAGTCTCCACATAAACAACAACATGAACAAAGTAATTATGAAAGGTCTACATTACTACACTTACATGAACGCTTCGGAATAGATGTTCGGCGTCTCCATCGAGAAGAATTCAAAACACATTCGACAGTTTTTTTTTTTCAATTTATATTTTTATTCATTCGTTCCGTTGTACAATAAATCAAAGCAATTATTCATTTTTGTTTACTACAATTTCGTTTTATGTAGGCCTGTTTTTTCTCTTATGTCTTTTGAACAGAAAATAACGATGCAATTTAAACCCTTCATAGGAACTGAGACAAAGCGTATATCATAAAATAAATATTTAAATCAATAAACAATTTGGAGGACATATTTACAAAGTGTTTAAAATTAAATTGTTTAAAAATTAAACTAAATTGAATAATCGTCATGAAATCAAGATCAATTGAAAGTATTCACATAGAGCTTATGCCATTTGGCTTTTTGGGCATTTTCGATAAAATGAACAACAATAATATATAGATCACGAACCATCTTACAAAGCAAACAACAAAACAATGCACAACTTGTTCAACTCTATGTTTAGCGACGCATTTCACTGGTTGTTCAGAGTCTGCAATCTATTCCTAATGAATCAGAAATAAACTACGAATTTCTAAATACTCAATCCCAGAAGATAATGATTTCGATTCAATTATTTTCCAATTTTTTTTAAATAGACCTAATTTGTGTGTATGTTTTTTTTTCGTTATTATCTAGAGACGTATAAATATCCTAGTTAAATACTACGGTATGATGTAAGAAATTTGTTTTGGGTGAGTTCATTTGAACACGACTTAATCACATCAATTTAAATACTGTGCCATTGACAACAAATACTGTTGATCCACATACACGCCAATTTCCGTCCGATTAAACGTTAGGAATCCCCTTCGTTTTCCCATAAAATAGGGTGAGGTGCATAAATAAATAGTTGTTTACACAAATGTTTAGTTTTCTTCTACTTTTAAAGGAAGTTTCGTTAATAAGCTACAAGCTTTGGCTATAAATGTGTGTACATTTGGATTTGGTTGCATTTTTCGTTCCAAAATCCTAGAATGAGTTGAGAATTTTGTCCGCAGTCTATCTCTAAATATACAATATCTTGTTGCATTTCTTTTGATTTCAATCATTTTGATTTTTTTTCTCACAATTCTGCATACAGAAAACATATTATTGATTTCCTTGAAAAACGTTGGCTAAAAGTAGAAACTAATATTTGTAGCGTCCTAAAGCTGAGTAAACTTCCCGCTTCTTCGTTTCGAGTACTTCATGCATGACGGGTGTGTATGGATCAAATGCCATGATACGCTTTTTTCGCCTGTAGATACCTTCTTTTCGAGACATCGCACAGTTGAATAAATCCTAATTAACAAAACACACAAAACATATTGTTATTTGATTGTCCATCGTAATGGTCGGAATAAATCAGCGCTCAAGTACCTTATCAATTGGAATATTTAGAAAGTGTAAAATATCGCGTAGCGTCCCTTCGACGTTACTAACTAAATCATCGTAATATACGATGTGAACATCACCTGTGAAATTTTTTGCCCATTGCAAATTCATTTGTTCCCACGCATACAGTTTATTTGTCACAAATTGTTGCCAATCTATGGAAGAAATACGAAGACCAAGAAAGAAATCAAAACGAATTGAATCAATGTAAATCAACGTCAATTTTTTATGTCATGCCGTTTGAATTGGTTGGCTGGCTTACATCGTCCTTTCGTTCGCTTGTATCTTTCTGGTGAAGCGAAACCGACATGTCCACCGCTCTGGCGATTGAATTCGGCTAATATTGATCTATCGGGGTCTCGCACCAATAAAATCGCACGTGAAAACTGTTGCCATACGTTTGGACCCCACTGCAAAAATCAAACCACAATAAATTTATCCGATTAATGCTGCGATTTATTTTAGAACACACACACACACACGTGCACGCGAAGCGTATACCTCATGTGTTTTGATCACCAGAACGGACGAATTACAGACGTATTCAGCTGGAAAACCACTTTTCAGCAAACCAAAATCTTTATAAACGCTACCTGTATAAATGCCCGTCGCTTGCTGTAATAAGTACCTAAGCCATGTGTTTCCCGAACCCTATCAACAAAATAGAGTCATTTATTTTCGGTCCAATCAAATCCAATTTAATCCAAATGACTGTCCATTTTCGGTACGAACCAAAAAAAAAAGAGGAGAAATTCTACCAAAATGAACTTACTGGAAACGAAGCTAATGCCGTAAGTCCGGTTTCGGGTGTTTCAGTCGCTTTCACCAGTTTCTTTCGTAAATTGTTTGTTTTAGGCCATAATTTTTCGTAGTAAACACGTTTCGTATCAACATCATGGTTGTGCTTAATTCCTCGAGCAAGTTTTTCATTTGCAATTTTCGAATGGAAGCCATTATTATCTGTGCGAACAATCCATTGATGGCTATCAGTTAATATGTCATTATTTGATTTTCGATAGGAAGCATTCGAATTTGTAACGCTGGATGCTGCTGGCTCTTTGCGCAAGTATTTCTCATATTTTTTCAAAAAATGTCCGGAGAATGAACTATAGGATTTCGATGTGGTTGTTTGTGCAGCAAATGATGGTTTTTCTGGATCGGTTAAATAGCGTAACTCTCGACACCATTGCAACGGCGGACGACGACTCAATATTCCCAATTCACGGTGCTTAAACACTTCATACGACTGAAATTCAAATAAGTAAATGGCCCAGAACACACAGAGATAAAGAGATAAAATTAATTGCGATTTATAAATTTTGAAATTGGATTTTTTGTACGCCACACGCATACATAAACTCGAGAGACTTACATCGCTGCTGTAATGGCCGTTTCGCAGACGTCTTTGATGGGGATTGTTCAGACTGATGATCGATAGCAGTAAAATACCGGCAACATATGCAAATATTGTACCGGCCACTCCAAAGAGTCGCCATCCCCGTAACGCCATCTCAACAACATTATTTCACGTACTCAATTCTGTAAATAAACAGAAGAACACACAACAAAGACCATGTTTGTCATAAAATCAAATGGAATGGAATGGCTTATCGTAGATTGGCTGTGTTCAACAATCATGTTATTAAAAATCCTATTTCCATCTCGTTGAGAGAGAGAGAGAGAGAGAGAGAGAGAGAGCAAGTGTAGTATTTCCCATGAATGCTGGGTTTTTACTCTAACTAAACAATCTCGAATTCAATCACATAAATAGCGAGCACATTTTATGCATAATTAAATTCAAAACTGAGATTTACTTTGATTTCAACGCCGAAGTACCGCCAACAGCGAATCTGTGCGTGAAATTACACTTTCCATGAATAGCATCCGAGTGTGTTTTATGCTTTATTTTATGACGCATTGAACCGAACGAGTAAATAAATGCGTGTGTATCAAAATCGAATTATGGCAGGGTGACAGAGTTTTTGCTGCGGTATTTCATCTTTTGATTCCGCCTTCAGAAGAGAAAATGATCACCCTGGTTACAGGGTTACTGTGTGAGAATGAGAATGAAATGTTTCACATAAAGTATAATTCCAGTCGATTTTTTCATAGAACATTTTGTTTTTGTTTTCCTGTTGAGTGAAATGATTATGATGCATCATGTTCACATGTGAACTTGATACACGAAGATGCACAGATTAAAAAAAAAAACATTTAGTATGTTTCGAAATCATAATCTGTAATAAACCAAAAAAATAACGGAATGGACTTGCAACAACAACCCCACTCAACATAACGTTGCGTAACAAATTACTTAATATACGGAACACATTGATTATTACACAACCATTTGCATTCTATTTTGATCACAACATCGATTCGTTGCGCTATCCTACGTGTTCATTTTTTTTTTTTGGCAGAGAGAGAACATTGGAAAAGCCAATATGATTGAGCCCAAATTGTGGATGCTCTGGTACAAAAACGCTTTTTGCGCATTGATGCGTTTCGAAATCACTCAAGAAGAAATGATAATAATAATATACCCCAGCCATACTGGACCGAATAAGTATAGGGCTCTCTTTCTCTCTTCGTATTCAATCTATATTCCAAGCATCAGCATAAAGTGTAAAACGCTCACTCTGCCATGTTTACTGTTCGTATTAAGTTTGCACGAAGCACAAATCAGATGTGCGTACGAAAATAGAACGACGAAAAAACCAAATAATGCCATCCAGTTGACAAATCGAAATTTGTTCCACCATAGACCACCATATATATATGATGAATAGCGATAAAACAAAACTGTGAGCAGCATATCAAAATTCGAAATGTACCTACGGAACAGAAATGGTCATGGCAAAAACATACGCCATAAAATTGGAGAAAAAAAACCTTGAATTCGATTCTGAATGTAGCAAATGTTACATGTGAATAAAGCATATATTGCAGCTACGGCAGTGTGGCGTACACAGTGTTTCGATTGATTTGGCTGTTGTGAATTGGCACACATACAAACTAGAAATTTGTTACAGTGAACCATGTACCTAGAAGGGAAATGAAAATATCAGGCGTTACTTCATTTCCGAAATCAAGGAAATATATTATGCACACCGAGTCTATAGGAGAGAGAGAGAAATAGAGAGAGAGAGAGAGAGAGAGAGAGAGAGAAAGAGAGAGAACGAATAAAATTCCATCGTGAATGAAGTTGGAGTAGCTACTGCCACGCCGCAGATCGCAAGAAGTCGATTATATTTTTATTGCATTGTCTGGCCAGTGGTGCTCTATCGTGTGAAAACGATTAATTTTCATTTTGCCATTCAATCGACAAACCCTTTGTGCACACTGCACACCACTCTTTCTTTCTCTCATAAAAATTGCTCGTTCTCATTAAATATCATAATGGAATTATGGTTTTTTGATGGAAACCTTGTTTTCTTCATTTCACAGAACGTTCATTCAGCACGGAACATTGAGCACACAGCAAGCACAGTTGAATGCATGCATACCACAGCGTCTGCAAATGAATTCAATGTGTATAGAGAATTGAGTTAACCGCATCGAACAAAAACCAATATTGAAAAAAAAGAACATGACATAAAATCAAAGCGAACGCCGTATCGAAACCATACACTTGATAGATGACTTTCCACAATTCATTTTGGTGGAACTGCTAGTGACGAGAGAATGTAAAATATTCACCGGTGTTTACGATGAACAGAATAGAAGAATAGAATGGAAAATGTGAAAAGTCAAGACCAAAGGGCATACAAGCTTATTTTTCTTTGGTGAATCAAGTTGTTGCCCACACTTATTCGGAGCAGTTTTTCGTGGAACATATTTTTGCCATTACCAAATTTCTGCCAATCACTTTTTAGTACGTGACATTAAAATCAATACGAACGATTTTCGCTGAAATGTTTTGCTTTTTGATATCGGGATTTCTTAAAAAATTGTTGGTCAACCGACGAACACAATGTGATTTTGACGTGATTGATTACCTTGTTTCTTTGGTTCGAATCACTTGTTTCGGTGACTTTTTCTCTTTTTTCATTGAGCTCGTTCTACCAATATACTGCTCAAACTTGCAGAGTCACAACAATCAAACATTCTACAAAGGATCGTCGCATAAATCGTTTATGGTTGTCTGTCACTTAAATTATGTCGTTTAGTGAGCTTGCTATCAAGCTAATTTGCATGGAAAGTGAGCGTCATTTTTTTTTGTCTACTGTATGTGTTGCGAAAATTGATGGTTTTTAGTCGTGCTGTGTTTTATGTTCGTGCTTCTTTTAAAATGCACGACTACCCTCGAGGATCCAAACACATTTTTTCCTTATAAATCAGGCGAAAATTCAAACTTTCGAGATCTTGAGATAGAAACGAAGATTGCTAATTAAGCTCATTTAATCAAACGCGTACAAAATGGGGGATGGTTTTTACTCCCAATTTCAATGCAGTGAGCTGTGAAATTCTATTCAAGCTCATTCAAAATAATTTTATCATATATGATATGAGTAATGATTTTAACGACAATTTTTTTCCCTTTCATTATGTCATTCAACTCTTCATAGAAGCCCGAAGAGCTAATCATCAACAAATTGTCTCAAATATTGACTAAATCCCAAAGTAAACATATTCACTGGTACGCAATGTTATCGCATTCTCCACCCACTAAATCGATTTCCCATTACATTTTGATGAACGACTTAACCATCACCAACGAAAATCGCTCGTTCGCTCGCTTGCTTGCTGTTAGTGTGCGAATGAATTGCAAATTTTTGTGCGCATCAAATCAAAGGCATTACTCTAAAAAAGAATCGATAAAATATCCATTATATCCGTTTTTTGATGGTAAGCTTGATCTTTAAACCACGTCAAATATACGAAAATAATTCCGGAATTGGTGTTTTGGATAAGAAATTCAATAAATTCAGGCTGAAAGGCATTTCAAAGGTCAAGCATATATTTTCGACTCATGTTACTTCTGTGACACGCTGCTGTAAAGTGTTTGTTGTGCAAAACTGTTTCTGAACATAACGTTTATTGGATAAGGGATTTCTTCGTCGTACAGCACTCTCCTTTCCATTCCATTTGATTTGCTCCTAATGTTCACTTACTTAAGTCCTTCGAAATCGCACATGCACATCTTTGAAAATGACGTACTCAAGCAAATGGTCATGATAACAATGTTACTTTGTGTGATATGCGACGAGACAAGAGCACATTTGTCAAGCTCTCCCTCGCTTCAACTCAATTCGTTTTGCACACTGTTTGCGCACTCCATTCGTCTGAGATTACGAGATATGTTATGATAAATTATCGTAATTAAAAATTCAAAAGCCGTCAAATATCCCTGTTTATGTACATAAATGCTTGTTTCAAATGCAGAACAGCGACACGTTCACAGCCGATTTTAGCGTCATGTGCACAACTTTTTATCAATGCTGTGCACCAAGTCTCTGAGGTGATGGTGTTCAATTGAAATAAATCACATCATGACGTCCAACCACCCAGTGTTGCTATTTTGTGTGTGTGTGTGTGTGTGTTTGTTGTGTTGCTCCGTTTTTCTTTCTCTCTCCCATTTGGGATGTGATACATATGAAAGTCAAAATGAGTTTGGTATTGATTTTCGCTTTGTTGCTCGAAGGGAAGCTGTTTGCGATGAAGACATGTGTCGATGTCTTGTGCTTGATAGTCAAATCACTGTATTTTCCACTTGAATAATATACTTCGTGCATATATAAATCATTGATTAGTTTTCAAACTAGCTTAAATTGAATGAGCTTACTGAACGGAGAACGAAGTGAATGCAATCCAGGCAAGCTTATCGTCAACGTAGAATTGGATAAAAAGTGAACACAAACCAAGTAGATCGGATGTAAATAGGTAAATTAATCCAATATAAACACATGTGTATGTCATGCATCCTTGTTCACATCGATATATCTAGTTAGTATCTATACGTTTCGTTCGTTTGCTTGCATATTTGTTCGTTCATTTACTCGATTTCTCAAGTGCCAAGACATTTGAGATGCCTGTGTGTGTATGTGTTTGCGCGCACAGTGACTAAATTCAATCAATTAATAATTGACTATTCATTTCGGGACGAGAAAAAGAGAGTGTGTGTGTGTCTGTGTGTTCCAGGAAATTAGTGTGTGTGATATGTATGCGAAGAGTCTCATTAAATGAAGATAATGTTTGGATATTTGAATTGAATTTAGTATAAGACGTCATTAAAAACGATCGCTCTCGCAAATGGCCAACCGATTGGAATTTATGCGAAGAAAACATCGAGTTCACCGCTTTTTGGCTGGATTCGAGTTTTTCAGGGTTGATTTTTTGTTAAATATAGGTGCTGCCGGGCAAACGTATGCAGTTCTATTTGCGATGGTAGCATTGAAACATGTCAAACGCACAACAACGAAGATATTGCACACTGTAGATTATACATATGGAGATATGCATGAACCACAAAACATATTCTGGAATTTGAAATATGGTTTGTGCTCGGAGCACAGTGCGCTATCGATAGCCCGATCCATTGATGATAAAAGCCACCGGCGCTGACGCCGTCGCCACCAAGACAACATACAGACTGGCTTAGTGGGCTCATGTTACGTATAACCGTTTGCCGATAATAATACTGAATGGCTGTTTGTGCTGCACTCGTTTTATTCACGTTATGTAACGTGCTCCATACCTAAATCCACTTTTTGCTCGACGTGCACATTGTTATTCATTTAGTTTATAATTAATGATGCTCATATTTTTCTTCTTCTTTTTTTTTTTGTTTGAGTTTTTCTCTGGTTCTATTTTTCTCTCGCCCTTCTTATTTGTGTGTGCATTTGATATGGGGCTCGTTTATTTTGGATTTCCGAATGGATGATGACGGTGTTGGTAGTGGCGTGTGCATTGCAAACACGCGAACAAAAACGATTTGCCATTTTTTCATCGTTTTGGAGGCGAATGCTACCAGTTTTGCCGCAACTAAAGCCAAACAATGAAGCTTTACTGCGGGGATTTGCTGTGCCAAATCCAACAGCGATTACAAAATAGAATCAAACGACAACAAGGAGAAAAATAAACAGACTGCGAGAATTTGTAATATTTATGGCACTGGAGCAGTCCAAACGGCTGCTAAACTTACCGTGCCTTATTTTGCTTTCTATTTAGTTCCCTTTATTTTCCTAAAAAAAAAAAGAAGAAACAAAAATATGTCTCTTCTATCCGTGTCACAAGGCCCTGTCAGCGCTTTCAATGCGGAAATGAATCTAGGAAGAAGAATACGAGTAAATTGTATGTGAGCAATGAGTATTGAATCGAGAGTAGCTCGCCATCCAGCAATGCGTTTGTCTTCAAGTTTCAAGAAAAACCGATCTGAGCAAACAAGAGAAAAGTGGAAGAAGACACTCTGATGTTCACAAAGCACATTATCACAGTGATAAAGGAAGAAGAGAGAAGATGACAATGGCTGCGGCAACGGCGGCAGCAGCACTATCAGCAACAGGAACAAACTTAAGCTCGGAACAAAAGACGTTAGAAGAAAATAGCATCAGATGAAACTCAACTGCAGAAGAAATCAAAGAAATGGCGACTGTTGAGTGTATGTGTCTCCGTGTGCGTATGTGTGTCTGCGTTACCACCGCCATTATATTAAGTGAACAATCCAGAGCTGTACGTCTTATGCTGAAAGCGACAAAATCTTTATTGATTTCATAAACGAAGAAAAAATGGTACACAATGTGCTCACATAGAACGGCATGCATGGGTGTTGATGAGTCTTAAATATAATGTTTAGCAGACAATAATAAATTGAATAAATACACGGAATAAGATTGATTTTCTCAAGAGTGAAATTTATACGGGAGAAAATTTCCAACGCAAATTGATAGCAACGGATCCATACCGAAAAAATCGAAATGAATTGAATTTTTTTTTTTTTTTTTTTGATTTGTGTGAAATCGAGGCATTTAAATGATGTTACGAAATAAACAAACTGCCGAATAATTTATTGAAACGTTACCAAGGGAAACGTAACAAGAGCTTTTGACCAATGGACGATCAAATTAAACATGAAAGCCAGATAGAGTGCGAGAAAGAGCAAGAGGAAAAAGATGGAGAGAAAAAGTGGAAAAAAATCCTTGGTTCTCTATTATCAAATTGGCTTCCAATTAGCCAGAGCACATTGAAGCCAACTGTGGAAATTACCAAAGAACCACATCACGCTTTCTTCGTCCACAGCCAATTAAATCAAATCTTTAAATTGCATGTAACAAGGGCGATTTTTATATTTGTTGGAAGAGAAAGAGAGAAAGAGAAAGTGAGAGAGAGCAAGCGAGCGCAAAAAGCAAACATGTCGCAATATACGCAATTTAATTGGTTGTTTATTGTTTATTTGCATCGGAATGCGATACGAGAGGCGTATAGTGTAGGCACATAGCTTCGTTCATTTAGCAATTAATAAAGTACGTGCATATAAAACGTCTCTACAGCAGAGCAGGGTAGAATATGGGCGAAGCGCTTAGCCAGTGCTGGAATAGCAGTGAAGACGAAAGTAAAAAAAAAAGCAACAGCAACAACAACGGCAAATTATGCCTCATCGGCACACATAGCAAAACACCATCATAGAATTTTAAATGGTTTTCACGGTGTAACGGCATTGCAAAACGGGAAAACGATCGAAACGAGAAGGTTTATTTTATTGCCATCGGTATACACCATAAAATAATACATTTATGTGCACGGCACCGACGAAATGCAAACAGATGGCAAAAAAAGAAAACAAAAACAAAAACACAAAAAAAACTAAATAGAGCACAATGTTAAAATTAAACTTCCTGTGCATGAAACTTCGAAAATTGAGCTCAAGCCACGTTGCCGATCTGCACACATATACACATATTGTGAAAAACCGGGCCCTATAATCGAGTTTGCTTCTTGTGTGCCATTGTTTTATCGATTAAACGTTAGAGTAAAGCACAATCAAGCCCATTCGGTTGGTATATCAAGTGCGCCCGAGAACAATCGACAGATAAAAACCATTTCACGGGAATTCGTTCCCTTTTTTTCGCTTCATTTTCTCTGTGCATAGAATTGAAGGTGCAAAACTTTTGATGAGATTGATTCAACGATAACAAGAGACTTGAAAACGACTAGGCAAGACGGGTGCCACAAGAAAAGAAGAAATTATTTTGATAAAAGAGTCCTTTAAAAATAATCGTTCGCCGAAGGTAACTGCCACATCTCACAACTCACACTGAGATGCTTCTAGGTGTGCTAAAGTGTTCTTTGAAATTAATTTTCCAACAAAAATGGAATGGTTACAATTTGAAATTGATTTTCTGACTCCAACTAACTGTCAAGCCGTGCGCACTCAAGAATGTAATATGAAGCATGCTATTCATCGCATGAATTATACATTTATTATGAAAGAAAATTTTCATAATTTGTTTTGTAATTTTTTGCTCTTTCATGTTAACGGGCTTTTATTCAATCTCACTCAAAACTCTTTACATTCGCATTTATTCGTCGAATGTTTGCCCATGTTAAAATTCGAAATTCGGTTCTAATTTATATGACATGGCATGGTGAAAAAATAATGATAATAGAGATGAATATGAACTTGCAAATAAACCCTAGAGAACGTATACTAAAGGAAGATTACATCGGATATACGAGTGGAAAAAAGTATCGAATTTATATTGTTGGAAGTTTTTTGTCAGTATGATATTCAATGTTGATGGATGTTTTTTCTGCCTCTTTTTTTTTCACTTCCATTCATGTGCGCCCGAAAAAAATATATCTGTATTTGGAAGCAAATAGACAGCGCGCATATCTCATTTCATCTGTCTACTCCACCCGATGCGTGTGTGATGCTTTTATCATATCACTCTCATTTCGACTATTTTACCATGATGTGCCAGTTTTTCGCGCGCTCTCTCTTCCTCTATCTCTGACGTCTCGTTGGCGGTATGCAACGTGAACCCGAAAGACTTATGCTCCGTTAAATTTAAATATGCACAAGCACAAAAATAAAAACAGATCCCGAGATAGTAATCTTTACTTTAAGTAAAGAGCACATTTTACTTTTCTAGGATGTGTGTACAACACTTCGGTCGGCTGTAAGATGCACTCATTCACATAAGCGCGCGTCTGTGAATAGAAAATCAATTTTGCTGCTTCTATAATTATTATAACAGCATTCTGTCATTAAATGAACAGAGGAACAGTAGAACAGTAGATTCTCAAATTTCATTTGTTTATTGCTACAAGATGTGTGTGCGTGTATGTGATTCACTCGCAAAGCCACTACATCTGCTGCCGCCAAGTTTGTTTTGTGCTCTCGCATGTTCATTGCTCATGGTGTGTAAAAATAAATATACTTTTAAGAATGTTACACACACA
Organism: Sitodiplosis mosellana; assembly: GCF_009176505.1. NCBI lineage: Eukaryota > Metazoa > Arthropoda > Insecta > Diptera > Cecidomyiidae > Sitodiplosis > Sitodiplosis mosellana. The sequence continues at coordinate 20,365,158 of NW_022595244.1, read as the reverse complement.
TTTTCATATCGTAATCGTACATTTCATTTGTTCGCCGGTGTTTTCTTCTCCTTCATCTCCGGCACAGACAGCGAGAGAGAGAGAGAGAGAGAGAAATTGTGAAAATTATAGTGAATGGAACATGTGGAAAATCATGTAAAAGAATCGGAGGATTGTGCCATTTGATTCGGTTGAAATGATGATTGTCATCATTCGTTGGGGGAAATTACATTAATCATTTTGCTACACTTGATTTGTTGTTGATATGGGGCTTTGCGAAGAGAAACAACGCGATATATATATGAATAAATTTGAATTTATAATTACATAAATCAAATAGTGTGTGTTGGTTGTCGTTTGTACGTGAGCTACTGCCACTGCCATGGCATTTTCACTCGAATATAAAGGATGAAAAGTTCGAAATCATTTTCTTTTTTATTTTTCTCTCTCTCTTTTAGTATTCTCGGTTTCGCACTGATTGTACAAACTAAATCACCAACATACACACGGTTACGAGCGCCCATATTTCATCCATTGTCCTCGAGCTACAAAACAGACAATAGCATTGAATAAAATGACGATTCCTTTCGTTTCGCCAACATTAAAAATTTACATAAATTCCGTTTGTGTCTCAATCTCATTTTTCTAACATCATGAGTTTGCCTATTTTTTTCCTCGTGTCATTCAAACCCAATATTTGGCTCGATTTGGGTTTGCGAATTTCCTTTTTTTTTATCTCTTTCTCTCCTTCTCTTAATGTTTTCCTGTCGACAAAACACGAAAACATTTTTACGGTTCTGTTTTCTGTGAGTTTTCCAAATAAAAACATGTTATTCATTCAGCAGATGGTTGACAGTGGACGAAAAGGTAAAATGTGTCCAAAATATTAGAATTTGTATTTGTGATGGGGTTCAAGCACATCAGTCCCAAAAGAATAAACAGAATAATGCGACATCGATTGTTTTTCACCCATTACCTTTAACCTGAGATGGATGTATTTGGTTCAAAAGTGATGCATAATATTCGCTGTGTCTGCTGTTGTTGCTCTTGTTTATTTTTGTGACACCCAAACAAAATGCGAACACAATTTTCGGCTTGAGAGACAATCATAAAGTTGCACTAAAATTCAATTTCACTTGGTACAAATACTCACATAAACACACACATTGCAGGGAGAAAATATTTTAGCGAAAAACCACTTTGGACAGAACGTTCACCCGATGCACAGTGTCACGAGATGATTTCTTCTTACTAGTTGGAGCAAGAGACAAAGGGACCGAACGATGAAAATCATTTGATCAGCACGAGCTACACTGGGTTTTACGGTTGTTCGTCACAACGTCTGCATCACAACTGAACCATCCGATGTGTTCGCAGATTTTCTCCGAGCTGTGGCAGCATACGCCATGTGCAGACGCGTGCCTATCGCATACATTCGAACAATACAAAACACATGTAGGCAGTGGCAAGCGGTCGATGAGTTTTTCCCTCTTGCACACCGACCGATGCGTCGATGCGGCAAGAAAAACAGCATAAACAACGGCACTCAAAGCTTCCCGTCAATCAGGAAAAAACATTCTAATGCTATCGATATGTTGCATTGAAAAACTATACAGTGTGTGCGTGGCAGCTGCAAAGGAACGACCATTGTACACATTTACGGCAAGCGAATGTTGAACTTTTTATGATGCGGCGCAGGAGAAAATTCCGCATATCAAAATTATATTATACAATTGCTATGAGCACAATGAATTTCGGCACGAGAGAGATAGATGCTCGTACATTCGGAGAATTTTGTTTATATCGATGATGCGTGCTGTGGAGTGTGGCGCGCAACGACAGCGCCAAGAGCGAGAGCGAGAGAATGAGAGTGAAAAATGAAGAAAGCAAATCTTATTTGCAGATTTTCGAGAGTCAAGCTTCTTTCGACCGAAAAGAATGTGTCTAAATCGGGAGGCAAAAAACAAGTCGCCATCGAAAATGGAAAGCGCTTCAAAGCATATAAATTAACCGTGGAAAAATCTCATTTCACTTTATTTATGCCTTCAAAGAGTAAACGCTGTACGTGTTCATTGTTGATAGCATTATTTTTTTCCTCTTTTCATTACGCTTAACTCACTGAAAATCCATCTAATTTCTTCGAGTAAATGTCCATAACGATGTGATATGAATAATAAATGCCACTCTGATGAGTATCCCACGGCATTATTCCGTCAAATCTCACACACTTTGCCTACGAATAAATTCGTTAAGTGATTAACACTTGAACAGAGGAAAATTGCTGGACTTTAATCATTATCAACAATTATTCATGTTCACTATTTCTGGCGCTCGGCAGAGAGAAAAAATTAATTTATGATATGAACAACAACACAATATTTCTGTTGTTTTTCGAAATGATTATTTATGTTGTTGTGTCGTAATGGGGCGGGTGGACGGTCGATTATGTGTGTGTGTATCCTCTTCACTTTATTTTTGCTTCCAATCCAATCGTTTGGACATTTTATTTCGAGTGCAAACGAGTCGAACGCCAAAACTATATGTATAAAACAATAATGCAATATAAGTTGTGTTATGGACATCTTGCAGTGTTTGAAGGGATAGTCAACAACGTAATGATGGGTTTTATGTCTCGACCTCCTCGATAGTGTCGTATCTATCGGTTATTTTGTTTTTCGACAGCAGAATTTTTGTCCAATACCCCGTCGCACAAGTCATAAAGCAATAAAATTAATCCAAGCACATCAACATCCGTACAACGTTCTAATTTCATGTCGCTTGATCGGCAGACAATCAGATGCAGACGGTTTTTGCATAAGCAACGTCAAACACGACATTTACAATGAAAATAGTTGGTCCTGTGTGACACCATATTATCGTTTAAGCCCAGAATGGGCACACACATGGCGATAAAAATGATTTTTCTCCTATGTATACGTGCAAATGTATCGTTGGTTATTTCCTAAATTCACGGCTTTTTGTGGTTGGCGGTTAAACACAATTACAGCTCGTTCATTTAGCTACATGTGGTTTTGTGTGCTGTAAGTAAAATTACTTGCCGCCACATCCACAGTAACAAATGCTCATTTCTATGGCAATGTTTTGTAATTTTAATTATTTTCTTGGGAAAAGCAAACAATTTCAGCCCTACACGTTCACAAACATGCGAACGCATGCTGTGTCGACATGACAAAATTCCGTAGGCAAATATTGAACATGGAATAAAATTAAAACGTTCATCTCGTCAGTCACAATGAGGCGAGAGAGACCCTCAATTCGTAGATGAGACAAATTTTTCCACAAAACTTTCACAAGCATCAGCAATCAAGCTACCTCTTATCCGCATCCAAGTAAAAGATGAGAAAAACTGTGTGTCGTTTAGGAAACGCCTCCACTTTTGCCGTAAAGTTATACTGAGCGTTTGATCTAATACATGATGGCTAATGGCGCCTCAGGTAGCAATGTTTGGTCGCTCTTGATGGAAAATATGGTTGGCTTTTTTGAGGGGCGCTAAAACGATGACCATGCCTCACGTTGTTCTACAACTTTATGACGATGTATTTGGCTCATCTAGTGCAAATAGCTGTAAATCCATTCAAAGCCATGCCAACCACCATCGCCGTTGAATCGAAAGCAGACTCAAAAGTGTGCATGAATTTTGAATTTGCTTTATGGTCCAATAAATTTCGCCGCTTGTGCGGAGGAGCTTCGATTTTCATTTTACATCCGGTTTCCATGGAGGCGAATTATGTAATTCCCAGCTCGGGTACCGAAACAAAACAGATGCTCGCACTCAAAAACGGGACAATCTGTGTGTTCACTTGTAACTTATAGCACATTGATTCATTTAGTTTGACTGCATAAATGAACATACAAAGAGTGAAGGTAAACAACTTGATATCGCTTGCTCTTTTCTGCACTTACACATCTCGCTCTCCGGAACTCGGTTTCGAATATGTGATCTGTGGAAAGTCCCTTTTCAGGTCGGTTGCAAAGAAAGAAAAACCTTTACTATTTCATTCACATTTCAATCGGTTGTTTTCTAAGTAAAAGTGGATTGTGAAGCACCTCGACCGACCAATTTGAAAGGAGAAAAAAGCGTATGTGTCTGTGTATGTTTAGATGCTTCGGTTAAAATGATTAGATGAAATTGATGTCCATTTGATGTGATGTAATGAAATTCTGGCATTCGCATGTATTTAATTTGATACATGCTATTTGACCTGTTTCCTTTGATGTAATTCAATGCAGCTGTCTCACATGCTACAAACATCGATTGGTGAATTATGTACAATGTACATAGATATGATTCGTTTTTTGCAATCACAAGAAAACGGTAAATTGCATTTCCATAAATTGAAAGCGCTGCATATTGTCGTAATGAAGAGCATATTTGGCCAATGCTATTTTCAATCGTCGACTGTTGCTATTCAATTCGATACATGCACGTGAGTTAAAAGTATAAATATACACACACGCTTTACCGCTTTACAGTCAATGTGGAAGAGATGACGAGTGTGGATACAAGCAGGAAAATATTTATATAGCGAAAAGGAGACAAGTTCAATGCCGAAATTATGCAGTATTTCACCGCAGACTCTACTTGTAATGTTAATCAGATTCCATTCTGTCGCTCTTTAATGTTTGACGATGTGTTCTTGTTTGTTTTGGATTTGTTCTCTGGTGTTTGGTATTTCGGCGTATCTTTAAGGCGTGTGTACAACATTTTTAGGTGGTGAATTCAATTACATTTTGTTTGTCGAGCGAAAATATCTAATTTTTGAACTGGTTCTATTCCGGAGCATTTCTCTTTGACTAATTCACATTTTTAGCTTTCTAGACCAAACACTCTCCAATTTCGAATACACATTTCCATGTGGTTTGGATAATTGTTTGGGACATTTAATATTTACATTCACGCCTTGGTAAAAATGGTTATTTCCATACGGTATGCTGTTCGATTGTCGTGTTCCTCTAACGACATCTCTATGGGTGAGATTGAGAGTAGTGTATGTTTCATTGACTTTGTTACGAAAGGGAAGAGCAAGTTTCTGTCGACTTAAAAATGGTTAAAAGCGAGTATGTTCGTTTTTAACGGGTCCTCGCGGTTTTTCACGGTTTCCGCGGAACTGATAAGAGATAACAACTTGATGTCTTCGGCAAAGTTGTAGCACTCGAGGTCTTCTATAACTAAGCTGAAAACAGTTATCTCTTATCTCTTATCAGTTCCGCGAAAAGCGCGAAAAATGATAAGAAAAAAAAATTTCTATATAAAATTTGCTTTATGTGCGCGATTTGCGCGCAACTGATAAGAGATAAGAGATAACTGTTTTCAGCTTAGTTATAGAAGACCTCGAGTACTACAACTTTGCCGAAGACACCATGTTGTTATCTTTTATCAGTTGCGCGAAAACCATGAAGACCGCGGAGGCTAGACGGTACTACAACATACTCTACTTTAACGCCAACAGAGTCATCAGAAAACATACTCGCCTTTCCAAAAATATAAACCGAAGAAAAAACATACTCCACTCTCAATCTCACCCATAGATCTGTGCTATATCATTCTGTGTTGCAAACTACTCAATTCGTTGTATCCATTTGGATGATTTATATCCGAAAAAGCAATAATTCACTGTGCAAAAAGAAGGAGAAGAAGAAGAAATGCTACCTTATACTTTGGATACGGCCCAATGCGTTTCAGTGTTGGACATATTGAAATGACCGCGAAGCGCGGTAAACAATAAAGCAATAAAAATGGATTGAGTCTTTATTGCTTCGAAGTTTCGATGTTATTGTTTTCATTTGCGTAAATTTCAACTTTATTTATGACACGTGAGTAATGTTTTTCGCTTAGAATGAGGACTTCGATTCGACCCAAAACTTATTTAATGTCTTCCTCTCTGTTATTCGCTCGTATCGCAAATTGTTTAAGAATTGAAATACTTTTATACAGTTACCAATGATATAAATTTAATGAAATGACGCAGTGTTTTCGATGGGGACTCAACTCTCAATTTAAACTGTTAATCTTTCTTGGAAATAGTCAGTACGGGCCCTCAAATTAAATTTTATTCTAATAACTGTTTCTCATTTGATGACTCTGTAAGTAAGCAGACTCTATGGTCGAATGGTTAAATACGTAAATATTCGTTATCTGGTTTCTACATTGGCCTCACTGGCTCACTCGTTTCTACGGTGAGTAATTCGATTTTCCAACTTAATTGTTCATTATTTTCTTATCCGGTCGACAGCTCCGTTTCACAAGTACAATCTTCTGCAATTTGATGACAATATAAAATTTTATGACACAAATTGTTATTCCGTACAATAGTGGCATGGGCGGAGAAAATGAGAATTGGCCTAAGTCTCTTTACCATGTTTGTGCCCATTACTCGGCAGTATCTTTTTTCTTCTTTCTCTCTCTCTCTCTCTCTCTCTCTCTCTCTCTCTCGACGATGATTCGCGTCGGTGGCAAAGCACTCAGTACTCGGCCAGAGCATTTAGAAGAAGATAAATAAGAGCATTTGGAATATATTAGAAAAGTTGGGCGAGCGAGTAGATTCAATAACGCGACGTGTATGCTTGCACATATGGCGATGGTGATTCTTCAATTAATTCATGATTAGTGCGTTGGGACGCTTTTGTATTTACGTTACACATACACACATTTCTCCGTAGGATTGTTCCATTGTCAATGGTTATTGCTTGTGGAGCACGCGGCCTTTTTTCATTCTATCTTCTTCGGTTTCTATTTGTGACAAATGATTCAGTGAGTGACAGCTAAGTTCATATTTGGAATTATCTATTTCGTCTAAGATAATAATGAGAACCAACGAAGAAAAAAAGGAGTAAAATTGAATGGATTTTGCCGTTGTTCAACGATTGGGTCTGTTTTCATATCGGAAATTCAATACATTTTCCATTGAGCTATTTTATTTGAGCATTATTTACGCTTTTGCCTCTGCACATGTTTACTTCTTCGATCGTAAATTACCGTGAATGGGGTGAATTTTTTATTTGCCCATATATTCTGGCATTGACAACTGAATTACCTTTAATTTGTCATGCATTTTTGAGAGGCAAGAAACCAATGTGACAACTACTGGCTTTGGTGCTATTCCATTTTCCATCTACTGAGTGCGTTTTCTATATGACTTTCTTTTGGATAGTAGAAAACCTATCGACCATTCGTATGCCATTAACATCATGACTTTGACCGTATTGAACTTCATTCGTCGTGCTTGACCAAATTATTTGCATAACGAATTTCCAGAATAATGCTGAATAAATCAATGGGCAATTGAGGCAACACAAAAATCCAAATGACATCGTATTTCGAGCAGGCATTCGATATATTTGGTATATAGAGAGATGTTCCGTTGAGTGTTGCAAATGGATGTCGTTCGGTTAAATTTTTCCTGTAAATTTACCATTCGAAATAAAATTCGATTCAAATGAATGTTTATTGTTTACCACGAAGAAGTCTATGAAAATTCCAAAATATGCTGTGAACAAGCAAATGAGAAAACGATTTTCAATATCAAACCATTTGTTAGCACCATTGGCTCCGCTGTACAATGTAAAATTTTGAATCAACCAAATGGAAAAGATAATTAAGAATGACACACAAACCCGGATTATCTTCAAAAATCAATATTTGAATTTAATTCATTCACCAAAAACGTGGCAAAAGACCTCATTTTCATACATAAACGATCTATACGAAAATTTACAATCTGAATAATATCTTACAAAATGCTGTATAAACGATTACAAAAAAAATGCGTTAAAACTAGTGTGATGCATAGCAAATGTTTGGATTTAGTTCGTAAAATAAATGATTGCGTATTACAGTGGTTGTAATGTGATTGTACATTGTGGATTTACAGGTGTCATCTCGACAGCTGTTTCAACTGGATGCAGCTCTTGTGTTGACTGCGCAATAGTTAAAATTTGATCGGGCGGAGCGTCTATATCATTTGTACTGATGATTGTTTCCACCATATTTGCAGGATCAATGTTATTGCTGCTCTGATTGTGTTCTTCGGCCTCGTATTCCGAGTCACTATCAATGAATTCTTTCATATTTTGCAATAGTTGCAAAGTACTAGTATCTTCTATTTTTGCCATTGGTTGCAGCTGTAATTGTTGTTGGTTTTTAGTTTCCGTCGGCTCGTCAAACACGTAATTCCTTCGGGTCGCCATTCGCGTCGAACGTTTCGGTCGACCTTCGTCTTGTTTCGATTCGATTATCACATTTGGATCCAGTCCAGCGATTTCTTCTTTCAATTTCAATTGTTTTTTCAATCTTCTGCATTTCGCTATTGTTGGTTCGCCTTCGATGCCATTGCGATGCAGCAGACTCCGAATCCGATCACATCGCTCTTGAAAAGTTTTACTACCTGAAATTTATTTGATAACAAGTTCAATACATTTTGTTGTCGTAAATAATAATAAATTACTACCTTTCAGCAATTCATTCAAATTCTTTTTGATTCCAGAGGCTCTTAGTAATCGTTTCAGTTTATCCAATTGTTCAAAGACCGTTGGTTTTGAAGCTGGCTGACTATTCTTTTGTTTGGCCGGTCGATCAGGCTGTTTTGAAGCAATTCTATGTTGGGCAAACAAATAGAAATTAACATTAACGTTATCATTCGAATCTGAGTGAACATCAATTTCTTTTCAATGATACTGACTTTCCTGAAGTCGACTTTCCATACAATGGTCGCGATATGATTTTATGAACCGGCGGCATTTTGTTAAGCGTTCGCTTTGTCGGTTGGATGAAAGTTTTTTGCGATTGCACTGAATGCATTACGGGGAACTCATTCTTTTCATCATCCGATGATGATTCGTCATAAGAATATAAAACATGCAACGGAACTGTAAATGCATGACTTTTAATTATAGATCAAATCAAATTAATTTTTATTTGGTAACGAACGATATCCCACCTTTTGCGTTAAAATAAACATCATCTGGAATATGGCCTTTCTGTTTTCGTTGATTCGCTAAATACATCTTGTTACCCCAATGTCTATTTGAAAGAAAAAAAGTGAAACAAATTATCTCAACTGCTTTGCACTGATTCAGACCAAATTCACTCACTGTGTGTGGTTGTGCTGATGCCTCCTACTGCTCGTCGAATTTGCTAGAAAATAGTCTTCATCACTTGATGAATCAACATATGGCCTGAAATCGAAAAGGAAACCTAAATTCTCGAAAAATGCAAATGATTTATGCGTAACTTACGCGTTAAGAGATATGCCAAAAATGTCTTTGGGCTCCTTCCTCTTATGAGATCGCCGATTGTTGTTGGCATTGTGTTTTTCTATCTTAACTTGGGTTGTTGTTCTGCATAACGGCTCGACTTTAATAAAAGCTGGTTCAATTACAACATCATCCTTGGCTCGTTCGTCATCAAGTTCATTTTTCAGGCATAACTTGGAGATGATCGGTTTCAAATCAGCATCATATTCTTTCTTAACGTAGACAGTTGAACTGTTTTGTTCAAATTCTATGGACACGTTGAATAACGATTGAATATTATTGTCTTCAGAAATTAAACCGATATCATCGACGCTGGCAATTGGTTGATTTAAGGCAGAGTCACTGTACTCATCGTCACTGTCAATGACTCGTTTCTTCTTCTTTTTACGTGCGGGAATTACGATGGCCGATTCGAGTAGAGCTTTTGCTTTAAGCGCATTATAAAGATGAGTGCTTTGTTTCTTTGATTTTGGACCAGGTTTTTCGTTTGGATCGCGAATGTAGTTATTATACAAGTGATTTGAGTCTTCGTTATTGAATTGATCAATTTGATTTTCATTCTCGCCCAATTCAGCCGAATGATTCGAAGGTGTCGGTGATTTTGATTGTAACAATCGTTCACGTTCTTCTTCAAGTTCGCTACCGCCACTATTGCCATCATTATAAACCAGTATCCTCCGACGTTTTTTGACCTCGTTTTTCGAAATCGCATCCTTTGACGAAACTTCACTTACAATTTCATCAGCAGTGATCATTTCACATGGCCCCTCTTCGCCTGAACATGATTGATTTTCAGCTCCCTGATTTTCGACATCCGAATTTGGTTCGAAAATGTCTGGTATCTGACTGGTTTCGATTTCATTGAGTTCGTTCAGAGTCTGTATTTCATTTGATTCAGCATTAAATGCTCCATGGCTTTGACTGGAAGGTGAATTGTATTCAATATTTGACTGACTTGTGGAATCAATGTTATCTTTTCCATTCGAGTTTCCATTTGATGAACGATGATATGCATCTTCAAAAATCTCTTCTGTTTCATTTAAAGGTGAGTTTAAAGTGGTGGATATGATCTGTGAATTGAGGACTTTTTCGGTGAGAGAATTTTGCGTTTCAGGACATTCTTGTGATATGAATTCAGCCGAAGTAGTTTCAAGCAATGATTCAATGGGTTTATCCAAATCGAATGGCGTCACATCGTCCAAGTTCTCTGCTGTTGAATCAGTAATATCTGTGCTATTTTCCACTTGCGATAACTCATTCAAGTGGCTTTCAAGTAAACTTGAAACATTCTCATCACTATCCTGATGTAGACTTGCGTCATTGCCGGTTATACAACTGGCCAGGTTATCAAAATCCAGCCGACTATCAGTAAACGACGAATTATCCGGTAATTCACCCGTATTTGGTGCTTCAATGCCATCGGTGTCGATAAGCGAACTCAATATTGATGTTAGATTTTCATCCAAATCACTCATTTTACCCAGGGCTTCCCCGAATTAATAACATTCAACTTATTATTATTATTGTTAAAAATCTGGAAAAATCAAGCAGACAAATCAAATGCATATTCAGTTTTCGTTAAATAAAGTGCAGGGAGCACGGAGTGTATGACAAACAAAAACGTAAACAAACAAACATTCGTAGAGTGAAAAAAAAAGAAACGTCAAAAGCGGGCGAAATCTCATAAGATTCTATTTTTGTTGTTACACTGGAGAATTCAAATATTTTTCCAGCAGTTGGTCCCATTGGAATATGGAATTATCGCTGGTATTTTCGTGATTAAATCCGAATTGAGTTACATACACAAAAACTTTGCATGCAAATGGTATGATTCAATAAAATCAAACTCACAAATCACATTGAATTTGATCAATTTAATGGCGAATGAAATTCCCTCCTGAAGCCAATTTAAGCATCCATTGTGTTGTTTAGTGATTTCTTTGTTTCATCTAACACTGTTTTCTTCAGACATTCAATGCGTTCGTACTTGGTTGCATGAATTTTGTGAGCAAATTCTATTTATTCGCAACAAAATGATAAGACGCATAAAAATGCAATCAAACTTTGGTAAATGTTGTTTTCACTTCTTTGCGTAAATGCAATTATTTTGACATTACGATTTCGTGTATTTGTACAGTCTCACGAAGTTCGTTCTATCTCTCCAAATGTCATTGGTCATTTAATCTCCATCGATTGCGGTTTGTGTGTGTGTGTGTGTGTGTGTGTGTGTGTGTGTGCGTATGTAGTTCGAAGCATATGATGGTATGTGTGAGCATCATCGGTGTTGGTAACAACTCAAATATTTGTACGTTAAACAGAGTTCGTTTCACTTGATGCTTATTACAGATTAAATCAAACCATTTCCAATCATTGAATCAGATGAATAAAAACGAGAAATGAATTTCCATTTGATTTCTGCATCGTTCCATTGAAATGTGATAGCATTTAGTTTGCATCGGAATGGCTTTAGGGTGATACCGTTTTTCGTGTCTCCAATGTCATTTGAGTTGCCGCTCGCATTGATTGGTGGCGCTGTATTCGGTCGTCCATTTTCAATCGATTACTAAGGAGAAAAAAAAATAGAATCGTCTTGAAACCGCAAGGTCGGAAAGCTGTAAATTTCCACAAAGAAAGTCGCAAAATCTGAAATCAATTTGATTTTTGTTTTAGTTTACTTTTAATCTACAGTGCACGGAATTTTAGGATTTTGTTATATGGTAGCATCAACTTTTTTTTGGATTTACGTTTCGTCATTTAATTCTTTTGTTGAGCGAAAAACTTGTTTCGACCGTGTTCTGTTCATTGGTGTGTTGTTCGTAGAAAAAGAAGAAGCAGTCACAAAAGCAAGTAATATATAGAAGAAAGGTTTCAATTTAGAACTGTGTATCTGCGCGCCTTGTGTCTCTCATTCAGTCTTTCACGCAAATACACAGAAAAACGCACGATTTTTGTACGGTGCAAAGTGGAGACGAATACACACATCTCATAAAAATATCTATAACGCAATTTGGCAGTAATTTGCAAATCAAAAGAAAAACGAGAATAAGGTGCGAAATATAACCGAAACTATGGCTGCTAGCGATAAACCGTCTGACGAATCATTGTATCCAATTGCGGTTTTAATTGATGAATTAAAAAATGAAGACATTCAGGTGAGTAAATGTCACATTAAATACACAAATTAAAAATGGGAAAAAAAGTTTAAAAATGGCGATAAAAAAATGCTCGTGATCAAACGTACGGCTACAGTTTGTCATAAGCGCTTTAGACAAATGGGCAAAGCCAATTAAATTGTGTTGCGTGCATGCAAAATTTTCGAATTGAAGTTTGTATGCGCCGAATAGTTCAATAGGGCAGGGATTTTGTCGATGGCATTTTTTTTAATTTGACGATGATTTCAATGATTTTCTAAATTTGTACTCGTACATTTCTCTTTTCATCGTTCGCCTCGATGTGTGCTGCATACTGATTTGTTTTTTCTTCTGGTTGCAATTGTATAGCTTCGTTTGAACTCAATTAAAAAACTATCGACAATCGCATTGGCATTGGGCGAGGAACGTACACGATCCGAACTAATTCCATTCTTGACCGAGACAATTTACGATGAGGATGAAGTGCTTCTTGCATTGGCCGAACAATTGGGTCAATTCACAAGTAAGTAAATTCCGTGGATTAATATCTGACTGAAATCTGGTTTATAATAGAAAAGTATTGGATGTGAGTATAATAATTCTGAATTTTGTTCGTTTGAATCTCAATTTAGATTTGGTTGGAGGTCCAGCATATGCAATGTCATTGATTCCGCCGTTGGAAAGCTTGGCCACAGTCGAAGAGACAGTTGTACGTGATAAAGCGGTTGAATCATTGAAAATGGTTGCATCACAACACAGTGTGGCCGATTTACAAACCCATTTCATTCCAACATTAAACACTCTGACATTTGGTGATTGGTTCACATCACGCACATCAGCTTGTGCATTGTTCACGGTGTGTTATCCACGCGTGTCACCAGCAATTAAAGCCGAATTACGCAATAACTTCCGTCAATTGTGTCAAGATGAGACTCCAATGGTATGTATTTTCAAATGTGTAGCATCTCAGCCAGTGGATTCGATATAAATTTAAAAGGGAATAATGATGAACGATTGCATTTTGCTTTGATAGGTGCGTCGTGCTGCCGCTAGTAAATTGGGCGAATTTGCAAAAGTAGTTGAAGTTGAGTATTTGAAATCGGATTTGATTCCAATGTTCGTTCAATTAGCGCAAGACGATCAGGACTCAGTGCGTTTATTGGCTGTTGAAGCGTGCGTTAGCATTGCACAGCTCCTGCAACAGGAGGATGTTGAACAGTTGGTGATGCCAACATTGCGCCAATGTGTAAACGACTCATCCTGGCGTGTGCGCTACATGGTAGCCGACAAGTTCTGCGACTTGCAGAAGGCTGTTGGACCAGATATCACACGTACTGACCTCGTCACCGCTTTCCAATCCCTATTAAAAGATACGGAAGCTGAGGTTCGTTCGGCCGCCGCTTCAAAGGTCAAAGAATTCTGCGCAAACTTAGACAAAACGAATCAGGTTCAAATAATTATGACATCAATTTTGCCATACGTCAAAGAGCTCGTCTCTGATCCAAATCAGCATGTAAAATCTGCTTTGGCATCAGTTATCATGGGCTTGAGCCCGATACTCGGCGTCTACAATACCGTTGAACATTTACTGCCGTTGTTCTTAATCCAGTTGAAAGATGAATGCCCAGACGTTCGACTGAACATCATTTCGAATTTGGACTGTGTAAATGATGTCATCGGAATTCAGCAATTGTCACAAGTGAGTTCGATTCAATTGATGACAACAACGAATCAACGAAAACGTATCTAATAATCGAATTGCTTTTCCTTTGCAGTCACTCCTACCAGCGATCGTCGAATTGGCTGAGGACTCGAAATGGCGTGTACGCTTAGCTATTATCGAATACATGCCAGCGCTTGCTGGTCAATTGGGACAGGAATTCTTTGATCAGAAATTGCGTAAATTGTGCATGGATTGGCTCAGCGATCATGTTTATGCAATTCGTGAGGCGGCTACACTGAACACTAAGAAATTAGTCGATCAATTTGGATCATCGTGGGCAGAAAACACCATAATTCCATCAGTTTTAGTTATGGCACGTGACAAGAACTACTTGCACCGTAAGTGCATCGGAATATTTTCCGTAATCTTAAGCTAGAATTCACTCCTGAGTAACTAATTTGAATGTACTTCCATACGTTTGCCAAATAGGAATGACCTGTCTATTTTGTATCAACGTTTTGGCCGAAGCTTGTGGCGTTGAAATGACAACCAAATTATTATTGCCAACTGTTTTACTATTGGCCACCGATGGAGTGGCCAATGTTCGTTTCAATGTGGCAAAAACATTGCAGAAAATTTCACCTTATTTGGAAGCCACAGCCATTGAGACACAGGTTAAACCGGCTTTGGAACAATTGAATGTAGATCCCGATGTAGATGTCAAGCATTTTGCATCAGAGGCCATCGCAGGAATTGCCGGTAGGTTTCACATTAAATGCAAATCCAATGAATATAAAATGGAAAATTAATGCCGCAGCCATTTTTGTACAGTCGAAATGGGCATAAGTAATTTCTTTGCTGGTGTCGAAGGCAGTGATGTAACCACATCGATTCCATCGGTGCTATCGAACACTGACAACAACGACTCAGTTTCTTTCGTTGAAAACCCCCAAAAACCAGTCGGACCATTCAATAATGACAGTGATTTTGCCAACTTTCAGTTGGGTGAGTTTGGTGATACACAATCAAACTTTGTGTTCCATCATACTCAACGAAAACTATACTGCATTTGCATTAGTTTCGAACATTTTTTTTGACCCAATTCATTGCAGTGAGTCATTCCCTAAAACGACTGTAAATAATGCACCATTTTGAACATTCGGTTCATACATTTTGTCTAATGATCGCTAATTTCTTCTTTTTTTTCAATAAAAATAATCTAATTTATCAAATCTCTTTTTTTACCGAAATCATGACTTACCTCTATCCAACAATTTTCTTTTCAGCTTAAATTATCGCGAGGTCCCATTTTTTTTACACATTTCAAAACAACTAATGTATAAGATGATTAAGATGGAAGCTTCAAAAGAAGACCAATGTTTTCTATATGTCTAAAGGAAAGCAGAAAAAATTAAATTGTAGCAATTAAGTGAAGCATAAATAAGTTCAATAAAATGGATAATTAATAACAAAACTTGTTGCAGAAAATAAATCTCATTTTAAGATGATTATCCACATAAAAATTCAATGAAAAAGTGATTATGATTTTGGTAAATTGATCGCCGTAAAAAAAAAAGCATTAGAATTTTTACGAATAAATTTTGATTTGTTTTTATAGAGCGGTTTCACCACCACCAACACAACCACCATACATCATGACTCTTGTCAAAATTTACTTTAGGAAAAAAATAAAATAAATTAAATCATTCATTTCAGGCTATTTTACATGCAATTATAAAAATGAAAATTGTGCAGAACCGCTCCCGAATCGTTGTGTATTTGATTGTGTGTCGACGAAAAGTTGACAAATGTTCGATGATATTTTGAAAGATGCAGATGCAAAAATAAATTGTTTTTGAAGACACAAATGTTGAATTGCGAATATGTATTATACATCTTGAATCTAAAAAACAAAAAAAAAGAAGCAAAATGAATAGTGGAAACGTAACACATTTTAATCGCATAAGTTCAATTCATTGTGAATTTTTATTTCAAATATTCATTAAAATAAATTATTCATACGTATGAACAATATCTACTAAATAAATAGGATGAAACGAACATTAACACTTTCGATGTTTTATTGCAATTTTTTGAAATGAATAGCTCTTTGTCCAATCTATTTCTTGTGTTTCTAGGTGCGCAAATATTACTCCAAGCTCACTATTTTATAGTGATTAGTCGTTGACGTAATATTGGATTCTAAACATGAGGAATCGTTTTGGTTTCTCCGAGAAACAGGCCGAGTGTAACCAGTTAATCAGATGACTTTGGAGTAGCAGTTTAATTTGTTAAAAACGATTTGCCTACCTTTTTTGGACTCGCTGCACCATACTAACCTTTGCAATTATTCAATTGATATCAATTTAATTTAATTCAATAAAATCGTACATAACTTGAATTGAACAAAAGTAAGAATCAAACACATGATTTTATGCTCACATTTTCTTTTTATTTTAATTTCACATTCACCTCAACGCATCATCTGGCTTCTTTTGGAAATAAAATCGAGAGTCGATTATAAAAAAAATATGTGCACATGTAGGCGTGCACATATAGCAACTGTTTCTTATCAGTTTAATCAAGTTTAAATGTCACATTATTTTTCTTGATAGGCAAAATGTTCCAAATTAGTCTTAAAATTTATATTCATCTCCTTCGAAATTGCTGTCAACATTCCGTTATTATACCACTTGTTATTTCTTTGTTTGTTTTTTTTCTTTATTATGGGTCTATTTTATATTTTAAACCATGGATTTGTTTAAACTAGTTTTTTTTTTACATGTACAGTACAGATGAAAGCAGTGTGATTAAAAGTTAAATAATGCAAGTGTGATTTTAGCCGTTAGAACTAGTGGTAGATTGGTTATGATGGTGTGTTGATGTTATACTTTTACATTTTTTTTATTTTTAATAGTAAATGCTATTGGTTGGATCGAAAGGAGAGTATGTTGATTTATGTGTTCCCGTTGATAATTGGAAGTGAAGTCCCTATTTTTCTTCTCTATTTTACTCTGTTATGCACAGGAATATATCTTTCAAAAAAAATTTTTTTACACATATTCGCGCTTTGGTCATTTCGAGTGTAGCGATGCTTGTGTGCATTGCGCCTAAACTGTCAAATTTGCACTCCTTTCGGTCTAATCAATAGTTATGTGATTTCCGTACTTTTTATTCTCAATAGATACAAATTATTACTTTGAATGACATTTTTATGCCATATTTTGTGTGTGACTGTGTGATTTTGGCATAAAAAGTCGCATATATATATCAAAATGTGAGATTGTTTCGCTTTTTTACTTAACAAAATTTAGGTAAATTTTCACTCATTGTCAGAAATGTTGAATTTGATTTTGAAATATAGCCAAACGAATTGAAGAAAATCAATTTTGAATTGGATTTATTGGGGGAAAAAAAGGATTTTTATGATCTTTGAGCATTTTCAATTCTGAATTGAGAACCTATTAATTTCATTGTATGTTTTATTCTGTTATGTGTTGCATAAACATGACTTCCGTTACAAGATCCTTTTTGTCGATAAGATTACAAACGTTTTTTTTTTTTTTGGTTGCTACCTAAATGACCAGATTCACAGTAGATTACAATCTGGCAAAACCTGAACATTTCGTCTTTAAGCGTATCGATTGTTTTCTTTGTATGGTTTTATGGAGTCGCATCAAAATGATTGGCTTCTTTTTTTTATCACTATTCTTTTTCATTTCATTTCTTTTTTTTTTTTTTAAATATCAAACTGAATTCCAAGAATTTCACTCAGTGAATTGAAAATAGACAAAACCGAGTTAGAGAGAAAGAAATATTTTGAATATTTTGTTTGTTTGTTTGCATATAAAGTGCTAACTGCCAATGAATTTTATGGGTGAAAATTGTTGGTGCAGACTTTTCTGTGGTAGGCTTAGCTTCAGCTGATATTGCGTATTTGACGTAACCATTCTACGAATTCGTCCAGCAATACGGGCCCTGTGAAAATCGAGAGGAGGGAAAGAGAGAGGTTAGTCACTAGAAACATATGCTTCAATCTGCATTCACTTACAGGCGCCGTCGACGTCATAGTTTGACAAGTCGGGTGTGATGGTGCGAGAGAATTCGAGAATGTTACACCATTGGTCTTTGTTGATCACTTTGTACTTTGATTGTTGCAAGAATTGTGCGAATTCTGGATACATTTGCCATTGTTTGCCCAACAATAGGTGCAGCATCGCCTTTGCCGTTTCAATGTCCATACTTCGTTGATCCTTGTCCTGCTTGTTTTGAATATAGTACGACATATCGAACGATTACACATCACTGATTCATATTATAAATTAAGCAACTGGATTCAGTTTTCAGTTGAAACTCACCCGCGCGAAATCGTATGCATACCGGTAGACATTTTTGAACACGTTCTGATCATTCAACGAGCTTCTTAACGAGTCTAATTTATACTGCAATTTTATGGCTGAATCACACTGTAAATCCGTCAAACCTTTTTGCCACTCAGCCTGAGTGAAGAAACCCATTTGTCGTGCGTTCATTTTGTATGCTATCACTGTGAAATTGCGAACAAATGTAAACGAAACGATGATGAGAACATTGAAAATTGCAAATGAATGTAATGACGAAACAAAACAAAAAGATGAGCTCACCCAGCATGACAACATCTTCTGGTTCTACGCCAATGTCCTTGCAAAATTGTTCCATTGCATCTGGGCCGAGCACGTCTGGTTCATTGACTGTGGTGTATTGCTTGAACCAACTGAGACAACGTTTACTACTAAATCCATCTTCGACTTTGTTTGTGCGCCTCGAACTAATAATGTCAAATAGAACAAACATCAGAGAAATATATCAATCAAATTGTTAGCCACACTGTTTTCCTCGTTGTAGTGTTCGTCATCGGTGTTGTCGATTATCTGAATGAAACTCACTTTTCCAGTTCATCCATGCAACAAATACAATATTTTAACTTGTCAATTTTTCAAATGTTTTAATACACACACACACGACGTACTTTTGCGCTAATGATTTTCGTTAAAGTATTTATTTAGTCAGAAAATGTCGAATTGTATGAAAATCCTACAGAATTTCTTGATTAATTTTTTTTTTCATTCAACACTTTTTATTTTTTTTCCGTTTTTATTGAGCAATCAATGTGTTGTTGGCAGTAAGATTTCCATCCAAATCAAAGACCACAACCAAATCGGTCGACAGATAAGAGAGCAAGTGACAAAAAAATCGCCCAATCCAAAGAAAATAACGAAGCAAACCCGGTTGTGAAAGCAAATGGACGAAAAAACGAACACATGAGATATTTTTTTTTTTCAATCTATAAATAACAAAGTGGGTTAAACGCAAACGGTAAAAATCATTTGAAAAAAAAGCGAACACTTGCTATAGTGGTTGGGTTGTAGTGAGAGAATCCGATGTTTTCTTATGTGATGATGCGTATGTGTGTATTGATGTGCGCAACGTAACACGTATGTTAAACGTTTGCTCAGAAACGAGAGATTAAATTTTGTTGCTGTCGATTCGCTGAAGAAAAAAAAATCACTCAACACACTGTCTCTGGCTCTTGGTGATCGCTTACGTATCAACTGATTCACTGTCACTAATCGAAGCCAATTTGATTGAATAGGCATCGAAACGTACGGGCTCTTTGATTTGGAGCTGCATGAATTGCAGAAATTCAATGGATAAATTTTGAAGTACACACACTACAGCGTTGTGAAAGGTTTCTCTCTCGAAATTATTGTCGTTTAAATGAATATAGATTGCAGGGAAAATCGATAGCAACATAATCAAATAGTTAAATTGTTCAAATTTAAACCATTTTCCATTTGTGTTGCATACACACACATACACTCTTTCTCCGTCTACTAGTTTAATAGGAGTGTATTTGATACAATTCTGACCTTGAATCACTATTGCTCGAGCAAGTTCATGTTTAAATCAATGCCAAGTACAATTTTATGTTGAACAAAACAGCTGTTTCGCACGAACAAATCGGAGTTTGAAACGACAACGAAAAAAAAAAAAAATCGATAGAGATCACGTTTCGCTAGACTGACTCTTACCTGGAAAAGTTGTTTCGTTGTCGTTTGGACGTCTGTCGTTCCTCTTCAGCTGGTGTCATATCCATCGAACGCTTTTTACCCCGTGGCATTATTTATGCGAACCGAAACACAAATACAAGCATAAACACTCGAATTCGACGTTATTTTCGACACTCCGGAATAAACGTGATTTATTCCACCTTAACTGTTTGTACCCGAATAGATAATCACCACTGCACAACACTGTATGAAAATTAGTATTGATACGGCTTCGTTGTTATTATTGCTTGAATAAGAGTAAGCACTTCAAAATCCATGTGATTTCAATTACGGGCTGACAATTTCTGCGAAGAATAATAATGCAAAACAAAAGCAAATTACATTTATTGGAAATTGTACGCGAAGAAGAAGAAGAAGACGACGATAGAGAACGATGCAAATCACTGGAGCTAATGAGAGAATTTTCCTGAACAAGGTTATGTTACCGAATTGCACACCAAAAAGTTGACAAACACGATTAAAAATCGAATCATGTGAAAATTGTATTTGACATCTCTGTATTATATAGAAATTTTACACCTCAAAATGGGATTATTTTTGCGATCAAAGCTAATGAAATGCAAGGTTTTTTTGTCGCATTTCTTTGAGCAATGAATATCAATAACATTTGACATTTGCGATTTTTTTTTTGGAAATTCGATAAAATTAGCTTTGTTCTATTGGTCAAATGAAATATGTTGATCAAATAATGCATCTGTTGTGTCATATGAGCAGCACCCCAAAACTCATTCAATCGAAACGATTCACAGAGCACAATGAAGGTATAGATCACTAATAATGGTTATGGTAATGATTCGCCCATTTCCCCCAGCTCTCTCTCTCTCTCTCTCTCTCTCCGCTCCGTCTGTCAAACATCGACAATACAAACCTTAGAAAATGTCTCTTTCAATCGATTCTAAACAACACTCAATCCAATTAATCAATGGTTTTTCTTTTGATTATGGAACTTCTAATTTTCTTTTTAATTAACTTTTAGCAAAAATTCACATATACCGTCGAAAATCGAATTTTTAATAATGATGATGATTAAAATGATGATGATGATAACAATAAATAACACACAGTAATTCTGAATAAAAGAAATTTGACTTTTCAAGACGACAATTTCGATAGAATAAATATTGGCTGAAGACGAATCAAATGATTGAACACTTTTATTTTGAAAACAAACTTGACAATTTAACGATTGCAAACTGTTTTTTTTTTTTTTGGGAAAATTTTATGTGATTTGCCTGAAGTCAGTGAATCCCTTTTATTTTCCCAGTTTTGGTTAGAACGATGCGTCAAATCGTGTACACACTGTACAACATCAAACATTTACAGTAACACACATAAACGGATTGTATTCACAAGTGATGCCATTGAATCGCCATTGCCACATACGTCAAAATCAGATGAAACAAAGAACACGAACTTCTAAATACTTGCCCGAATTAGAATGTGCCCGAACAAATGCCCGTTGTGCTATTGAAAATTAACACTCAAATCAATTGTTTGGAATTTTGATTTTAGCAATTTTCAATTTTCAAGCGCTTACTTTGTCACATACACTTTTTGTCGAAAATTTAATTCTATTATGTTTCCATCTCGTTTCATTTGTGTACTGCTCGCACATGTCATAATTCTATTTATCGTTTTGGCCGAAATGTCAACTGTCAACACAAAAGTTGAGCCGAACAGTTTAACTCGTATCTATTTCGTTGAATTTTACTTTGGGAAAATCGACAATTGGTAAAAAAATTTCTCAGTGACTAATCACAGAGGCTCTACATTAGCTAATAGTGTTTGCTCCAAATACAAAGCAAAATCCTGTGAAATCAATTTTTCTCATACCACCATAACTAGGGAATAATCCAGGTAATTTTTTTTATTTCTAATGAGTTCAAATGAGTCAACAACAGTTTAGAGAAAAGAAACAAATGGAAATTGATTTTGAAAACTGGCAATTCCATACTGAATAACATCTGTTGTGTGAGCACGAAGAAGCCCGAAAAAAATATTCAGCTGTCAAATCGCACATTCAACCAAATTCTGACACATACAAAACATAACACACAATCCGCGAAAGTTATCCACACATGTATACACGAGATAAAAATAATGAAAACACTTATCATCATCGTTTCTTTTTATTATTACATAAAAAAAAATTGACATAAATATTTGTGTATAGTGTTTATGTTCAAGCTCCTCCGAATGATTACAGTTTAGCAATTTAAAAACAAACAAAAAAGACAAAAATTGAGATAGATAAATGAGAGTAAGAAATTGACATTGAAATCAAATGAATGAAAGTAGAGAGAGGGAAATGTTGGACTCGATTTGCGATGATAAGATCTTCGCTCAATTAACTGATTTGTTTGGTGATACAGTACCGACCGAAATCATATTGAAAACGGGACAGGAAACGAAATGGAAATGTAAGTGTATTTGTAATTTCAACTCATTGGCTGCTTAATCAAAGTAGCCTATAAAGACAAATGGCGTTTTAAGCGCGAAAAATACTCGAATGTTGATATTGCACAACCGTCACATCAAATCACATCACATTACATTCAAAACAACTTTCAAAATCATTTGTAAAACTGTTCCATTTGTTGATTGGTGCATATTTTAACGGCTCTTCAATAGTCAGCGCAACAATTCTAGTTAGAATTTTGTTTTGTGCGAGAAAAAACGATAGTTTTGCTTATTTTGTTTATTTTTCTTACATTTCAAGTGGAACAGTGCATTGAAAAGCTGGTGAAATTTGACCCGAGAACTGTTCAACGTCCAATGACAGTAAATATGGAAAAATATAATACCAACAACAACAATTTATCTGATGATGATGACGCAGACGTTTTAATTGAATCTGAAGAGATTCAACAAGTCAATACAACTGCCGCCAAACCGAAAAAACCAAGTGGTTCTGCACAAAATGAGGAACAGGAAAAACGATGCCCTTGGCCAACTTACAAACAACACAATGCTGGCTTTACAGCAACCAATCTACCGTTACCGAATCATCGTCCTGGGCCCAATTCGAAGCAGCCACGACTCACATCAAACGCAATGGACAAACATCCAGATGTAGCTGAAATAATTAAGCACATTGAACAGAATCACCTAATTTTGATTTGCATGAGAGGTGCACCAGGCAGTGGAAAATCATACCTAGCCAAATCGATTATTGATCGAACAATGCACAGTGACTACGACAATCACATCTTTTCGACGGATGATTTTTTCTTCAATAGACGCACGAAACAGTATAATTTCGATCGGAATCGTCTTGGTCAAGCCCATGAATCGAATCAGTTTCGTGTGGCCCAACGTTCAATGAACGGGTGGAGTCCGATTATCGTTGACAACACGAACATGAAATGGTGGGAGATGTTCAATTATTTCAAAACAGCTGTGCAATACGGATATATCATAAAAATTCTGGAGCCGAACACACCGTGGCGAATTTCAGTTGGTAAATTAGCACAGCGCAATAAACATGGTGTTGACCAAGAGGCAATCGCAAGAATGCTCTCGAATTATGAACCAGGCACCGTTGAAGATATTTTGCGTGCGATGCAAATCAACTACCCGATGACACCTCAGCTTCGGAAATTCCCTGAAATTCAACCACAGCAGCAGCAGGGACCTAGTGGTTATAGCAGTAATCGATTGTCTGCTTCGGACAACGGTTATTCGCGTTTCACGCCGAAGGAACAGCGATCAACGAAGAAATATGATTGGAATCGTGAGAACGTTGGCGACTATAGGGTAGCTAGTAGTAGTGAAAATAAATTGGAAAATTTCACCGAGGCATGGCCGGCCTTCGAAGAAGAACAATCCAGTTTTTGGAACAAAGACTCAGATGCTAAATTGAAAACCGAAAAAAGTTTACCGAAGCCACAGCGGGCCAAGATGACGGGCAATGCAAACATTGAAAATATATACAGTCTTTTACAGGATAAATCAAACTCAAAAAGTGCCAATGAAGAAGGTATGGATGCTGAGAGGGCTGCTGGCGTTCCACTGAAACGACACAACAAAAAATGCACCAATGAAAACCAGTCATTCCAAGAAATACGTCAAATCTATCCACAAATACCGGTTGCACCGCTGTGGGATCTGTTTGAAAAGTGCAACGGTGATGGTAACTGGACCATGGATATTCTGCTGAATGAAAGCGAAACCAAAGACCTGCAAACGCTGAATTCACAGGAAGAAATTGACCGCGATAATTTTACATGCGACTGCGATGAGCCATT